>NW_023276806.1:31184469-31549469 GCF_003668045.3 Cricetulus griseus
CCCAAAAGATACGGTTTCCTAGTTTGCTTCTTATTGTTGCCGTATGCTCATGGGGCCTCAACATAATTGAGGAGCTACTGGGAGTTGATAGCTGCGAGAGGAGAAGACCATTCTTCTTCAGGAGGGTGGATACTGGAAGGTTGCCCTGGTCCAGGGGATGCACATACAAACAATACAAACAGCACTAGTTGAACTTCATGACTGAGTAGGTGATGGGGAAAAAAAAGAAAGGAGAAGTAGGAGCAGGAGGGGAGGAGATGAAAGGACATGAAGTTGGGAGGGGACCTGTTGGGTGATACAGGGAGCTGGACGTGGAAAATTAGGGATGGATATGATGATCATATTCTATCGTATGCATGTGTGAAATTCTTACAGAATAAACTTTTTGGGAAAAAAAAAGAAACAAGTAAAGTTGGGGGTTGTTTGTCTTTTGTTTTTAATAAGACAAAGTTAATATATGTTAGAAGTGAGATCGGAACCTGAGCTGATAGACAAAAACTTGGCCAGTAACAGAGTACTGTTTGATTATAACAACACAATGCAAACTCAGGCTCAAATGTATCACAGCAAAGGCAAGAAAATGTTCCCATTTTCTCTTAGCTATTCAAGCTATTGTGTTTATAGATATCATATCCTGAACCCCGAATCCTACCACACCCACTATCTTACTATCACTGGAAGATGGCTTTCTCAGTCTTTGAAGATTTTAGGTGCACCTTGAAAAGATGAACTACTGCCTAAGGCAGGGAAAACCAATGTATTGGCAGACCTACTATGATGCCTACCTGGGCTACAAATTGAGGTCAGTGCTTTAATTACTTGCTTCAGAGCAAAAACAAAGTTCACTGACTACTAAACAATTATGTGCATAAACAAGGAAGTAAAACTATTCTTTATGAAATATCTCTTTATTCGTTGACCTTAACTCAAATATTTTTCTTTCATTTTTTAAACACCTTTAGTGTTTATTTATTTGTTTCGAGTTGGTCTCTAACTTACAACCTCAAACAGTCTTCACACTTCAAGTATCTGGGATTTTAGGCAAGTAAGTGCCACCAAGTCCAGCTCTAACATACATGTTTCTTGAACCTCTACTCTGTGGGGTCACTTACATTAATGCTGGGGCTAGCAGCATTAAACAACACACACATGGGTCAACACAAACTTGTCCTCCTCGAGTTTTTTTAATGAGGGGAGACAATACAAACTAAGTTAGCAAAAGAGTATGCTTGTCAATGATAATGTATGAAAAATGAATATACCTCCAATGTGGGGCACGGGTGAAAACGGAATATCATTCTATACCTTGCCTCTGACTGAATTAATGTCTTTTAGAAGGTTGTAAGTTATAGAAGGGAAACATGAGAAAAGCGAGCTTCCTTAATAAAAGACTAATGTTTTTACCACTCAAAGTAAAGTTCAGTGAAAGGTAGCAGTCTTCATCTGCTCAGTACTCTAAGTGACGCTCAAGGAACACTGGCACAGAGGAGGGGAAATCTGAAAGCCTTTTCCTCAGGGGCTTTTCAGATCTCACGGCCTTCCCTCTGCTCTCCAGCCCTGGGCTCCGAGGCCACCCTCTCCTCTCTTCAGCACACCAGCCCGTCATGTTAATAAGAGCTGATCTGTAAATAGCGTCCCCTCACCCCATCCCCGCCCCCCTTTGGCCAGGCTCCTACTTTTCGGCTCAATGGCACAGATGCAGCTTTGAGATGACGGGACCAGGCAGCTATTAGCAGCAAATCCAGTGAGGGAAATTAATGAAGGGATAACTAATAAAAGACAGCTCAGGACAGCCAGACTAACTTGCTCGGAGCAGTAATTAACTTTTTCCCCCCCTTTTAGCTCATGAAGGTAAATATGCCGTCGGCGCTCGTCCAGTCTAGCTCTTCCTTATTAAAAAAAGAGCAGAGCTATTCATGAAGAGCCGAGACTTAATCTGTTTCCCCCCAAGACGAGCAATTTTAAATGACCATGGCGATGGGCTTACAGATCCATGCTGCCTAAATCAAGAAACACCTGTGAGGATCAGGGGGCCAGGGAGAGAGGAGGCAGGATGAGACAGAGAGCCTCTGAATGACAAAGTCTTCACCCCCTACCTGGAGTCAGTTCAGAATGAGGAGATGCCTCCCACCCCAACCCCCACCGCTGGCATTCTCGGCTTCTCTTCAAAGATAAGTGCTACAAGGCTAGTCAGACGGTCCGTGACAAACCTTAATGTAGCTTGAAGGACACTTTTGGTTGCTTTCTGAAAACAGAGTCTGGGGTTGTAGCTCAGTGATAGAGCATGTGCTTAGCATGTCTAAGTTCAATCTATAACACTAACACTCTCTCTTTCTCTCTCTCACACACACATACACACAAATCTTGCTGAAAATAAATTAAAATGTCAGGTTTTGTTGAGCAAAACTTGTCTGTTCCATGGAGAGATTGGCAGTCTTCTGGCTCGAATCTTTGGGAAACCCTGTTCTGGTCATAAATATTTGGTGTAATCTTAGGCCTAGCAGCCACAGAGTCACTCAATAACTGGAAAGATTGTGAACTGGGCCTCTTGAGTTCATGAACTCTGGCTTCTCCCAAAATGGCAAAACAAAATAAACAACAACAAAACCAAACAAAGAAAGCCTCACCACATACTCTAAGTTAGTGAACCCATTGAAGAACTTGAGTTTAGTGTGTGGTTTAGTGTCAGTTAACCTTACTGTTCCCTTTTAGGCTTCAGTATCTCAGTGAATTTAATCCATGTGTCCCAAGATCAATCTACTCCTAAAACTGCACTGCAGCACTATAGAATTGTCTTGGGCCCTTTCTAGAACAAATGAGACAAAACCATAACTACCTGTGGTAGTTTGACTATAATTGTCCCCCATAATCTCATAAGAAGTGGCACTATTAGTAGGCGTGGCTCTGTTGGAGTGGGTGTGGCCTTGTTGGAGGAAGTGTGTCACTGTGGGGGCGGGCTTTGAGGTTTCCTATGCTCAGGATACCTCCCAGTGTCTCAGTTGACATCCTGTCACCTGCAAGATGTAGGACTCTCAGCTATCCCTCCAGCACCACATCTACTTGTATGGGGCCTTGCTGAGAATGGATTGACCCTCTGAAACTGTAAGCAAGCTGCCGCAATTAAATGTTTTCCTTTATAAGAGCTGCTGTAGTCATGGTGTCTCCTCACAGCATCACAGCAATAGAAATCCCAACTAAGGCACTACAGGACTCTTTCAGGAGTAGGTGCTGTCTGTCATTAAAGAGAGAGAAGGGCCCAGACAATGGGAGCACTTTTGCAAGTTGTTCTTGCTAAGCCACTCTGCGAAGGGGGGAATGGCTTCATGTAATTGATCAGAAGGACTGGATGTGATGAGGGCCATGGTGTCATAAACACTTCCACACCAGTAATGGGAAAAAGTAAAGTTTAGTAAAATGGGAGAAAAACCAGAAACGTTCATGCTTGGAAAGTAAGATCATTTTTATCATATGAGATATATTATGCTATCAAACTCACCGGATAAAGTAGCTAAAAGTTGCCAGGAGCTGGGGGAGGAAAGAAGGAGAATTGGGGAGTTACAGTTAAGTAGGCATATAAAGTTCGGGTTTTCTGGATGAAAAAGTTTTCCCAGAAATCTGTAAAAATTGCACTGCCTGTACAATAATGTGATACACATAGCACTAGTGAACTACACTGTGTACTCAAAAGCTATGGATTTATTCATTTTTATATTATGTGTATCAGTGTTTGTCTGCATGTATGTATGTGTGCTACATATATGCCTGGAACTCACAGAGGCCAGAAGAGAGAACCGGATCCCCTGGGGCTGGAGTTGTAGACCATTGTGAACTGCTGGGAACTGAACCTGGGTCCTCTGCAAGAGCAGCATGTGCTCTTAAACATTGACCAAAATGTCCACCCAAGATGGTTTTTAAAAATAGAACAATGAGCCAGCAGGATGGCTGAGTGGGTAAAGGGCCCTTTGCCACATAAACCTGGTGGCCTGAGATCAAACCTGCTGGTATCCGTACAAGAGTAGAAATGAAGAAACAACTCCAAAAATGGGCCACCACATATGCACTGTGGTATATGTGCCCACACATATATATCATGCATACAGACAAAACAACAACAACAACAACAACAACAACAATTATTATTTCTTTAAAACACATAGAAGGAAACTAGGGGGGTCATCTGAAGCTTTAGATTCTATAAGGCTCAAATATATCTGAATGGTATATGCCACCTTGTTTAATGATACTTTGTCTTGTGTTTTTGTTGTGGTTTAGTTTTTCTAAGATCCCGCCTCACTATTTAGCCCAGGCTGGCCTTGAAATCAAGATTTCTTTGCCCATGCTGGAATTATAGGTGTGAGCCATGACACCAGGCACCACTTTAATGCTCTTTTGAGATCCTTATCTGATGGGGGAAGTACTTCTGTGTATTTTTATCTTATTGATTGTTAAATAAAATACTGTTTGGCCAATGAGACAGCAAGTTAGATGGGACTAGGAGTCAAAGAGGATTCTGGGAAATGCATTAGAGAAGTGGTGATCCAGACAGGAAGTGACATAGCAAGCAGACTCATATTTAAGCAAAAGAGAAACAGGAAGGGTCCCTCTTTTCCCCTCTGTTCCTGTTGCAGCGATACAATATGATCCACCAAAAAATAAGTCTTATAAAATATATAGGTTTATGATAGTTAAGACTGGGCTAACAGATGAGAATCCTAATCATTGGCCAAACAGCATTGTACCTAATACAAGTTTCTGTGTATTCATTTGGGCCCTAACTCAGGCGGGCGGCTGGCTTAAAGCTCACACGTGGCGGTGGGGCTCAGGCGGCTTTTGGCAGAAAGATTTATCCTAACACTTACCCTTTGGGATTTAAAAAAAAAAAATTCTCTATAATTTGAAGGTGCGTTATCAATGAAAGAGCTGAGTGAGAAGCTCAAGGAACAAGTAAGTGCTCACAAACAAGTGGTACCATCAAGGTCAGAAGGCCCCAGGCAGGGTTTCACACTCATTCACTTATCTCATTGTTGAGATAAGAAAGGACAGTATTGGACTGGAGAGATGGCTCAGAGGTTAAGAGCCGACTGCTCTTCCAGAGATCCTGAGTTCAATTCCCAGCAACCACATGGTGGCTCACAACCATCGTTATGAGATATGGTGCCCTCTTCTGGTGTGCAGATATACATGGAAGCAGAATGTTGTATACATAATAAATAAATAAAATCTTAAAAAAAAGAAAGGACAGTATTGAAACAAAGAAATGTATTACGATGTCTACTATTTTGGTAAGATAAAGAAATGCCATTTACCTAGCAAACTATGACTAGCAGTTTTGCACCAACCTGTTTTGCCAGGGTCTGTGGTCATTGCTGTGCTTGGGAGTTAGGCAGTATCTGCAAAGTCCTGAGCACTGTGGGGTCAGGGAGGCACTGCCGCCAGCTGCCCTGTGCAGTACAGCTTCACCTGCTGGAGCACATAACAACTGAGTCCTGAGAAAGAAACACTTAGGCATCTAGAAAAGACACCCCACACACACCAACCGCCAATGCTAGAGACCGACATAGTCTAAAGTACCTGAGCACACAGCCAAGAGGCATGGAAACCCTTTTCAAATTACTTTTGTACAGAATAATAAAAGTCAGTTTGCTGGTAGCTGAAGATGTCTGGCGAAGCAGTCTATATCTAATGAAAACGATGGGGCTCCATTGCAGATGCTGTCAAGGGCTCCACTGGAAATCTTTGCTGTGCGCGTGTCTATTGTTACACAGACAGCATCTAAAGTCACCCCCTCCTAAATCAAGAGAAACACTGGTTTTGAACGGAGGACCTTGGAGGAGCACCACTGTTCCACCAGTACAAAGTTTCTTCCTTCTCTGCCTCCACGCTAGTGGCATGGAAATTTTGGGAGTAGAAAAATATGACTAATTTAGATAAGTCTGATTGAAAAACACACTGTGGCCATATTCTAGGTACTTTAGCGTAGGAGAAGCACAAATGTATTAATACAGTGCTCTTCTCAAGTTGGTCTTAGCCATCCTGCTACAGAGCTTCTTAGGTATGTTTAAAGCTTTACCACATTTGACTTATTTCCCAACATGACTGGTAAAACAAAGCAAGAAGTAAATGAATTTCATCCTTACGTTACATCAGTCTTGTATTTGTTTTCATGGGTATTTCAGTAAATGCAATAGGTTGTGGAAAACACAAACAAAAATAATCCTTCATTTTTTTATTGCTTCAATGCACAGTGAGATTTATGTATTACAGGGGAAAATAACGGCAAGCTATAGGACCCCCTCCTTTGTCACAACAGCACTGGTTTGGCTTCTTTCTGCTATTCTTATGCCAAGGAGGCAATAAACCCCCTTGAGAGTCACAGAGACGCCTGCAGAGCCCTGTCAGGGCACACAAGCTTTTATGCCAAAATACAATACACAAAAGGATCATAAACACGTTTGAAAAGGAAGATGACCTCTTTGTCACATAGAATTAAGCTTTACTGCAAGCTGCTGCCATGGAAACCAGCTCCCAGTTCCCACTTTCAAGATTCCTGTTTCCATTTTCTATGGAGTTTCACGCTTTCATTTGTTTCTACATCAAATATAATCCAGAGATCTGGGTGCTTTACTCCACTGTTTAATGTCTGCAGGCATGCTTCCAGGTAGGGAGCACAGGGGACTGCAAATGGAAATGAGCCTGTGAGTGTAAGTGGGCAAGGTGAAGAGGGAGGGACAAATGGGACATGGTGGCTTCATTAGAAAGGAAGGGGCGCTGTGGACAACCTGGTGATGGAATCCACCTCAGAACTCTAGTCCTTTTTCAAAGAACAACTTCACTCTAGACATGGCGTTAACATTTTGGTCTTCATTTCTGGAGTTCGGTGTACTCTATGTCCACCGGGTACCAACAGCCTCAATACCCTAAGCCAGATCTTGAGGACAAGCTTCCATCCTGAAGAATTCAGAGAACCCTGTCTTCTCTCTCTCTCTCTCTCTCTCTCTCTCTCTCTCTCTCTCTCTCTTCACTCCCTTTCTTCCTTTCTCTTTCTTTATTTCTTTCTTTTTCTTTCTCCTAACGTGTATTAACTTTGTTTTTTTCTTTAGAAAATGGATACCAAGAAAGCCAAACACTTATCATACAGTTACAGCCTTGAAAAGAAAAAAAAAAATCAAAGCTGGTAGGTCACCTGAAGAAAGACTGGGAGAAGAGAAGGCTGGGAGAAGAACCCGGCCCTGGAGGTGAGGGTGTTCCCAAGGTCACCTGCTTTTGGACATTCATTAGTGCTGGCTGAGCCTGGGCCGGGACCTAGGAGTTTTACATCAGTAATCCAACACCCAAAAAAGTAAGAGATGGCAGGAAGGCCGGTCCCCACCTCCCGCCCCCGGACCTTGGTACCGAGAGGAGGAAAAAAAATCATTTATTACAGAGCATGCACCATCAGGAAACTTTCCCACACGGCCACCTTGCAGTGGGAATAATAATAGCTCGACACACCGGCTTTGGCGTTCTGCTTTCCGGATGATTGAGTCTCTCCTATCCCGGGAAGGGCACCCGCTAAAACTGTCCCCCAATCTGAGCCCTCCCTCCCCGACACACACACACACACCTTCAGATTGCACCCCGGGACTGAATTTCTACTCTGATTCCTATCTTCTATTAGATGAACCCATTAGCTGGATAAACCAAACGGGGAAAATCAAACGCGGAGGAGGAGGGGATTGCCGAAAGACACACTACAGCAGATCTTGCCTCTCCTGGTCTCTGGGGACCCCTGTGGGGACCCTCTCCAAGCCACGTGGGACGTACTGAAACCAGGCGCGCCCCGCCCCCACCTCAAGAGCCTTGGAAAACAAACTCCGGCGGACAATGAACTCCAAAGGGAGAAGCCGGAGAGGGGTGAGAACGTCCGTCTCTCACACACGCACACACTTTGGACATTCCTTAAGTTTAATCATTAAAGTAGATCCCTTTAAAAAGGGAGGCAGCGGCTTAACGTTGCTGTTAGTGACAGTCTGCCCCACACGCTCGCAGCGTAATGAAAGAGAGATCGGGATCTAGCTTTGTTGCTTCGCTCCCAATAGCAGACTTGGGGGACACCAAACCTCTGATTTCTGGCCACATCAAAGCACTGATTATGCAAATACCCATTTTTAGTAAGAATAAAAGAAAACGGAGGGGGAATTATTTATCACACAATGAACCCCCTGCCAGGGCGGGAAACAATAGATCAGACCAGATAGCCCTTCTAGCCCCAGGCTTGGGGAGCAGGAAGGGAGGGGTGCTGCAGCCCTCACGTTTTATTGGCCTAACCTAATTTCACTAATTCTCTTTTCACACATTTCTTTTGCTGATTCGCAGGCCAGGACTTTCACGCTCCTGGGAGCTCCCACCACTGGCGGATTCAAGGGCAGCCTGCTTTATTTAATTAATACATTCAAAGCTTGCCTGGGAGCCCTAGGCGGGTGGGGGGAGGTCCTGGACCGGCGTGAGAAGGAGCTTTAAACGGGTTCCAGGTGTCGGTGCCCAGAAGTCATCACCCGCCCACGGCTGTGGGATGCAGGAGATGTTCAGGCCTGAGGGGCGCCACAGCTCCCATCCTGGTCTGCGGGCCAGGCCCTTCCGCAGCCTCAGCACCTGCGACAGCGACCGACCGACCGGTGGCGCTGCGAAGGCCAGCGTGGGCGTGAAGGCCTCCCGAGCTATTCTGACCATCCAGCCCTAGAGGCCAAGGCGACGGCCCTCCTGCAACATCCCATAAACCCCAGCCTCTCCTCTGAACTCTGGGCCTCTGAACTCTGGGCCTTTCTCTGAGCCAGGTCCTGCTCTTTCTCCCCTTCTCGGCCTCAGACAGTTTTATACTTCACAGCAAACAATGCCCCCAAAGTTGAACCTCCAACCGTCCCTCGAGGACTGGACCAACCGAAAGAAAGCCCCTGTGCTAGAAAGACCTAGGAACAGCGACTCAGTGAACTGTCCCCAGAAGAGCATCTCGGCAGTGCTGTTTGAAATCTGTCTTCATTAGGGCCTGCGAAGATGGGATGACATAGTCCCAGATCAGCGAGATCGCAATGCAGACAGACCCAGCTCACCGAAGCCGAATGGGAACGGTCTTTGGTGCCAACTGCAGATGCAGGAGCGGCTTCTATCCTGTGCCGGTGTTCATCCTTACAAAGGAAAGAGAAGACTGGGCCTCGGCCCCCACGCTTTAGAAGTGACAGTGAGAAATGGAGAATTCCTAGAGCTAAGAGAGCAGAGACAGACAGAGACAGAAGCCAGCATCAAGACTCAGCCTCGTCACTTCTCACCTTTTGTTGTTTTGTATCAAACCGAGTCTGTGTGTAGGGTTGAGGCCTCATCTGCTGTTCTCCATCCAGCTTTCATTGGTGTCATATTTGTTCAGCTCACATCTGGGCTGTCATGTTGGTGAGACTTTCTGGGTATGGAGAGCACACCAATTGGCTGTTCAGTGTCAAACTGTCAGCGCTGAAAACATACATATAGATAGCATCATACGAAGTGAACGGGTTATATTTAGGAATATATGTGTATTACATATGCATATATGCATGCAATTGCAACTTTTTAAGAGGGGAATTTGGAGAACGGGGCGGGGTGGGAGTAATACGGGAGGATTTGGAGGGAGGAAAGGGAAGAGAGAAATGCTACAATTAAATTATAATCTCCAGTTCCAGGACAGCCAGGATGGTTTTGCAGAGAAACCCTGTCCCAAAAAGAAAAAAGAAAGGAAGAAAGAAAAAGAAAAGAAAAAATGAAACAAACACACAAAAAAACTTCTGGCTTGATTTTATCAGGCAGTGGTGGCCCACGCCTTTAATCCCAGCACTGAGGAGGCAGAGACAGGAGGATCTCTGTGTGTTCAAGGCCAGCCTGGTCGAGCTACACAGGACAGGCTCCAAAGCTACACAGAGAAACCCTGTCTCAAAAAACATGTATGTGTGTGTGTATGTATATATGTATATATGTATGTAATCTCAAAAGGAAAAAATGGGTCTGTCACTGAACCTGAGCTCACAGATTGTGTTTAGCTGAGTGGCCAGTAAACCCCAGCAATCTGCTTGTCTCTGTCTCTCTAGCACTGGAATTACAGCAGAACTGCCACATCTGGCTCCCCACACACCCTGTACCAGAGATCAAATGCAGGTCCTACTATACAGCAAGCATGTTCTGTACTGAGCTGTCCTCACTGTCCTGAGAACAGCATTCTTGACTGTTGAAGATGATTAGGCACCATAAAAACAGCTGCACCAAACTGGGTGTATATTAGCCTGTGACTACACGGGGAAGGGAGAGCTAGAGTAGGGCTCTGGAGTGCTAAGCAAGAACCCTTGACTTGTAACATATGATGCTTACGTGTGAACTACCTGCAAGCCCCCACCTTCAGGAAGTAGGCAAACTTCTGGGGCTGGAGAGACTGTAGAGGCTAGAATACCAGGTGCCAGGTGGTGTGCCATCAACCATGTTGCCACACTCAAAGCTGTAGTGGCTGTGCCATCTATTGCTTAAGCCCTTAGAACACCTGGCTCTCAGCTGCTGTTTCTTCAGGGGTTTTCCAAAGGAGATGTGATCTAGGGCTATAATCATTGTCAACAGAATGACACACTTGGCATCAAACCATTGATGTTTTCAGTCGTCCATAGTATCAATCCTCTGCTTGCTGGTTAGCTTTTCAAGCACTAAGAGAACAAACATAAATAAGAAAAATACCACATTATCCCCATAACATAACATCACACCGCAAATGATGAATGATGGCATCTAAACTACAAGGAATTGTTTTGGGGGCAAAAGAACACCTCATTGCTAAGTGTTTGCCTAGCATCCCTGACGCACTGGGTTCATTCCTAGCCTATCACAAGAAGGGGGTGTGTCCAACAGACCCTCTTTTGACCAGTAGGAAACCAGAACAAAATCTTTGGGTTGATTCTTCCTTTGATTAAACATGTTTTTACTAAGATATTAAACACTGGAGTTGGAAAGGTGGCTTCTAAGAGCACTGGCTGCTCTTCCAGATAATCTGCATCTAATTCCCAGCAATGACATGGTGGTAACTCTCTCTTCTGGCTTCTTCTGGCACTGCACACATGTGGTGCCCAGACATAAAACCATACAGGCAAAAAAAAAAAAAAAAAAAAAAAAAAAGTATAAAATAAATATAAAAAGTAAAAAATGTCAAAGGTATTAAGGACCAAAAATCCCCTATTCATGCAGAATTTCAGACAGAAATCCCAGAAGAAGCAACCATTTCTCTACAAAAAAAAAAAAAAAAAAAAAAAAAAAAAAAAAAAGGAACCGAGAATTTTAGTCAAGACAAAGCCAGATATGACATTTTTAGGAAGAAAGTACCTTGAACAACTAACTTCTTTTAATTACATGATTTTATTCTTGTTGTATTCATCTGTTCTCCCTGGGCTTCATTCTTGAATATGGTCAACTTTCAATTGGTCATTTTTCAGCCATCAAAGTGTTTGGAGAGTAAGTTGTAAGTCAAATCTCTTTGGCCTCCTCTTCAAATGGCTCTAACAAAGATTAGAAAGCAGAGCTATTTCCCTCAATATATTCTTTGTATTTCAACTAACTCTGGATGTCTCCTTTTCTCTAGAACTTTGCCTTTTGAAGCCAACTAGCTTGCTGAAGTGGTTAGAACAAAACCAGCCACCCACAACAAACTAAAAATACGTTGTTATATTACACAAGTTAGAGCTGGAAAGGGGAGTCCTTGGGGATAACACACAATTCCTACAGCTTAAAGATGAAAGGGAAATCTCAAAGAAGTTACCTGAAAGAAACAAATTTGTGAACACTATCAAGAAATTTCTTTTTTCTTTCTTTCTTTCTCTCTTTCTTTCTTACTTTTTCTTTTAAACATACACAAAGCATCTGTCTCTCTGCATAGCCCTGGCTGTGTCCTAAAATTCACCATGTAGACCAGGCTGGCCTACAATTCACAGTGATTCACCGCCTCTCCCTCCCAAGTGCTGGGATTAAGGTGTACCTCACCATTCCCCACCCAAACACTATTAAAATCAATTCTTCCTGAACCCTGATGCCTGTTGCAATATAATTATTATTTAAGATCCCTCCCCTCATGCTCTTTTTCACTGACTATGTTTTTATTTATTTAGACATCCAGGTTCTTTGGCATGCTGAGCAAGGGTTCTACCACTAAACTATGCCTCTCAGCTTAGGAAGTGAATTATTCATTTATTTAGAGACAGGGTCTCACAGTGTTCTGGAACTCACTAAGTAGACCAGGCTGGTTCTGAACTCATGGAGATCTGCTTGCCTCTAAGAAGTGATTTCTTAAAAGCAAAATTTGCGTTTGTGATGAATTACACTCTTATCTCAGTATTGGTGTTTTCAAATATAATTCCATATTTTGCGATTTCTTAAAGAAATTACACACCAAACATTACCCAAGAAATGCAAATATACTCAATTCAACATGCCAAGAACTTTAGTAAAATACAACTCATTCTTCATTAAAGGCCACATCAGGATAAAAAAAGAATTCAATACAAATTTATGAAAATTAGATACTTTATTTATAGCTTAATCACAAAACAATTTTCTTGTTCATCAAGATGTAAATACATACTAGAATAAACTCTGTAGAATATACAAAAAATACATACTTTTCCCATGAAATTTTTCTTCAAAATAAATAGAAGGGAACACGTGTGTGGCTGATCCTGGTAATGCCCCGTGTCTGCTTAGGTTTTCAGACTGTTGATTTATTTTTAATCTGTTGAAAGGATGGGGGAGTTCCTTCTCCCCTAAAAGGTCGAGATAAATAATGCATGAAGCAATCCTCCCTCCTGATTTTTCCCTTTTCCTCCACGTTTTTCCTTTTGATAGAGAGTTCAGCCTAAATTTCCACGCTTGCATTCAATCCTTACAAAAGCCTACAAATTATACAATGACTTCTAACCTGGCCCTCTAACAAAACAAGTTTTTCCCCTTATAAATCATAAGAGACAGATGGCAAAATGGAGAAAAAAGGAAAGAGAAGGGCGGGACAATAGGCATTGTGACGAATCTGGGAAAAAGAACAAAGTGCACATCAGAGAGGGAAAGTTTGGTTTGACAGGTGAAATTCCCACAGCCTGCAGACAGCAATGGGAATAGAGCAGATGCCAGCCATTGCAAATGTGTGGATAATATTATTACCGGTAAATTCATTCAGATGCTAAGATACATTTCTTTCGACTGACATTAACATCTCTATGTGGAAACGAAGGTGAAAAGATCACAGGGACCAGTTGCATTCCCTCTGTGAGATTCACACGGACTGCCGGAGTTCTCCTCCAGCAACTCAGAGAGAGGGGAGGAGCGCCAGTCCGCTCTGCAAACTCCTTAGTTATGGCACCGGCATCTTTTCTCAGTATCTGTCTTTACAGTCTCACGAAGTCTCCCCTCCCAGCCCCCAAGCCCAACTCCACACGCCACAATCCTCTTTGACCATAAATCCTCACATCTTCAATAAGAGACGGCTGTGTGAAGTTAACCCACAGCCGAGTGCACCAGCAGCCCGGGGGCTTGGCAGGCTACTCTGCTCTGCGACGTGGAGTCCAGGGCGTGGAGGGTGGGAGCAGGAGAAGGGGGGGGCAGGTAGAGGACGTGGCGGGGGGGCGCAGCTCTAGATACAGTCCCTGGCAACCGGCAGGTGAGGTGCATAACGGTGCTTATCCGGAGGTGGTGGCTGCCAATAATCCACGTCTGACCCGGGGCTAGCGGGCGACAAAGTGCAGCTGTACGGGGACGTGGAGCTGGAGGAGGCGGAGGACGACGCAGGGCTGTTGGTGCAGCTCCAGGAGGAGGAGGGGGGCGAAGGGCTGTCTCCGCCGGCGCCGAGCGCCGCGCTGGGGCTCAACAGCACCGCCTCGGAGAAGAGCGCCCCCTGGAGGCCGCCGCCGCCCGCGCAGTGGTCCGCCAGGCGCAGGGTCTCGGTGAGCGCCCAGATGTAATTGTGGGCGAAGCGGAGCGTCTCGATCTTGGTGAGCTTGGCGTCCTCGGGGAAAGTGGGCAGCACCTCTCGCAACGCGTCCAGCGCGGCGTTCAGGTTGTGCATGCGGTTGCGCTCGCGGTTGTTGGCCTTCAGCCTGCGGGTCTTCTTGATGCGCTGCACTGTCTCCGCCGTCTTGGCTCCCCGGGAGACCGCCCGGGCGCGCGACGGGCGACGCTTGCACTCGTGCACCAGGCCCAGCAGCCGCGCTGGCCGGCAACCCCCGGCACCCGAGGCCGAACTGCCCTGCGCCCCCTGCCCGCCTTCCGCCCCACGCTGCCCGAGCACGGCGCCAGGCCGCCGCAGCTCCTCGTCCTCCTCTTCGTCCGCGCTGGAGGTCATCGGAGTCAGAGTCGCCGAGGCCGGGGAAGCGGAGCCCAGCAGCATCAGCACCTCCTCTTCCTCCTTCAACTCGAGAGTCTCGGATTTGACGAACATCCTGCGAAAGAAGATGCAGATGAGATTTACTACAAGAACAGACCGGTAGAAGTGTCTCTTTGGTGTCCCCGCAGGGTGCACCGCTGACGAAGGCGAGAATGGGACTGGGGAGGAGCGCCCCTGGCTGGGCCAGCGCCCGACCGTGCACTTTGCGGGTCACAGAAGCCGTGCGCGCGTCTAGAGCGACAGAAAGTCAGCCTGTGCGGGGAAACTGCCTGCGAAGTTGAGGGGCGACGGATGCACACTTACCTACTCGACTCCAGATGTGTCGCGGCCCAGCTGCTGCTCTGGTGTGTGTCCGGGAATGTCCCCGCAGCCGGGGTACCAAGAGCGTTGTCCTTCGCTCCTTTAGAGCGCCGACGGCTTGGCGCTTCCTAGGCGCACCTCTGCGGGGGGCCTCTCTACTGGGTGACTTTGCCAAGAGCCCCGGCGACCGCGGCAGCCCGCCCGGGTCTCGTGTGTTGTCGTGCTCGTGCGTGTCTGTCTGTCAGTCAGTCCCTGGCCGTGCGGCTGCTGGCACGCGACTCCCAGGCACTCCAGTTAAAGCCGAGCTGCTTGTGGTTCAGTGGCTGCGTGTCTGGCACACGACTCTCCTTAAAACCCCTTATATACCACCAAGAAAACAATCAGATCTGCCCCGGGGCCCCTCCTCACCTACCCTTCCCCCGCCCTCTCCTCCTCCCCCTGGTGCCCCGCTCTCCCTCCCCAGCTTCTTCTTTTCATCGTATTATCATCATTCATTTCTTTCCCTTTCTTTGGTCCCTCTCCCCCTCCCCTGGCCCGGCCATCCATCCTCCTCCTCCATCACCCCTCCCCTCCGTCCCCCCTTTATCTAATCAGCATAAAATGGTTCTAAAGCTCCTGTTGGCGCTCCAGGCTGCAGCCCAAGCTACCGAAGCCGCGGCGGCGGCAGCGGCTCAAGCTGCGGCTGTTGTCGCCGCCGCTGTCTATTGTGATTGGTGGCTCGCGCTCGGCTGGAGCGTGCCGCTAATTTATTAATGAAAGGAGGTCGCGAGGCGCAGCTGGCCAATCAGTGTTCCCGGGACTCCGGGAGGCCTGCGAGCCACGCGCACCGGAGCCCGCTCCCTTTCAGCAGCTCATTAGGGGCCCGAGCGCTGGGGGCCCATGGCGCCGGGTGGGGGTGTGTGTGTGTGCACCCGGACTGCTGCTCCCTCCCGGGTCCTCAAGGCAGCAAGGGCTGGCCCTGCCCGGATGCACGCACACGCGTCCCACCCATTGCAGCCTGGCCTCACTGGCGATGGGAGCCACGGAATTAGTTAATGGGGGGTAGAATCCCGGAGAAGGCAGCCTGCCATCTCTGTGCAAAGGCTCTTTGAGGCTGTATCAAATAGTAGATTTAAAAAAAAAAAAAAAAGCCTTCGTTTGGTTAGGAAATGGAAGGGGTACATACCGGTGGCAGGCAGTAGGCACTTTGTGAGCGAATGTGTTTGAGTTGTAGAGAAACTCATGTAGGACGATTTGGGCGGGGATCTCACAGAGACCCTAGAAAGGGAGATAGGAGAGCAATTGATAGGCATTTAGAGAAATAAACGCACTCACTTGACACACTCATTTTAGGTGCTACACAGCGAGGCTTCACGCGTTGACATAATTTGGGGGCTTCTGGTGCAGGAAGGGGTGGGTATCGACCACAGGTTAGACCAGAAGGTACTTTAATGTGACTTCCTGTGTGGGTGGCAAAGGCAGGAGGGCTGCTGCTCCTAGGAGCGAATGGGCCACGCTGACTCTTGTGTGACC
Source organism: Cricetulus griseus (assembly GCF_003668045.3). Lineage (NCBI taxonomy): Eukaryota > Metazoa > Chordata > Mammalia > Rodentia > Cricetidae > Cricetulus > Cricetulus griseus. The sequence goes on from NW_023276806.1 coordinate 31,200,686, forward strand.
TCTGTTCCACTTGGGATGGGCACCGGATCTGCTTTTTCAATGAGGAGAGAGAGAGAGAGAGAGAGAGAGAGAGAGAGAGAGAGAGAGAGAGAGAGAGAGAGAGAGAGAGAGAGAGAGAGAGAGAGAGAGAGAGAGAGAGAGAGAGAGAGAGAGAGAGAGAGAGAGAGCGCTACTGGACTTGGAAGGAAACTTGTTCTGAATTGCTCGTCTGCCCTTAGCTCCCCTCGCCTGCACGCCCCCTCCTGTCACTCTACTGAATTCTCCTAGACGCAGAACCAGAGCTCCCCCAAAGTGAATCCTGGGCAGGGTGTCATCTGGGATAGGTAGCGGGTGTCACTAGACTCCAACCCTTGAGATGCTTTTTTGCGGAGACCTTCAAACTGGGAGCGTCTTGAGAGGGGCTTTGGCAGTCCATCCGAGCCAGAGAAAGAGATTATCCACAGGTCTTCGACTCCTTGTTTTGTAGCGACTGAAAATAAGTTGAATTTCTGAGGAGAGTGGTGCCAGAGGTCTTCCGGTTGGCACGTTTTCCCCGGAGTGCGAACGAGCAGGATTGGTGGGCATAGGGTGAAGAAAAGGGAAATTAAGGTCCCAGGGAAGACATTTGGTCTTTGCAGTTCCCCAGACTTCAGAGTTTTCCGTCAAATTGAAGATGATTTTATGTTGCTTTTTGATACGTTTTCATTTCATTTAAAAGCAAATATCCTAAATTTAAAAGCATTATTTCATCTAGTTCCTACTAGATCCTGTCAGAACAGTGTGATTTCCCTTGTAGACAGGACTGAAATAACAAAAAGACATAAAAGCCACATTGTGTCCTCAGTATACAGCATCTGTCCCCCTCAGAGTGTCTTCTTTGGGGTCTTTTCACTCTGTCTTGGACCCCTCAGGAGCAGAACATTCCGGAAAGCAATGCGATCTAAGCAAAATGTAGATTCGGAGTGAAGGATGTAGGCTAGTCCCAGTGCTGCAGGTGCTCGTGACCATTATTTTATAGGTACTGGTCATTGACACCAAACACTTAACCATCTTCAAATCCCCCCTAAAAGGAAGCCAGCTAAGGGTCTGTTTGGCCTTGGCTGGAAGGACGGGAACTGAAGGGACATGTGGGAGTGGACGCAGAGTTTGTGTTTGTTCCTAAACTTGAATGGAATAAAGGATGGGAACAGTGGGATCTGATGAAATGATCAAAGACCATTAAAACAAATACCAGAATGATGAGAGCAACCTGCTGTGTAGGCCTGGGGACAGCTCCACCTCTCCACAGGGGCTGCCTGCAAGGAAAGACAAGCCACTAAATTAATGCAATAGGAAACAAAGAAAGGCTTATTTGGGTATCAGTAGAAATACATCTCTTTGGGCAAGCTGGGTTTTTTTGTTTGTTTGTTTTGTTTGTTTGTTTGTTTGCCTAGCCAGGGAGTGCTGGGTGACTTAAAGACACAATGTTGGCAGAACATAATCACAATTCAGTTAAGCACAGTTTTAAAGGGAAACCTTGTGAGTCTTGTGTATCTCCAATAACAATGACATCAAGCTGGGTCTGACACTTGGTGCCAGCAGAACACATAATGGAAGTCTTTCGTTGGTAATTGGCAGTATTGGGGTGTCTGACTCCCCACTTCTTTATCCTATTGTCGTTTTATGTTGTTATGATTCCCTGAGTAGGTACATGCCTTCCTTTGACAAATCCACACCTAAAGGGCTGGAGAGATGGCTCAGCACTTCACAGCACTTGTTGCTCTTGTAGAGGTCACCCTCTTCCGGCCTTTCCCCTCCACTTCTGGCCTCCACGGACACCAAGCAAGCAAAGCACTCATACATATAAAATAGAATAAACAAATCTTTCAGGGGTTCTCTGTGTAACCACCCCAACTGTCTTGGGACTCGATTTGTAGACCAGGCTGACCTCGAACTCTCAGAGATCCACCTGCTTCTGCCTCCTGAGTGCTGGTTCTAAAGGTGTGTGCAACCACACCCAGAAACAAATCTTTCTAAAAAGAATAAATCTACATTACACACAGAATTGTCTGAGCAGATATTGACAAATGATAAAATAGCATTAAGATCGGTTGCATGTTTTCTTATTATGGAGGTTTTCTTCAAAGAGTACAAAATGAAGCTGTACAGTGGTGGTGCATGCCTTTAGTCCCAGCACTTGGGAAGCAGAGGCAGGTGGATTACTAGGAGTTCAAGACTAGCCTGATGATCTACAAGAGCTAGTTCCAGGACAGGCTCCAAAACTCCACAGAGAAATCCTGTCTCAAAACAAACAAACAGGGGCTGGTGAGATGGCTCAGCGGTTAAGAGAGCACTGGTTGCTCTTCCAGAGGTCCTGAGTTCAATTCCCAGCAACCACATGGTGGATCACAACCGTCTGTTGTGATCTGGTTGTGATCTGTTGAGATCTGGTGCCTTCTGGCCTACAGGCACATATACAGGCAGAACACTTTATACATGATAAATAAATAAATCTTAAAGACAAACAAGAAAAGATTACAAAATGCAATTCAGCCGGGAGTTGGTGGCGCGTGACTTTAATCCCAGCACTCGGGAGGCAGAGGCAGGAGTTCGAGACCAGCCTGGTCTACAAGAGCTAGTTCCAGGACAGCCTCCAAAGCCACAGAGAAACACTGTCTCGAAAAACCAAAAAAAAAAAAAAAATGCATTTCAACATTGTAAAGAAACTTAAGAGTTGTGTGCATACTCAGATTTTGGTATTATCGATTTCTAATTCATTTAAATATCAAAATGTCGTGGGCTCCTAGATGTTTGACTTTTTGAGTAAGAAGCACTTGTTTGGTTCATGCAAGGGGCGTGTCTTAGATTATTGTGTGGAGTATGGATGTGAAATTTTGAAACTAAGAATTGTGATGTTTGTGCTGTAGCTCTCAGAAGCTGCTTTCTGTGTACGACTTTCTCTCTCTCTCTCTCTCTCTCTCTCTCTCTCTCTCTCTCTCTCTCTCTCTCTCTCTCCCTCCCCCCCCGTGTGTGTGTGTCTCTCCAATGCTCCCTGTCTCTTATTTTTTGAGACAGGATCTTGCCATGTAACTCTGGCTGGCCTGGAACTCACTATGTACACCATCAGCCTCAAACTCTCAGAGATCCACCTGCCTCTACCTCCCGGGTTCTGGGATTAAAGTCCTGTGACACAGCATCCAGCCTTCTGCCTGACTAAAACACTTCTATACATATTTCTCAACATAAAAATATTTAAAAAAGAAAAGAAACAAGTCCAAAGGCAAGCCGACAACGAATACTGGGCAATCCAGAGGCCACCTAACGGATCATGTTCAGTTGTCTGGATAGCAGATTTCTAGTTGTTCAACCATGTGTTCATTTTTGCTGGGAAAATGAAAAAGCAATTTTGATTTGTACTCAGCTTTGTGCAGGCGTGACCAATGCCCGACATCCTTAACTAGATCCTTCTAGCATTCTTTTAACTTAAATAAATTCAAGAGGCACTTGTGTGGTCTGAAAGTTTGTGTAGATGAAACCCTGGCTGAAATGTGTGTGAAGGGGGCGGGGAGCGCGTGAATAGCCCTGGCGAGGCTGGCGACCCAGGGCCGCGCCTGTCCATAGCGTGAACTGTCCTAAAGGGTCAAACTGTTCATCTTCAGTCCCTCTTTCAGTGTGCAATCCTACTTTAAGAGAACAAAAGCTCAAAGCATGCTGTTATCACGAAATGGGAGCCCAGTGATTTAAACTCATCCCCAACCAAGCCTTAGAAAGGAGGCGGATTGCGTGTTGCAGGAGAAAAAGTTGAAGTAAGGGGAGGGGTTGAAGGGGTGGAGAGCTTTAGAAAACCTTTGTTCCTTCTGAGAAGCTTGAACTTTGAGATGGCCCAAAGCCCTAAAGTTTAGGGTAGGTGTCTCTGTGGGGAGGTCAGCACTTCGACCTCACAAGTGGCGAGAGAGGACAAATGGTCCAGACTTTGGCAGATGACTATCGGGGCGTGAAGGAGGGAGCCCTTCCTTGGCTAGCCCGCGACGCTGCCGCCAAGAGGGCGCGTGTCTACACTCTACAGACAGAAACTGCTGTGTAGCCTGAATCCTAACCCTCCTCGTGAGCTGTCCGAAAGGTGGAAAAATAGCGAGAAAGTAATGTTAGCAAATATTTGTAGGGTGCTTGGGGCTTCCCCGAGAGTTAGGGGTGCAGGGAGCTGGGCTTGTGAACAATCCGCTTTCTTTGTAAAACAATCCTGCTCTTATTTAATTAATAAATTAATTGGCAGAGTTTCTCTGTGTAGCCCTGACTGTCCTGGAACTCATTCTGTAGACCAGGCTGGCCTTAAACTCAGAAATCCGTCTGTCTCTGCCTCCGAGAAACTCTGGGATTGAAGGCATGCCGCCCCCGCCTGGCCCAATCCTGAGATTTTAAGGTTAGTTATTGGTGGTGGAGGCAGGAGAGAGAGAGTTCGGCTTTCAGAGAGGTCTCTGGAGCCAAGGAGCCACGGTAAGTAGTGTAAAGTCACACCTGCTGAGTTCTGGTTTCCCCAAGCTCGGGTTCTCACTCTTTGTCCTCATTAGATCTGGGGAGGGGAGCCTGCGGTTTCCACCAGGAGTCCCAGAGGGGTCCCCACTACGTGACTGCGCTAGCTCATCCCAGTGCCAGCCCCTCTTTCGGCATCTGCCAGCCCCTCTTTCGGCATCGGAAGAACCAGTAAGGAATAACTGAGGTCAACGGACTTTCTCCCAGGTCTGAGACCACTGCTCCAAGCCCAGCGGCGTGCTCTGGGTGACGCCAAGCCACACACTGGTGACCCGGCTTGCCTCACGGGGTCGGGTAAGTGTGGGGTGGGCCCAGTCTAGGTCTTCCACTCATTTCCCCCCAGCCAGCTCTGGGGAAGGCAGAGCCAGGAAGACTCTAATCACTGGTGCTCCCCTCTTCTTCCCCACGAAGGAAAGAACTCACTGTGGGGAGATTCTGGCAGCCCCGGCTAGCTCCCTGCTTGTTTTTCTCCGGTGAGGGGGTAAGAATAGCCGATGCCCGAATGTGAAGTTGGGGGGGGGGGCTTCTAAGCAGAGAACTCCTCCCCAAGCCTGTGTGCCTGCAAAAAGGGACATTGGCTATCCAGGGAAAGTGCAAGAAAGAGCACTAATCGCTGAACCAGGAGACAAACGCGATTACCAGCCCCGAGCTCTGAGTCAGAAAGTCTCATAGACTTTAAGATGTTAATCCTCCGCATAATCCTTCCTTTGGCGTGTAGGAATAGTGCAGCCACAAGAGTTGTTTTGTTATTTATATTGGCGTTTAATAAAACTCAGCCAGTAGTGAATGGGCTGCCCACTCTCCAATGGTAATTAATTCCCTATTTCAGTGACCCAATTGTCCTGGGACAGAGCAGTGGGCCCGTCCCGGTGCCCCGTCCCCCTTTGTGCGGGCACACTGCCCTCGCGCTTCAACAGCTATGGAAACTCATTCTTTTGATGTCATTCAAGGACTTTCCTTGGGCATCTTCTAAACTTCAAGGACCCTTTTCTTTCTCCATTTCATGAAAAGCGGTGCTAGCTTGACCACCTCAGTAGAATGTAATGATTTGGTGAAAGGGCTCTTTGGGGTTTGTCTTAGGAGTTAGAGAGAAAGGAAATTTGGCAGCCTGCTGCCTTCAGAAACTGTCCCCAACCTGGAAAGTACAAAACTTATGCAGAGAAATGGATGAAGATCTTGAAAGCTGATTCCCCTCCCCCTTGTTTTCCCACTAAGGAAAAGGAAAACAAAAACCTAGAAACAGTTCTAGAAATAAACAAGAGTGATATTTCTAATAAGTTTGAATTTCAGCAGACACTATTTCTTAATCTTTGTTTCGGGAAAATAAGATATTTATTAATTTATTCATTGCCCTCTCCCTTCCTACATTCAAGGATACTCTTAAGAGCACCCAAGACATGCCAACCACTGGGCCAGCTCGGGGAAACGCGGGGGTACACAGCATGGGCACCATTCCATAGCTGCATGGAGCCTACACTCAAGGGAACAGAATTTTGTTTAAACTACAAGCGTCTGAAAACGGTACAGCTATGAAGACAATGCATAAGTGTAATAAAAAGACGAGAAGGATACTTAATTTTCAAAGTTGCAAGAGTTATTTAAGCACCCTCCCTTAACAATTCAGGATGGATATATGCATATACATATACACATACATACATACATACATGCATACATACATATTCTTTCATTCTCCCTAGTGTTACTCCAGCTCATCCTATGTGCCAAGCCAGGAGAGAGGCACCGGGTCCGCACTTGGGGCGAACCACGCCGTCTCCTGGCTCTGCAGTTGGTCAAAATACTGACTTGAGCTCATGCTTCTGCTGGTGCAGGCCTGGGCGGAGCTGGCTCTCCCGGCCGGGAGGGGGCGGCCGCGGCTCGCCGGGCAGCGCTCCCCCGCACAAGTAGCTCTTCTACCTCTTTATATGCGCTTCCAAAAAAACTTCGCAAGTCACAGAAACAATTCAGAATTCAACTAAAAAAATACAGAGTGAACCATATGGCCTGGGTGGCTCGAGTCGGCTGCATTTTCCTCCAGACAAAGAGGGGATTGAGAGTTGAAGGAAAGGAGAAAAAAACCTACTTTCCGGCTGATGAAGCTGTTGTCTGGAGGCAATGATCCCAAATCTGAAGGCTTTATTCCGGCTCCGACGGAGACGTGATATGTCATATGATTAGCATCTCTCATATTTACAAGAGAGGTATGGGCTGCCAGTCTTGAGAAAAAGGCGAGAGAAAGAAGGGGCATATGCTGAAATGGATTTAGCATTTGAAAGAGAGAAAGGAGATCGGATAAATACACTTAAACGAGGATTTAGTTTTACTCCTGTTGAGTTCTAATGGATTGTTGATTGAGATTTTAGGGGCCTGGAACCGAGGTGTCAGCAGTAATTTAAAGGAGGTATTCACTGCCCCAGAGCCTCTTTTCTCCATCTCGCCCGCGCGCCCCTCCTACCCCTCACTCATTCACGCCTAGGAGCAGTGCGGGCGGAGGAGGCTTTTATAACACAACACCGGGCCTTCCTCCAGCGCCCAGCGGTGAAAAGGGGCTCCTGCAGCCCGGGGCGGCGGGGGCTGGTGCGACCTTCGGGCCACACCTGAGCCTCGACAGCTAGCGACAGCAGCAGGAGGGCAGCGAGCAGGCGAGGTCGCGGCTCCCCCTGGCGGGACTTGGCAGTACGACGCCTCCCCCGGTCACACTCCACCAGTCCCGCCGGGACCGAGGCGACACCCTTCTGGAGTCTCCACCTGCTGCACCCCGAGAAGATGTGCGGTACCCAGCCTGCGGATTCATACGGCGAATAAAACGAGGTAGACTTACCAGCACTTCCCCTCGGGGTTCTGATGGCAGTCAAGCTTGTGAACAAACGACACGTGGGCCTCAAGGACCTCAAGACTGTTGTGAGAATTTCAGTCTAACCAGAAGCGACGAGGCCCAATCCAGACAGTGAACCGGGCTTAGCAGTACTTCTCAGCGCATTCATATGGTGTGTGCACATAAACGTTGTCCTTGCCGGTGGCTCCTCTCTCCCTCCCCCGCTCTCCCCTCCCTCCTTCCCTCCCTCCCTCCTTCCCTCCCTCTCTCTTCTTTTTTCAAAAACAGGATTTTAGAGCCCTGACTATCCCGGTACTCTCTCTGTAGACCAGACTGGCCCTGAACTCTACTTCTACCTCTGCCTCTACCTCCCGAGTGCTGGGACAAAGGGCATGCACCATCATCGCCCATCTCTGTGTCTCTCTGTCTCTGACCAACGAGGTATTATTAGCAAATGATGATTGTTAAGAGTAGCAATATACACATAGGATTCACTTCATCAGGCTTGGTACCAATCTTCCTTACATACAGAGCCATTTCACTGGCCCCTTAATTGTTCATTTCTCTTTTTTTTAATTTAATTTTATTTATTTATTTGTTTATTGTGTATACAGTGTTCTGTCTGCATGTAAGTCTGCAGGCCAGAAGAGGGCACCCGATCTCATTACGGATGGTTGTGAGCCATCATGTGGTTGCTGGGAATTGAACTCAGGACCTCTGGAAGAGCAGCTAGTGCTCTTAACTTCTGAGCCATCTCTCCAGCTCCTGTTCATTTCTTATTAGATATCGTGCATATAAAGTGTTAGTGACAGAGCTGGAGAGATTACTTGGTAGTTAAGAGCAACTGGCAATGCTCTTGCACTCATGTCTCCAGACTCATGATAGCCTATAACTCTTTACTCCTGGAGGGATCCACATATGACACAGACACAGATACAGATACATAAATAAACATACATCTTAAATAAATAAAAATATTGCAACTGAAAGCTCTTGGGAGAGGGCAAGTCAGTTTTCTTTAAGAGTGCTGTCCCTGGTAAGTCCCCGTTTTCTTATTTTTGAGGATTTTTAGAGTATACTTTCCCTAGAAGAGAAAAACTAATTTCCCGATGCAATATTGTGTACAAAAAAGTCAAGAGAAAAAAATGAAAAGATAGTTTCTAAGACTATGGTATGAGTCTAACAAGAAACTTTGAAAGCACAAAATAAGCTATAAATTCAAACAAAAAAAAACTATGTCAAGATTAATTAAATCTGAAATAGTTGATTGCTGCAAATAGGACACAGTTTCTTTAAACTTCCCTCCTGGAAAGAATCAAATTCACCACCACCACCATAAAAAAAAAAAGAGGGGGGTACAGTTTTGTTGTTTTTGTGAATCTGTAATTCCATCCTTGGCAAATCTTCAGGCCATTTGAGTTCTGTTGGGTGAACACTTTCTCAGAAGCTGAGCAACAGCAGGCTAGACGACACTGCTTTAGGAACCAGACACATGCTTTAAGATAAATATCTAGCCACTTCCAAAGAACTGCACTGTGGTTTGGCTTCTCCTCTGGCTTCTTCTGCTCCCACTACCTCGTAATGCTGTATCAGGTGATACTGTTCTCTGTGCTGATTCCTGGGCACAGATTATTTGCTCACAATAGACTAATGAAGAAACAGTTCTTCATTAAGGTAGCAGCCTTGCCTTCCCCAACACTGATTTTTCATTTCCTTACAAAATGTGTTACATGGAATTTTAAAATAATAACTAAAAATACACTTCAAGTAGTCCATCAGATTCAGTAGAATGGCCTTTAGTTTCAAGCATCAGGCCAAAAAGGTACAACTGGACAGCGATTTCAGCCATAATTCAGACAACTGGAACTTGTAACTTTATATTTAAGGAGAAAAATCTGTATCTACCAAACCATTATTTCTCTTTAATCATCAAGGTGACTTGATCAGTTAGAGTTGGAACACCAATTTAGAGTTCAGGGAAGCCTGTGGACACTTCTGCCATTTTGTCATTAGTTAATGATAATTGGACAATGCATCCCCCTCACTGGCCCTCCCAAGACAGGGTTTCTCTGTGTAGCCCTGGCTGTCCTGGAGTTCACTCTGTAGACCAGGCTGGGCTCGAATTCAGAGTGCTGGGGTTAAAAGCTATCTCAACCACAACCAGCCTTTTTGCTTGTTTTCTGACTTTTTTAGAGGTTAATTTCTAACACATACCTGCTGAAATTTTTGAGGTAAGAGAAACTTGAGAGAGAGAGAGAGAGAGAGAGAGAAAGAGAGAGAGAGAGCACCACAGTGACCCAGGAACTTCTGTAAAAAGCAAGACACACAGTGAACCGAACTATACCAGATAGGAACTCTGCATACGACTCCACCTTCATGCAGATATCAAAGAAGATATCATTGCCATTATCTGCTGTGGGATAATCCTTCTGTCCACAGTGAAAATGTGTTGCTCTCATTGTTAATAAAAAGCCGATTGGCTGATAGCTAGGAAGGATTTTCAGGGCAGAGAGAATGCTGGGAAGAAGGGTGGAGTCAGGAGTCACCAGCCAGACAAAGAGGGAACAGGACATGTACAAAATAAGATAACAAGCCATGAGCCAATGGCAACACATAGATGAATAGAAATGGGTTAATTTAAGTTGTAAGAGCTGGCTGGAGACATGCCTAAGCTATTGGTCAGGTATTTAAATTGTTTCCAGCCTACTTTTAGTATCTTCCTCTTGACTTTGAAAGCATGCCTTTAGTCCTAGCACTTGGGAGGCAGGAGATGTGGATCTCTGAGTTCAAGAGCAGCCAAGACCATATAATGAGATCCTATGAGATATATATAGTAATAAAATAGGTGGTGCTTTTAAAAAGAAAACAGACTCTCTGGTCACTCTACATTGTTTTCAGCAATGCTGACTGAACCCAAAGCCTTGCACCTGTGGCCACGTGCTCTCCTACACAACTGCATCCCCAACCCTGTTCTTAATTCTTACATCACTTGGTGGATAGCATTTACTGCTTACCTATCTATCATGTTAGTGCCTGTACCAAATTACAGATGCAAAGCACGGTCTGAAGAGCCCTGGACACTGAAACTGTTTGTATCAGTTCCTTCACTGACACACAGTGGTACCTCATTCAGTTAACTTGCTTACTCAACATGCATGGCACCTAAGAGCAAGTATCATGTCACACAAGGGTACTGAGATCATCAAGTCTTTCTGGACTGCTTGATGTTCATTACATTTTTGCTATGCCTTGAATCCGTACCTATCTGATGGCACCATGTTGTTCAAGAAGGTTATTATCATCCATTCAAAATACCAAATAGGTCTTATAATACCTAAAAGGAGCCACAAGAACAATGAAAGATGCCATTCTCTCTCTCTCTCTCTCTCTCTCTGTCTCTCTCTCACACACACACAGACACACACACACAGACACAGACACACACACACACACACAGACACACAGACAGACACACACACAGACACACAGACACACACACACACACACACACACACACACACACACACACAGCAATTTAAAAGTGAATTAACTTTACAGCATGAATGTTTTGCCTGCATGTATGTCTGGGCACCATGCAGGTCAGAAGAGGGTGTCAGAAACCTTGGAACTGGAACTATAGAAGGTTGTGAGCAGTTATGTGGACACTGAGAATTGATCCTGATTCCTCTGGAAATGCAGCCAGTGATCCTAACTTCTGAGTTATCTCTCTGGTCCCCTGGCAGCATATGTTAAAGAAGGGGAAAGAAGAACAAGAAGAGGAAGAAGAGGAGATGAAGAAGGGCACATTCCAAGAGTGGACAGAGCCCAGTGTTGGTGCTTCTAGAATGCTTGAAGGTTTCTCTGTAAGGGAGAGTATACCTTGCCCCCAGGAGCTAAGGTTAGAGTAGCATGTAACCAGTTTCTCGTTGCCTGGGCTGACCCATAAAACAAGCTGCACACACGAGTCATGGAGACTTGAACTAGATATCCTGTTGCCCACTTCCTAATTCTTTACACATGTGCAACACACACAATCTCACACACTCATTTATCCCCACTCAGATTTGTCTAATTAGAGACAAGAAAATTAAGGAAAACCAATAACTTAAAAACTCACAGAAAAGGTTTAGATTTTAATCAGCACAACTAGTGTTTCTGGGCGGAAAAAATGGAGGATTCAGGGAGAGGTGAACAGTATTTTTCCTTGACTGTATAATCAAGTCATATTAATGCAACCTGGACCAAACTTACTTTCTGCTCGTGAGTATTAACAAAGCAGGCATTTCAAATCAGTGCTGAGTTAATGTTTTTAGAGCAATTATGTAATTTTCAAAGCCCAATTACCTGTCAAGTAAATCACCAATTTCCAGTTCATTCTTATTTAATATAAAAAAATCTAATTAGTATAAAGCTACTTCACAGCTGCCTTCAAATTAAACTGTAGTTGAGAGCATGCAGCCTTGGGGGTTTGCCTTGGCATTTCCAATCGAATGTGTTTGCTCAAATGTGAAAGAATAATGCCAAAAGTTAAGTTTTATTTTGAAGTTTAAAACTGGGCTTTGTAACTTCTGAATTTAACTTGTAATACATGTTTCCAAACAGGATTGGCTGGAGGCGGAGGAGAGAACCATAATATAAACATGTTGTCTTCGACCCACTTTTGATTATCAAATCATGAGGATTGTAAGAATGACCAGCCTGGCTACTAACACAGCCCAGTTGAGTCCCCTTTCTTCTATTTTCTCATTTTTGTTTGTATACAAAATGTTTTTTTTTTTTATGACATCCTCATACATATTTAATCACTGTAGCTTACACATATTCAATCACCCATTAGCCCTTTTTTTCTGTGGGCCCGTCTTCTTCCCCAATAGTCTCCCTTTGACTTCCATATCAGATAGGTAGAGATCTGCCTCAAAATAAAACATGTAACATTTGTCTTTCTCCCATTACCCTCTCTTGTCTCCCCTCCCTTCTCCCCTTAAATGCCTTCTACCTACATAGTCCACCTTCAGCTCTCATGTCATTTATTTAAAAATCTTCATTCTGCATATAATAGAAAAATGTCTTTCTGGATCTGGCTTGATTCGTTTAACATGGTGATCTCTAGTCCTCTCACTTTTCTGGGAATGTCATAATTTTGTTGTTCTTTACTGCTGAATAAAACAACATTGTGTGTGCACGTGCGCGCACGAGTTCCAGGAAAGGCTCCAAAGCAACAAAGAGAAACCCTGTCTTGGAAAAAAAAATGTTTTATTTATTCATCTTATTTTGTGTGAGTGCTTTGTCTGTATGTATGTTGTACACCACATGCATGCCTCAGAAGTGGTGAGCCTCCACCTGAGTCTTGGGAATCAGACTCTGGATCCTTTACAAAAACAGCAAGTGCTCTCTCTCTCTCTCTCTCTCTCTCTCTCTCTCTCTCTCTCTCTCTCTTCTCTCTCTCTCTTTTGAGACAGAGTTTCTCTGTGCAACAGCCCTAGCTGTCTGGGAACTCGATCTATAGACCAGGCTGACCTCGAACTCACCTGTCTCTGCGATCTGCCTGTCTCTGCCTCCCAAGTGCTGGGAATAAAGACGTGCGCCACTGCTGCCCAGCCAGCAAGTGCTCTTAAACCACTGAGCCAAGGGCCAGATATTTTGTTTTTTGAAGCTATTGTGAATGGGATTTTTCCCCCAGAAATTCCCTCTTAGAAAGTTTTATCAGACATAAAATTTACCAGGTTTTTAAATGCTGACTTGTGTTCTGCTCCTTTGTTAAAAGCATTTAACAGATCTAAGATTTTTCTGGTGGAGACTGGGTATTTTAAGTATTGTATTTTAAGTAGCATCTGAAAAAAAGGGATACTTTGTGTTCTTTTATGGTTTTCATTTCTTTTATAACTTTTTCTTGGGTTATTGTTCTAACTAAAATTTCAAGCATTATAAGGGATTAAATTGGAAGAAATAAGGCTGGGTATGGTGGCACACACCTTTAATCCCAACACTTGGGAGGCAGAGGCAGTTGGATCTCTGAGTTCAAGGCCAGCATGGTCTACATATTGAGGCCAGCCAACCAGAGCTGTTACAGAGAAACCCTATGGGAGTGGGGGAGGGATGGTGGTGGAAAGAGTAGACACCCGATTTTGGTGGAAATGAGTCAGCTCCCCTGCTGTATACCATGTGGGGGATCCAGGACTGAACTCAGGTTGTCAAGTTTGGCAGCAAAGTGCCTCTATCTATTGTACCATCCTGCCAGCCCTCGACTGGTAAGCTTTCATTACAAAAAAATTCAAGGAAACAATTTCCTATATTCTTGAAATAAATTCTAAAATAATTCTTAAATACTAAATGACTTGGGTCAGTCACTAAAATGTTTTATTAGCTAAAAATAAACACACTGATATCAATTATGATCAAGACTACCATTTTTTCCATCTGGATATAAATATAGTCCTTTATTAACAATGCCTAAGAATCATGTAGACTCAAGTGGTTCAAAACTTACATGTATATATTTATAGAGCAACTATAAATATAGAAAGACTAAAGCAATTTGTTAATGAATATCAGAATAGTGGATTTCTAAGTAATTTTGTTTCCTTTTATATAGCTTCTGTATTTTTCTATTAAGAGAACATGTTAGCTTTAAAACAAAAAGGGTTTTACCCATTTACTCTACATAAATACCAGTAAGTACCGTGCAAATAAACACACAAAGAGGAGACTTGAATAGAGCTGAAGGTGGCTTGTCCTGTCCATTCCCCTGGATACGTACAGAACCTACTGTATGCAGCATAGTGCTGCACCTCACCTTCTCTTTTGTAGTTTTCACTGTGAATAGCTTTAGTTTTTAAATGGTGAGACAGTTCGAGTATTTCAAGTTCAGAAGAGTCTGCCAGTGGTCTTGACTGGGGCTGTGCTCCAGCACACGAACTTTTGAGACCATTGTGTATTTTTTATGCATACTGATATTCTCAGGAATGGTTTCCTGACTCGTGTAAAAAAAATTTTTTTTTCTCACAAACAAGACATCTGCCTGTCACACAAGTATCTGCCCATCTTAATATAAAATGCAGACCTTTTTAAGTAATAAATTTTTACATGCATTTATTTGGCGTGTTATTTAAATAATGTAACGTTTTGTATCAGGGGCTTTACAATAAAGAAAAATATTAAAAATATACAGTGTAAAAAAGATTCTGAATTTACAATACCAACACTCCTGGCCATGTTTTTTGTTGCTGTTTTTATTAATGAGAGTTATACTTAGGTTTTTCTTTTTCCTTTTTCTTCTGTTTTTCTTCTGCTTGTTTTTCAAAATAGTCTCTAAGAAGATGGTCCAGCTGTTGTTCACAGTGGCTTGCATGTTGCAATCCGTCTTCCCTTCCTTAAAGACACAGAACATAAGAACTGTTCTTTACAGGGGTTTCCATGTCCTTGTCCCTTCAGGCATCTCCCAAGGGGACATGGGCCCTAGCTATTCCTCACAAATCACCCAGGGATTAACCCCACAAAGTCAGGTGTGATAAAAAAAAAAGGCTTGAAATAAGTACATTTTTATTTTACCTTCACAGTGTTGAATTACACGCTCCCACAGTCGATTTTTCCTCAAACAGGATAAACTTCCCACAATCAGCAAATGCCTCCTGCTTCTGGTCAATGCAACATTCATTCGTTTCTCTGAATCGATGAATCCTACTTGTCTTGTCCTCACACAGGACAGAATAATGATTTCCTTTTCAGCGCCCTGAAAGGCATCCACAGTGGACACCTGCACGGCTTTAGCCTCGGGATGGTCGAAGTCCATAGCACTGAGTAAATGGCAAATCTGCAGAGAAAGGACAGGTTCAAAAAGTACAGAGATTATGAAAAACTTTGTCCCTACACTGGTCAACACAAACATTGGAGTAAATTAATTCAGAAACATTTTATTTCCTTCTTATGACTATGTGAATTTAGGTAGAAAGCTAAAATTAAAAATGACATTATTATTTATGAAGCATAATCAAGTGATGATTAACCTACTGCAGGGATTTTATTTATATATGCTAATTTGAGCTGATAATAGTTAATAATGAAAAGGAAAAAAATACTAAGAGTGAAAAGATTAGAAGAATCTACTTAGAAGTAACTGGCTCTTACGTACATTAATGCCTGGCATCCATCCTTAATTTACTGATGAAATGTAATAAATGCAAAACATTTTGAAAAACAGAGTCTCAATTCCATCTGTCCCCAGACACAAAGCATACACCACATTTTCTTCCTCTAATCTGTTTATTTGCATTTTGTCCCAACAGCTGTAAGGTGAATTTAATTAAACCTTGTTAGGTTTACATTGAGTTATGCAGAAAAAATCCAGGCAAAAAAAATACATCAGAATGTTCTTTTTTTAAGTACAAAAATGACAGCCCAGAGTCTCAGGCACCAAAGTGACCTACTGCAAAGTTATACCAAATATCATAGAATATGATGTTTAACATGTGACAAATATCATGTGTAGCACACACCTTATACATCTGTGATTTGTATAGTGTTATCACCCCAATCATGGAGCCTGCTATCCCACTTGCGATCAGTGATTGGATTAGCTTGAGTGTAAAAGCAGCTTCTGCCACGTTTTGAAAGCTGTTCTCTCTTTCAACCTGGAGTAAGAAACAGATCCGAAATTATCTTCCCAGAAAGGCCCTGGGAAGACTGAGTGAAACCATACAAATAACAACAATATAATTAAACCAAGAAATTTAGTGATTCCCATCAACACTGATGTCATTCACCTGCTCTGCTCCAGTGACGTTATAGAAACATAGCGTGGGTAGCCACTCCACTACAGGGCTCCTCTCTGTCTCTGAAATGCCATTCATGAGGTTTCCTTCATAAAACAGATCATTAGCTATGGCACTGATCACAGGGTGACAGCGGTATTGGGTTCGCAACACAACGGGTTTGTGACCCTAAGAAATTTAGATGGAGGAAAACAAAAAATTAAAACACAGTATTTCCTTTTTTCTAGAGAAAGAGAAATCATATTTAAAACTTTCTAATGTTACATCACATTCTTGGATAAATTATAACAATGAGAGAACAGACTACAGATAAAATATTTTAAAACAAATTATAAAAAGTGTGTTCACAAGCCAGGTATTGGTAGCACACACCTTTAATCCTAGCACTGGGGAGGCAGAGGCAGGCAGATCTCTGTGAGTTTGAGGCCAGCCTGGTCTACAGAGTGAGTTCCAGGACAGGCTCTAAAGCAATACAGAGAAACCCTGTCTTGAAAAACAAAGTGTGTTCACAGACTATAAAATAAATAAATAAACCAAATCTTAATGTTCACCTCCCTGCCTCCCCACAGCATTATGCTTTTATAATCTTCCTGGAGTTTGGCCTAATAATTAAGGTCCTTAAATATTAGGCAGGCCTGGTGTACAAGCCTGTGATCTCAGCTCTAGGAAGGCAAAGGTGAGCAGATCGCAAGTGCAAGCTCTATCTGGACTAAACAAGGAGTTCAAGGCCAACTCAGAGACTGTCTCAAAACGTCAAGTGAAAAGAGGGCTGTGGTGGTTGCCCAATGCAATGTGTTGCCTAGCATACACCAAGCCCTAAGTCAACACCTGCTACCATACAAGAGTTACAGACAGTTTGTTCCCTTTCTTCCTTGATAATTCAGAATATTCACGGCAGCTCCAGCTCTTACCACCCCAGTGAGCTTCTGGAGCACACTACCTACTAAACTTCCTGGTGTTATTAAAACATATTGAGTAGATGCAAAGCATGCCAATAAAAACTTATATAGCAAGTGTAGAGTTAATGACCCCATGATCACAAACTGCTACAGAGCCACTGTAACAAAACTGCCAAAACAGAGTGAAACAGAATAAAGCACCAAGAAATGAACCCAACCATATACTGAAAAAGACAGCTTTTTCAGGACTGGTGCTGGGGAAAAACACTATCAAGTGCAAGAATGAAAGTGAAGTTCTATCTCTCAATCTGCAAAACAACCAATCCAGAATAGAACAAAAACCTTAGTATAAAACCTCAAACTGCAACTGCTAGAGGAAGTAAGGCAGGGGCAAGGATATAAACAACACACAAAATAATACCAAGAAGCAACAAATGGAACTGCATGAAATTAAAGTTTTCTACATAGCAAAATAAACTGTGAAGAGTGTGAAGAGAGCCTGGTGAATGGGAGACAATCTGACAACTATACATCGGACAGGGGATTAATATCTGAAATCTCCAGAGTGCTCCCAAAATACCAAAACTCAAACATTAACCCATCATTAAATGGGGAAACTGACTACACAGTTCTCAAGACACATACACGTGGTCAATAAATACATTAAAGTGTTCAACATCCTGGGACATTAAAATGGCTTGGCAGGTAAAGGTAATTTTTGCCAAGCCTGAAGATCTGATTTTGATCCCTGGAACCCACGTGCTAGGGGATAACTTACAAAACATTGTTGTCTTGTGACCTCACATGTATCATGGCATGTGCGCCCCCTACTTTGCCCCCAAAATAAGTAAATGTAAAAATAAAATAAAAATAAACATTCATCATCCTTAGCTATAAGGGAAATGCAAATTAAAACTGTTTTGAGATTCCACTTCACCCAGTCAGTATGACTATCAAGAAAACTGGAGGGGACTGGAGAGGCGGTGCCATAGTTAAGAACTGGCTGCTCTATATTCAAATCCCAGCTCTACATGGCAGCTTAACCACTGTCTAACTCCAGTCCCAGGGGATCCAATGCCCTCTTCTGGCCTCTGCAGGCACTTCACACACATGGTACAGACATACATGCAGGCGAACACTCTTATACATAAAAACAAACACAATCTCAAAAATAAAATTAAAAAAAAAAAGAAAGAAAAACAAACACATGGTGACAAATGCCAGTGAACATGTGGAGAAGGAAACCCTTTGGTCTCACATTGGTAGGAGTGAAAAGCAATTTAGCAACTATGGAAAATCAGTATGGAAGTTCCTTGTAAAAACACAACTTAAATATATAAATATGTGTTT
This sequence comes from Cricetulus griseus, assembly GCF_003668045.3. Lineage (NCBI taxonomy): Eukaryota > Metazoa > Chordata > Mammalia > Rodentia > Cricetidae > Cricetulus > Cricetulus griseus. The sequence continues at coordinate 31,219,006 of NW_023276806.1, forward strand.
TTCTATAAGTTTACAAATTCAAATATGATCCAGATATAGTGTTCCTGTGTTTTACCTAAAGGATTCTAAGTCAGCAAACCACAGACATACTTGCACATTCATGTTTCTAATTGCAGTATTTATAAAAGCAAAAATATAGAACCAGCCTAGTCACTCATCAATAGAGGAGTAAATAAAGAAAACATGGGGGCCAGTGAAGTGGCTCAGCTGGTAAAAGTGCTTGCATGCAAACCTGATGACCCGAGTTCAATTCCTGGGATTGGAGGAGAGAAACAATTCCCGAAAAATGTCCTCTGACCTTCACATTATATACTGTGGCACATGACACACACACTAATAACAAAACAAATTTTAAAAGAAACGATGGTACATATATATAGAGCAGCTTTATTCAGCTATAGAGAAAATGAAATTATGTAATTTGTATGAAAATGGATGAAACTAGAAATCAGAATGTCAGTGAAATGAGACAGACTTGTAAAGTCAAACATTGTACTTTTCGTATATGAAATGTACATTTAAATATAGATGTATATTTATACTTATAAATATATACATACACATATATATTTACATTTATATACACACACATTCACAGAGAGAGGACACAAATGTAGAAAGACTATCAGAAGGAAGCAGGAAGGGAGGAACAGAGAGTAATGGGATACCCATGTCACGAAAGCAGAAGGGGATGATGGAGACCAATAGCAGTGGGAGAGAAGGGTCATGCAAACACAAACAAAAAGGGTGAGTTTGGGGTTGCAAAGATAAGTAAAAGAGAATGACATGCATGTGTGAGTGAAATGTCACCGTCAAAACCATTTTTTGGCATGCTAACAAAAAAAATAAAAATTTTAGTATTTTTTCTCTCTAGTGGAAGGGGGAATTAGAACTAGGTAGTGGTTACTGGGTACCTAGATAGAGGTAGTAGTTGCTGGGTACTATGACAAAATGCCACCTCACTATTCCTCTTAAGTATAACACTCATGGATAGTGGAAGGTGATGTACACAGAGAAACACTTCTGTTTTTAAAGATATGTTAGAACAAGAGGATTCCACTTGTCTTTAAGATGAATACTTTCCAAAGAACTCCAATTATAAACTATTAAAGAACAAAGATGAGGTATTGTATCTCAATTCTTTACCCACCCTCATAGTATACAATCAATGATAACTCAAAGTAGTTAGAAGTACATGCCATTAAGCAAAGTCGATCAAAAAGAGTTTGTTCCAATCCATTTTCATGAGCTGCATCAGAACCTTGAATCGTAGGAGGCAGCTGTTTGGGGTCTCCAACAAGAATTAGCTTTTCAGACTCAAACCTTAAAAGAAACAATTTAGAAAATTAATCTAAACAAAGAGAAAAGGCATACTAGCATCATTCATTGCACTTTCCAAACTACATTTTTAGAATTCAAATGTAGAAAGTGTCCCAAGAGCTAGCAAGCAAGGACTCTTGGGTTAGGCAGATGGTTCAGTGGATAGGCTGCTTTAAGACCTGAGCTCATTCCCTGGCACTTCATGTGAAAGCTGGACACAGTGGCAGTAGCACACATCTGTAATGCCAGTGCTGGGAGCTAAGAGACAGAAGACCCCTGGACTCACTAGCCAGACAAGCTGAAATGGTGAGCTGTGCACTCAGTGAGAGACCCTATCTCAAAAAATAAGGTGAAGATGGCTGGAAAGACGGCTCAATGGTTAAGAGCACTTGTTCTTGCCGAGATAGGGTTTGATTCCTAGCAACCAAAGGGCAGCTCACAATTGTCCATAACTCTATTCAATTTCAGGATGTACATGATATACAGATGTATGAGTAAGACATTCATACACATAAAATAATTTTTTTAAATAAAAAAAAAGGAAAAGAAATGAATGTGAAGGACCACAAAGAAATACACTAGATGTCTACCTCTGGCCTCCACATGTACACACATCTATTTGAGTATACATGGGTGAGCACTGACACACACACACATGCATGTGGCCACACACACTTTCATTTAGCTTACATTTTTTTTCACATAAAATATATTAGGCGAGGTAGGCGGATCTCTGTGAGTTCGAGACCAGCCTGGTCTACAAGAGGTAGTTCCAGGACAGCCTCCAAAGCCACAAAGAAACTCTGTCTCGAACAACAACAACAAAAATACACACACACACACACACACACACACACACACACACACACACACACACACACGTATATATTAGGCATCCCTTAACCCTACACAGTTAAGTGTTTCACAGAACACATTTGAGAAACAGTAATCTTAAGACCCCAGAAACTCTGAAGCTGTCTTGGAATTCCTTTACTTAAACTCCATTTCAGAAGTGAGATAAACAAGACCCTCAGGTCAAAATGCTTTTCTAAGTAGGAACAAGACCGTGAAGGGAAGTCCTAGTTTCACAGACAAACCTGTATCCAAATCTCAACTCTACCTATCATATCTGTGGCTCTCCCTGCTTCTCATTCTTATCAGTAACCTGGAGGTAGTAACTCCGCATGGCTGTTATGAGGATCAAATGAAGGCCACAATGTGTTGGAATACAACAGAACTGTGTTACAGCTCTGTGCTCCACCCAGGGCCTCAGTGACCCTCCAAACCTGGCTGCTGGAGAGTGACCAAATCATCCTGCTTGCCCAGTACTATTTCAGTAAAAAACTAAAAACCTCATGCCCAGGAGTCTACTGACTCCTGGTGCCCTGACTACTAGTGTCCCACTGATTCATCAACTGGGCACTGAGCAAGGTCTCCTGGTCTTACTGTGGAGAAATCTTCAATAAGAGATGCTTTATTTTTAGTCTTTATGGTACTGGGGATTAAACCCAGGAATCACATTAAACACATGTTTTATCCACTAAACTATATCCCAACCCCCAAGGATGCTTTATAAGCACAATTTTTCATTGGCCATAAAGGTTTAGATTTCACACTCTTAAATTTCTGGAGACAGGGGCTGCAGAAATGGCTCAGAGCCATTGGCTACTCTTCCAGATATCCTGAGTTCAATTCCCAGCAATCACATGGTGGCTCACAACCATCTGTAATGAGATTTGGTGCCCTCTTCTGGTGTGCAGGCATACATGCAGGCAGAACACTACACATAATAATCAATAAATCTTAAAAAAAAAAAAATTCTGAGGACAAACTTCCATTTTCAACATGCTTTTCTATATCCTCTTTTGTAAACTTAAAAAAATACTTTCAAAATGTAAACCATCAAATCACAAAAGGAAGGGAACTGGAGGACACTGCCCAGTGGAGTTAGGAACCACTAATCTAGTTGACAAATCTAGTAAGTTCTATGTTTCTAGCACTAATGCTCTTATGGCTTTAAGGACTGTGTGATTCCAATGGCTACACCATAAGCTCACAAAATTTTGATATATTTACTTCAATAAGTTTCTCTCTATTATTTATAAAACTAATGTTAGAAACTGAATTGCTAGGAATTTGGACAAGTCTTTGTTGATAGACTAAATTCAAGAATGGTCTGAAAAGCTGACCTGTGTGAACTCTTGGGAAGTGTCTTGGGTTACCTTGCAATAGGAAGGAGCGAGGCTGGTTCTGTCATCTGGCTGCACTCATCCAGCACAACCACAGGGAATTTAAGGTCATTCATGCATGGGAATGGGCAGGCTGCACAGGTGATGCCAACGACTCGAACCTTTATTAAAAAAAAAAAAAAAATGTGTTTTTGAGACAAGGTAGCACAGGCTAGCTTACAATGCACTATATCGTCCATGTTTAGCCTCAAAATCTCCTACCTCAAACTCTCTCCTGAGTGTTGAGATTATGGTTATGAGTCACCATGCCCAGACAAACAAAAATATCACTAACTAATGGCTACTAAAAGTAAATCAAGAATATACTAGAGAACTTGAAGGCTTAATCAGAACTTATGACTAAGTAGGTGTTACAGAAAACAAGCAAAAACATTTTTGCTCTGATATTACAATAGAAGGAACATATTAAAGTGTGAATGGTTCAGGAAGCTTCAAGGATGACATATGTCTTCCTTTATCTTATAGGTGGGCCTGAATTATTAGAATACACATTTTATCCACACTGACCCACGCAGAATATGCCCAGAAACCATCCTTTGCTTAAGCTCTGAACGTTATAGCACTGTGATTACTTAAGAAGGTAGCTGTCTAAGCAGGGCATGCCTGTAACTCCAGTACCCAGGGGGTTGAGGCAGAAGAATCAGGAATTCAAGGGCAGCTTGGGCTACACAAGGAGTTCCTGACTCAAATAAAATAAACTTCAAATGTACTTTTACCCATTAGTGTATCTAAATTGTATAAACTTTAAATATTATATCAAAATACCTTTGTGTTCAAGGCACAAATCTTGAAAGGCTAATGCTGAATTATATAATATACAATTAAAAATCTGAATTTTTACAGTACTGGTTATTGGTCCAGTATCTGTGAGTTATGCACATATATATTGTATGAATGATATGTATATATAGATGCACATCCATTTCCCCTCCTAATACCTATAGTATAACAACACTTGATAACAAGCAGTCCAAATAAACCGATCTCTCTTTGTTAAAAATTACTTCTTTTTATGACTAGAGAGATGGCTCAGCAGCTAAGAACACTAGCTGCTTGCTCTTCTAGAGGTCCTGAGTTCAATTCCCAATATCCACATGGTAGCCCTCAAGCATCTGTAACTGTAGTCCCATGAGATCTGACGTCCTCTTGTGGTGTGCAGATACATGTTTAGACAAAACACCCACATACATAAAATAAATATTTCAAAACTTGTTTTCCTTTTCCTCCCTCCAAGCCTGTCATATAGCCCCTTTTGCACTTTTTCAAATTCATGCCTCCTTTTTCATTAATTGTTATATATGTGTGTGTTCCTAAATACATCTGTACAATGTGCTCGATCTATATGTATGTTACTTGTATGTTTTCAGAGCATCCAATACCAAATTTTTTTCAATAAGCCTAGCCAGCAAAAATAGGCTTCAACTGTTGCCCCATAGTCTTAAAAAAAAATTATAATCATTTTCTTAACAATGTTCATCATACATAATAACCATCACCTAGGCTTTTGTTCTTTCATTAAGCCCGATGACCCAAGTTCCCTCCCCAGGACCAACATGGAGGAAGGAGAGAGTCCCTGTAACTTGTCTTCTGACCTCCATACATACACATATGCATGCATGCACGCACATACAAATGCAATCTTTTAAAAAACGTAAGACCTTCATGAGGGAGCAGGAAGGTTGAGTCAGGTGAAGAATAGAAGAAAGGATATGTGATAGGTAGGGATTTAGTTGGGGGGGTAGGGGAGGACGGGAGGGAGAAGGGAACTGGGATTGTCATGTAAATCAATCTTGTTTCTAATTCAAATAAAAAAAATGATAAAAAAAAAAGTAGGACCTTTAATCCCATCACTTAGGAGGCAGAAGCAAGTGGATCTCTGTGAATTTGAGGCTAAACTGATCTACACAGCAAGTTCCAGGATAACCAGGGATACATAGAGAAACCCTGTCTCAAAAAAACAAACAACAAAAGAAAAAAGTTGACCTTTAAAAAGAAACCTGGGAGCTGGTAAATTAGGCACCGACAGTTTCTCCAAAGGACCTGAGTTCAGTTCCCAACACCTACAATGGATAGCTAACAAAACCCTGTAACTCCAGGTCCAAGGGATCCAACTCTCTCTTCTTCAGATACCTACATATCCACATAGTCACATACACATGTATATGGTTTTTTTTCTTAGAAAGCCTAGTACATAAACATTTAGTTCTTTAGAACCATTCAATCCCTATAGCTTATACACTTCTCCTAGTACAACTCTGAAACTCCATTTGTTATTTAATTTCTGGAAAACTGTATCTGATAAAATCAATTTAGAAGAAAAACTTTAAATTTATAAATAAACAAACTTTTTAAAAAAAATATTAAAGACTGGGCGGTAGCAACACACGCCTTTAATCCCAGTACTCAGGAGGCAGAGACAGGCACATGCATCTCTGTGAGTTCAAGGTCAGCCTGGTCTACAGAGCTCCAAAGCTCCAAAGAGAAACCTTGTCTCAAAAAAAAAAAAAAAAAAAAAAAAAAAAAAATAATATATATATATAATATATATTATATATATTATATATATATATTCCCTTGTTGTTTGAGACAAGGTTTCTCTGTGTAGCCCTAGCTGCACTGTACTTGAGAAGGCCTAACTTAACATCAGTGCAGCCAAGACAGGCTGCTGGCTAACTGGGACTAGGCCTCACCCTTATAATAACCAAGAAAAACTACAAACTGTACTCTGCCGGGGACCAAACAGAATTGAGACAAACAAGTACTAGATGTTCCAGAACATTAAGAATAGCTTACCTAACTTGTATATAGGTTGCCAATTTCCAGTACCAATGCCAGTACCAATCACTGTTTGACAAAACTTCTGTTACCTCACTCCTGCCCAATCAGGAGCTCAGCCCCTATCTGATTCCAGAATTCCCTACCTCTCCATCCTTTACTCCTTAAAACTCCCTGCCATAGCTGAGCTCAGTGTTCTCCCTGATCCTGTTGGATCGGATGGAGAGACCAAGGACTCTAATAATCTCAAGTACTCTGAGAACTTCTAGCTAGTTGTGGCAGCTCATGCTGTTAATCCCAACATGAGGGAGGCAGAGACAGGTGATCTCTGTGAGTTCCAGGTCAGCCAGGGCTACACGGTAACACCCTGTAGCAAAAACAAAAACAGTATTCTGGGGACTCCTAGAATGCTAACCTACCATGTACTGATATTACTTCCTATTTCACGTTCCGTGTAAGGTTTTGAAAACATCCACCACACTTGCAGTGTTTACCACCAGAGACAGGTGAAGACTGTTTCTTGCCTCACTAATGTGGGCTTGGCTACACACCTGATGAGTGAGAGCAAACAAAATGTTAGGGGACAGGACATGAGTAGAAGCTCTAAAGGTCTAGCCTGCTCTCCTGTGCTGCTTTAAGTACAAGGTCTTTTTCAGACTGAAGGAAGAATGAGACTGGCTTACAGTCTAAGATGAGCCACAGTAGCTGACATGGAGTCCTAAGCTGTCCTGAGATCCTGTTGTTCAGTAGCAGGATCTCAGCAATAGCTGACCAAGACAAAGACAAGGTCTTGGACAGGCTGGTTTCCCAAAATATCTTTGCAAAAAATGATCAATGCCAAGGGGTCCAAGAGAGTCAATGACTTTCCCTTTTCTTCTGTTCCTTGGACACCACTTTCATAAGATGAAGGCACTGAACATTTCTCTCCTACCCACAGATGCCCTTCACCAAGTGGATAATACTTCTGTTACAGCCTGGTACCCAGTGCCTGGGAGTGAGTAGAGTGTTACTTGAATTCTTGGGCACAGGGAGATCCTGAGCGGCCCAGCTTTCTAGGAGTACATCAAAGACAAATTTGCACTTTGATATTTTACCCAGAGTAAAAATTTTTTTTCTTTCTTCCAGAATACAACTAATTTTACCGGACTTACTGAGAATCTATTCAAAGCTCCAAGCCTCTATATAAAGACAGAAGAAAGAATGCCGCAGGTATGGTGAGTAAGATGTTCATCACAAACCTGAAGAATGGTTGCAGCACTCAAATCCATGCTAGGTAGAGTTTGTGGGGATGCGCAGGCACACACCTTGTTGAATCTAAGAGTGTCCATCCCACGCCTGAAGAGAGCCTGAGCAGAGTGTACCAGTCAAGAAAGGAAGTGATGCGTTCCACCTCACCTGCTTCAGTAGGGCTCTGTTGGTCCCCAGCTTATGCTGCTCAATGCTTTTTCTCACATAAACCCTTTCTATAGGAGTCAGTTCTTCCTTCATCAATGCTTGGAGTTCTTTCAGCTGTTCGCTTTCATTGTCTGAGCCAGCATGCAAGCTGAAGTTGAATGACATGACAGAATACTCCTTGTTTATTTCATTTCTTATACACTCTGATACACCACAAGGAATAAAATGGATTAGACTTTTTTATGTTTGCTTGTTTTTGTTATTCTGATACAAGATCTCACTATCTAGTCCTAGCTGTCCTGGAATTAGCTATGGAGATGACACAGACTTTGAATTCAAGAGATCCACCTGCTCCTGCCTCCCAACAGCCAGAATTAAAGGCACGCATCACCATATCTACTTGGGCATACTCTAAGCTAGAATTTCTACTTAGGCTGGGTGGTGGTGGCACACCCACCAGGTGGATCTCTGTGAGTTCGAAGCCAGCCTAGTCTACTGAGTTCCAGGACAGGTTCCAAAGCTACACAAAGAAATCCTGCCTTGAAAAATCAAAATAAATAAATAAATAAATAAACAAACAAATTCCTACTTAGATTTCCTAATTTACCTAAGCTATCTCTTTCTCAAAGGCCAAATTTAAGGTTAAGAAATGGAACATTCATTTCCATACTTCTTTCTTCTTTAATTTTCTTTTTATTTATTCTGTGTCTTTCATATCATGACTCCCAATCCTGATCCCATCCATCTCTCCCCTGCCAAAAAAATAAAACAAAATAATTTTTTGTTTTGTTTTCTGTTTTTGTTTTTTGAGACAGGGTTTCCCTGTGTAGCTTTGGAGACTGTTCTGGAACTAGCTCTGATAGACCAGGCTGACCAGAGATCCATCTGCCTCTGCCTCCCAAATGCTGAGACTAAATGTGTACACAACCACCACCCAACTAAAACAAAATAAAATTTAAGAGGATGAAAAAGAAAAAAGAGAAAGGAAGAAAGGGAAAATCTCCTCATGGAAGCCGCAGTGTGACAGACACAGCGAGTCACACAGTTAACCCCTTTATCCCTATACTTTTACATGCAGGCATCCATTCAAAAGCATCACTGGTCTAGTTCGAGGCCTCTGGTCTCTGCTACTCCATCCATGCTGGGCCCTCACTGAGACTCTTCCTGGGCATCCTGTTGCTGCCCTGTGTTGTGAAGACCTGCAGCTTCCCCGACCCTACCTCCTCGGCGGATATTGGGGTGGGCCCATTTTCATACTTCTTAGAATATTCTATAACTTTTAGGATTCAGCAGTCTCACCTGTAAGGTAAAATTGGCTTGGCAATCTTCCTAACACTCCCAACTCTGATGAACTTTTCAAATCCAAGACTGAGAAGCCTTAAAGAAAATAAGACAGAAGAGATTCTCCTCACTGAGTGTAAAACAGGTTCATGTTTACATGAAATATTTATGAATATTTTTTTATTTATTTAAAATTTTTTTCATTTTACATACTAACCCCAGTTACCCCTCCCTCTCCTTCTCCCGCCCCCCACCTCCCCCAGTATTATTTATTTTAATGTGAGCTTAATGGGAATTTAAAGAGAACTAAAGCAAATTACAGCCCACTTAACATAGTTCCCAAAATGATGACAAAATGATGACAAAAAGCACAATGTTAGTATATAAACAGATTCTGATTCATAGCCCTTTCCTAGTCTGATGAGATCTAGAATTGGCTTAGAGGTAAGCCTTCCTTAACCTAAGTCCCACCCTAACTGTGGGGGCACCATCCCACGGGTGCTGCTGCCATGATTTCCCCACCAGGAGGCCCTGCACCTTGGAACTGGGAACATGATAAAAACCTTTCCTCCTTAAATTACTTTGTCAAAGTAAGAAGAAAAGTAACTAAAAGACCTCAGTTTGGGGAAGAGTTAGCTACTTCTCAATCTGAAATAGCTAGGGTTCATTTTTTCAGTGCAAGTTTTTATTAAATCTGTAACAATGTAGAGGCAGTATTCTCAAAGCACTGATACTATAGGGTAATGTGTTTTACATTTATTCATGCTTCCATTTATTCTAATAAACAAAATAAAATTTTGTCATATTCTATCCATCACAACAGACATTGCCTGTTCCAATGAACAAGAATGATACTTTACTCTGAAGAAATGGAGGAAGTCAGCCTATTTGCAGTTGAGGTATCCATCTTACTTAAAGTTTCACACGTCTCAGGTTCTTTTCAGAGATTCAAGCATTAAACAGCCTTCTAAAATGGCTGTGGGTGTAGCTCAGTGGAAGAACACTAACTTAGCATGCACAAAGTCTCTGGTTCTAACCCCAGCACTGTGTGCTAATGAGCGCTCGTGTGTGTGTGTGTGTGTGTGTGTGTGTGTGTGTGTGTGTGTGTGTGTGTGTGTTGTGTGTGTGTGTGTGAGAGAGAGAGAGAGAGAGAGTGCACACGCACACACAGAGTGGGAGGAAGACAGGGAGGAAGGGAGAGAGGGAGGGAGACAAAGAGAGCACAGAGTTCCTGTGTTTTTAGTATTCAATGATTACCTGCCCTTTTCATCCTAACCTATCAATATGTGTTTTCTAACAGTCTCATGTTAATTTTCATCTCAGGCTAAGCAACCTAAGTTTGTTCTTTCCATTTAAGTCCCAGGTAGTTCCTCATTATCTTAAAAAGAAAAAAAGAGATTTAAAAAAAAAAAATGCTATCCTTAGTCACTCTTAGATTTCTCATGAGAGTACACAATAGCAACTTTCCCAATGGGCAATTTTATAAAATATATGGAGAAGCTTAAGATGTTTCTAATTTTTACCCTAGCTTAGGACATTTTCCTAAACTTGCAAGGTGGCTTGGTGGGAAAAAGAGCTTGCCGCTTAAGCCAGACCAGCTACATCTGATCTGCAGAAACCCATGGCGGTAGGAGAGAACAGACTTCTGAAAGTTGTTCCCACCTCCATGCGTGTGCTGCAGGACACAGTGTGCACACAGTCCACCCACCCAGTATCTGTCTCCTCCCTCTGTGTGTCTCTCTATTTCTGCCTGTCACACATAGTGTGCCCATAGTCCACCCACCCAGCTGTCTGTCTCCTCCCTCTGTGTGTCTCTCTATTTCTGTCTGTCACACATAGTGTGCCCACAGTCCACCCACCCAGCTGTCTGTCTCCTCCCTCTGTGTGTCTCTCTATTTCTGTCTGTCACACATAGTGTGCCCACAGTCCACCCACCCAGTATCTATCTCCTCTCTCTGTGTGTCTCTCTATTTCTGTCTGTCCTATATAGTTTTTTTTTTAACTTATTTAAAAAAACAAATATTTAGATAGATATAATGACTTAAAAGATTTTTGTCACAATATAATTCATATTGGTTAAATTTTGGAATTTAATGATTAAAAATCACTTGAATAATTCAGCAAATCACTGAATATAATTATGAAAAGTTATTGAGTGTTGTAACGCACACCTTTAATCCCAACACTCAGAAGGCAGGACAGATGAATCTCTGAGTCTAAAAAGCAAGTTCCAGGACAGCCAAGGAGTTAAGACTAGTAGATGTGTGTGAGCACACGCATGTGTTATACAAGTTAGGCTAGTGCTTTACTACTGAGCTACATCTCCAGTCCAAAATAATCAGACATAAGCTGGGCATGTGACACATGCCTGACTTCCTAGCACTTAGCGGGAGAATCACCTTTAGTTAACAGCAGGTTTGAGCCAACTCTGAGGTATATGAGATGTGGTCTCAAGAAAAAAGCAAAAAAAATTTTTAATTAAATTTTCATTTTAAAAAGCAAGATATGAAACAACACATAATGCCATGTTATTGAACTCCATGTTTTGAAAGTAAATGTGAATGGATTAAAAACATAATCCATGCCTGGCGTTAATGGTGCACACCTTTAATCCCAGCACTCTGAAGGCAGAGGCAGGCGAATCTCTGTAAATTAGAGGCCAGCCTGGTCTACAGAGAGAGTTCCAGGACAGGCTCCAAAGCCACAGAGAAACCCTCTCTAGAAAAAAAAAAAAAAAAAACCCACCATAATCCATGAAGAAATGTAAGGTATATAATCTACATATTTTCTTCAAAATATTTTAGTTTTAGTTTTAACTGAGTATATGCATGTATCTGTGTGTGTGTGTGTGTGTGTGTGTGTGTGTGTGTGTGTGTGTACAGGCAAACTTGGAGACCACAGATGTTGGATCCCCTGGAGCTGAGCCACTTGTCATGGGTGCTAGGAAACAAACACCCGCCCTCTGGAAGACTAGTAACTGCTTATTTATTTCTCTAGCTCAAGTATTTCCAGCATACACATTAACTTGATGAAAGGGTTAATTTTAAGATTGGGGAAATGACTCACCAGGTAAAAGACCCTTGCCATGCAAGCTGGTAACCTGAATTCCATTTCCGAAATCTATGTAAAGGCAGTGGGCAAAACAAAATTTATAGTGTTGCCCTCTGGCTGTGAAACAAGTAATGCAGCATGTGTGCCTACACACATCAGGCTTACATACCAAACAGGAAGACTTAGAGTCTTACTATGTAGGCTAGACTGAGGCTTATTGAGATCTACTTCCCTCTGTCTCCCAGGTTCTGGGATTAAAGGCTTGCGTCATTACACCTGACAAATATACCATGTGTATCTGAAAAGCCAGAAGAGGCCATCAGACACTACCCTGAGCCTGGAGCTAACACCTGAAGTTGTCCTCTGACCTCTATAAGTTTGCTGTGGCACACATACATACATAGAAATTAAACAAAAGGACTAGATATATGAGTCATGAATTTTTTGAAAAACTAAAAGCTCTTGTTTATGATGGAATTCAGATAAATACTGAGTTATTGGTAGATACTGAGTAACTTGGCATTTTAAAATATACTTATTTATTGTCTCTGTGTGTGCACACTCATGCCAATTTGGGCACACACATACATCCATTCATCAGGCTTGTCTGTAAATGCCTTTGCCTGTTGAGCCATCTCACCGGTCCTTTGCAATTAAAACAAACAAGCAAGCAAACAAAAAAAAAAAAGTAAGAGCACTTGCCATGCAAGCATGAGTCCTGAGCTCAAATGCCTAGTACCACCTTAGAAAACAAAAACCTGACATGGTCACGCAATCACCTATAACATCACACTGTGAGGGACAGAAGCTAGATCCAGGCTCAGAAAGAGACTCTGTCTGCAAGTAATAAGGCAGAGGGATAAAATAGGACATGATGTTCTCTTCTGATCTCTACTCATGTAAAGGTATGAACTTGTACTACACATAGATGGAGAGAGAGTAAATTAAAAATTATTTTTATATTTACTTATATTGTTATTGCCTTCCTCGTATCCCTGTTATTAAAACAATGATATAACTCACATGGTTCAGCTATGTTAATGTGTTTATACAGGTGCATGAGCAAGAGAAGGGTCTATAATTGTTGGTTTGGGGATTGGATTTTAACTTACATCTATGAAAATAAACCCAACCCTCTGAGTCAGAGGCAAAGGGTCTTTACTTATAACAAGAAATAGCGAAAGCACCATGGTGCATACGAGTCCTTTGGTCCCCAAGCTCCACCAGGAGATATAGAGCATCTCAATAGATGTCTGCACGTGTAATGGGTTCAACTGTATAGTTAAGGAGCAATAAGGTTGGAAATTCACTACTCTTAGTGACAAGCAGTGGGCAATCCTCCTTTTAATTCCGAGGAAGACATTACCATTAGTCCAACTTGTAACCCTGAGAAATGCCTTTCAAAGGAATGCTTAGGGCTCATGCCACACTGCCTCCCCCAGCAACACACTTCCAGCCCTACATGTTCCTGGTTGAACTTGCATTTTATAGTGTTATTCCAAACTGTTTATGACAAACTGTCAGATAAATGAACAATTACTACTTAAGTTAGACTGCTACTACTTCATAGCTCTTGGGTCAGAAGCAATGGCCTCGCATTCTTGTCATGCAGCAAGAATACATATGGACACTGGAGGCCCACAATGGATTACTTCTCAACAATAATCTAAACTATCAGCTATTTATTTGTCATACTTACCCAAGAAGAACTCTGTCAACAGCTACATTAGTGGAAGAAGAAATGAGAAGTTTCCATGGCCTTACATTTCCAACTGTTCCAGCATCACACTTTTCAAACAGCTGTACAAAGAACAAAATCACCACAGCCAGCAAATAGCTTTTGCCTGCTCCAAAAACACCTAAAATTTCATAAAAATTTTTATGAATGTACAAGCAATATTTTCTCTATCTCAGCCTCCTTCATTTAATTAATTTATTCAAAAAAAAAGAGTGCCTACTAAGTGCTATGCAAGAGGATAAATAGAATAAATCAGACTTGGAAGGCAGAAGCAAGCAGATCTCTTTGAGTTCCAGGCCAGTCTGGTCTACATAGTGAGTTCCAGGACAGCCAGGCTATACTGTCTCAAAAAAAGATAAATCATACGTCTACTATGGCTAAAAATTTTGAAATTTCTCCTGAAACTGGCAGACAGACACTACAGGTTTTTAAACAACAGGACTGACTTGTAAGCGTGTGTGTCTTAAAAAATCTATGTGGAAGATGGCAGTGGTGGCACACACCCTTAATCCTAGCACTTGGGAGACAAGTAGGCAGATCTACAGCCTGGACTACAAAGAGTTCCGGGATAGTCAAGGCTACACACAGAAACTCTGTCTCGAAAACCATGAAAGAAAGAAAGAAAGAAAGAAAGAAAGAAAGAAAGAAAGAAAGAAAGAAAGAAAGAAAGAAAGAAAGAAAGGAAGAAAGGAAGAAAGGAAGAAAGGAAGAAAGGAAGAAAGGAAGAAAGGAAGAAAGGAAGAAAGGAAGAAAGGAAGAAAGGAAGGAAGAAAGAAAGAAAGAAAGAAAGAAAGAAAGAAAGAAAGAAAGAAAGAAATGCAGACTACATAGGTCAAATATGAGAAAGGTGAAACTACAATGGAGCAGTCAACACAATAAATGCTAACTTTACTGATGTTCCCATACGCTGTGCTCTCCTCTAAGCATTCTACTTATATTTCGTCATTTAAGCATCCAACCATACGAGGCATGTGCTATTTTTAATCCACGTTTTACAGAACAGGAAATCAAAGCTAAGAAGTAAGTCGTCTATCCAAGATCATACAGCCAATAAATAAATGATAAAGCCAGGATATGAAGGCAGTGTTGTAATTCAAGATGCTACATTCTTACCCACTAGGAAACTACAAAAGAGCAGAATAGCCTGTCTCTTTCTTACCATGGATGACTGTGATAGGCAGGGAATGGGTGCAGGGCTCCAGTGCATTTTCACCACTTTCTTGGGAGGCCATCATTTCAGCTATCTGAATTAGTGCTGTAGCTTGATCCTTGTTCAACCTGTGTATGTCAATCAACTCACTAGCTAACTGCAGGGTCGCATCTCGGTTCAGGAGTTCAAATTTTGTTTTAGTATTTGCAATGGCTGGTGGGATAAATTTTCTTTTATTGACATTTTTATTGCTAATTGTAGCTGGCGGAGACCTAGAAAAAAAGAGAGTACATCAGAAACAGGACTTTTGAAATGTGTAAGTAGACATTTATAACTTAGCTTTCACTTCACAATCATCAGAGAACATTTCTGGAAGACTGGCTTCAATCTAGAACATAAACTGATATTTTATGCAAGAGAACTGATATTTACAGAATACCTACTATATGCTAGCATGAATTAAAATAGTTTACACATTATATATTCTTCACACCAAAGAGAGTTAATTATCCCAAAAAGAGATATGTAAATATTGAAATGTTCCAACAAAATCACAGCAGTAATAAGTAGTAGACTGTTTTAGATAATTAACATAGCTTCTACTTTAGGCAAAATTACAACAGACAAATGGATTTTATTGTCATTTAAAATATATAAAAATGAAGTTACAAGGCTTTAAAAACAAAGCAAAATAAAAACCCAGGCATTATGGCAAAGGAAAGGACAATGCTATAAGATAGACAGTAACAATCCAAATTGGAAGCACTTGTTTAGCATGTATGACTTTGAATGCACAATACAAGAAAACATGCTTTTCTCATTTTAATGTATTCACTTTCCAGTAGTCTTCATTCATTCATTCATTCATTCATTCATTCATTCATTCATTTATTAAGATAGGGTCTCATGTATCCCAGGTTAACCTGGAACTCTCTATGTAGCTGAAGATGAACTAGAATTCATGATTTTCCCACCTCCACATCCAAAGTGGTAAGAATACAATATGCTACCATGGTTGTTTATGTGGTAATAATATGAAGCCTAGAGCCTCAAGGATGTGGCAAAATGAGCTGTAACAGAGCCCCATTTCTGATTTTTTTAAAAAGACCTCTGGTGTTAGAGAAATTGAAATGTGAGACACAGGTAATTAGAATGAAAATAGTATCAACATCAACACTATCAAATCATTCTATTGGATGTTGAATAATATGTAGCACAAAGATACAGAAAAGCAGCTAAAGAGAAGGCCCAGCAGCTAGTGCTCTTCCAGGGAATGCAGGGTCTACTCCCAGCATCCACAAGGCAACTCACACAAGCTGTAACTCTAGTTCCAGGACATCCAATAGCCTTTCTGGCCATTAGACACCAGGCACACACATCATGTACATATGAATACAGGCAAAACACCATTCACAGTTAAAACCTATAGATGTATAAAATTATGCTCTATAATGATCCTTTAAATAGTTACCCCTAAGATAAAGAGAAATCAATTTCAGTATGAATGAGCCCAAGCCATAACAAATGAACAGGTGGAAGGGAAGTAATACATATATTTTTTCTTTCCTCTTATAAATTTAATATATTTATTTTTGGTGCTGGGGATCAAACCCAGAGCCTCACACATGCTGACAGCATTCTACCATTGAGCCACTATGCTTAACTTCTAATACACAGTAATCTCCTAATCTAAAAGATAATTAAAATTTTGTTGGTAAAATATACTTAATGTTCTGTTACTGCACTTTCAGTTACCATTTGGGCTGACTAATTTTTTTGTCAACTTGATACAAGCTCATGTCATCTGGGAAGAGGGAACCACAATCAAGAAAATACCTCCATCACATTGGTCCATGGGAAAATCTGTGGGGCATTTTCTTGAATAATGACTGATGAAGGAAGGTCCAGCCCACCTAGGCTGGGGCTGTGTTACAAAAAAAAGCAGACTGATGGGGCTGGAGAGATGGCTCAGAGGTTAAGAGCTCCGACTGCTCTTCCAGAGGTCCTGAGTTCATTACAAAAAAAAGCAGACTGATGGGGCTGGAGAGATGGCTCAGAGGTTAAGAGCTCCAACTGCTCTTCCAGAGGTCCTGAGTTCAATTCCCAGCAACCACATAGTGGCTCACAACCATCCGTTATGAGATCTGGTGCCCTCTTCTGGTGTGTAGATATACATGGAAGCAGAATGTTATATACATAATAAATAAATAAAATCTTTAAAAAAAAAAAAAAAAAAAGCAGACTGAGCAAGCCAGTAAGCTATGTTCCTCCATGGTCTCTGCTTCAGTTCCTGCTTCCAGGTTTCTGCACTGAGTTCTGCCCTGACTTCCCTTCATGAAAAACTATACATTGTAAAATGAAATAAACCCTTTACTCCCAAGCTGTTTCAGATTATCATGTTTACCACAACACTAGAAAACAAAAGAAAACAAAATAGGATACCATAATTTAATACCAATAATCCATAGATAAAAAATGACTTACATTGCTAACAGGTATGGCATTATTGGAAGAGTAGCTGGGTTAAAGTAATCCTGAATGTTTTGCAGAGTTGTCAGCTCTGTGCTGGCATTACAAACCAATAAGGCATGGACTGTTACTACAGAGAAAACACAGAAAATGAATATTAGATGTAAATAAAACCAACACAAACAAACTGATTAAATGTCCTTACAACTCAGGTTAGCTTCCAAACTAGTCAGATGACAGAAAATGAAATTTTCAGGACATGCAGGTATTACTATGCTCCCCACTCGTTGATTTTGAGTGTGAGCACTCAAAACTACATAACTGAAATCACACTTGGAACAATATAACGTAAATGAAAAACAAGGCTAGTGCAGGGCACTGCTTGACAGTAGCAACTCTCTTTAGTAACAGTGCTTATGCTCTGTGTAGAGGAGTGTTAATGCAGTTTTTAAACTTTCTTGTATTTCTTCCTCAATAATTTATTAAAGCATATGGAAAACAGAAAACTTCAATGCAAACATTGCTAAGAAAGCATCTGCAACAAACATAAAAATGTCCACAGGAAAAGTGACTAATTGTTAATTGGGCTCTTGTTGGATTCAAACTGGTTGAATATGTTTATTCAGTTAAAAAAAAAAAAAAAAGAACAGATCAGTTGAGTATGGTGGAGCACACCTTTAAATCCCAGAGGCAGGTAAATCACTGTGAGTTTGATGCCAGCCAGGTCTACATAATGAGACCCTGTCTCATTAAATAAATGAATAAATAAACAAAAGTTGAGGGAGGGGGCAAGTCATGCATGTCTATAACCCTAGCACTCCAGAAGCAGAAGCAGGATTTCTGTGAGTTCATGGCTAGCCTGGGTTCCACAGCAAGATCTTGTCTCAACCAAAAAGCAAGCAAAACAGACACATAAAAATAAATATATTTAAAAAGAGAATTTCTCAAAATAGCTTAGGTAACTCAAGATACAAACCATATTCTGCTGAATCTCAAATCTCTAAAGCCTTCTCAATGTAAAGATATACTGTTTACTAACACCAAGAAAATCAGAACTCATCTAAATAAAATTACATGAAAAAGGTTTCATATTCAATGCTTACATTTTTTTAAAAAAAATCAGGTATACAGTATATAAGATTCAATTTTCACCAAATACTAAGTGATGGTTCAAGATTTCTTTTTTTGCTTGCGTGCGTGCGTGCGTGCGTGTGTATAAGTGGTTTTTCTCCATGCTTGTATATGTATACTACATGCATGCCCGGTGTCCTTGTAGGTCAGAAGAGGGTGCCAGATCCTCATAACTGCTATTCCAGATAATTATTAGCCATCGTGTGGGTGCGGGGTCCTCTTCAGGGGCAATAATTGCTCTTAACCTGTGATACATCTCTCAAGCCCCTCAAGATTTCATTATGTTGTTAGAGAACTTGAACTGTAGAAATATTTACAAATTCAACTTTCATACATGTGTTAGTTTTTTTGTCAACTTGACACAAACCAGGAAGAAGTAACCTCAAACGAGAAAATACTAATACCTCCATCAGACTAGGCAAGCCTGCGGGGCATTTTCTGGGTTTATGATTGAAGTGAAAGGGCCCAGCCCACTGAAGGCAGTGCTACCTCTGGGCAGGTAACCCTGGGTTATCTAACAAAGTAGGCTGAACAAGCCACAGAGAACTAGTCAGTAAGCAGTGCACCTCTGTGATTTCTGCTTTCGTTCCTGCCTCATGTTCCTGTCTTGAACAACTGCCGTGGCTTCCCTTGATGATGGACTATAACCAGTAAGTCAAAATCGACCCTTTACTCCCCCATATTGCTGTTGGTCACTGTTTTGTTACAACAGAGAAACAATACATATTTTCAGGATCACACTGCACACAATACTAGAAACTGGAGATGGGTACTTTTCATGGGCTTTAACCAAACAATCCCACACATCACTCTTGCTCTCACTGCCTTTGTGTCCGTTGCTGTGTTTAAGTAGAAATTAGGCAGACATGATTATACTTACCATTAATGGGCCAATTAGAAGGGAAATAGCCTTTCAAAGGCAGCAGCTCCACTTCATTGACAGAAGATGGCCCAAAGAAGACACTGCATGCAATGAAGGTATCTAGTTTAAAGTCTAGGGTTTTTGAAATCACCCAAAGATCACCTGAAAGACAAAACATTTTCAAATTCCAACTTTGCTGAGGTAAGCTTGACCAAAACAAAAACAAAAAAGAACTACAGCTAGTTAGGATATTCAGCATGGCATTTGGGGGTGGTGGTAATAGGTACCGAACCCAGTACCTGAGCATGTTATGTACTCACTCCACCACTGCACTACAATTCCAGTCGCAACACATTTTGATGTTTTGTGTGATGATTCACACACAATGCTTCTTTAGCCTCTTGAGTCCTGGAGTGTACTACCCTACCCCATCCAGACCCTCAAAGTTTCCTTAATGGCTTAGTGCCTGAGAAATATATTTGTTCTGTTGGTTGTAGAATTCATTAGGCACCAGCTCAGTCTTTAAATAAAAAGATATGATACATGAGAAGATATTCACAATATACATGACTAACAAAGGAATAACATGAATACATAAACATCTTTTGTAAAAAGAACTGTTAAAAATCCAATAGTAAATTTTTAATCCAAGAGTGCTGGGATTAAAGGCATTTTGAAATCACTCGTGAACAGAGAAGTGCAAACTTAAAACTACAAGTTCAGGAGCTGGAGAGATGGCTCAGAGGTTAAGAGCACTGACTGTTCTTCCAGAGGTCGAGTTCAATTCCCAACAACCACATGGTAGCTCACAACCATACGTTATGAGATCTGGTGCCCTCTTCTGGTATGCAGATATACATGGAAGCAGAATGTTATATACATAATGAATAAATAAAAATCTTAAAAAACAAAACAAACAAAAAACTACAAGTAGGTTGATCCACAGGTTCTCCTGTACTATTACTACACTTGATAAAAAAACTACCATGGAAATCAGTTTGGAACTCTAAGATAAAGATATATGTTACATTCTCATGATCTATAATGCAACATTTCCATTTCCAAGATTATATCTCTCGTATATCTAAAAAAAAAAAAATTATATATATATATTATATATATATATATATATATATATAAGAATCCTTATAGCACATCAAGCTATGTAAGGACTGGTGTAGGAATAGCTCATGAATACCCAGTGGTGGTGGTGAACACCTTTAATCCCCAGCACTTGGGATTCAGAGGCATACAGGCGGATCTCTGTGAGTTTGAGGCCAGAATGGTCCACAGAGTGAGTTCCAGATCAGCCAGGACTGTTACGTTACACAGAGAAACCCTGTCTTGAAAACCAAAAGAAGAAAAAAAAAAAAAAAAAAAAAAGGTCATGAATGCTAGGTCATAGTGGCACACAGAGTTAAATTACTTTATTGTTTATATGGTATCAAGAATTTAGTATAACTTTCCAATAAAGGGACTTCTGGAATTAAATTTCTCAAAAACTCTGAAAATTTTTTGGTTTTGGTTTTTCGAGGCAGGGTTTCTCTGTATAGCCCTGGCTGTCCAGTTCACTCTGTAGACCACACTGGCCTCTACTCACTGTCTCCCAAGTGCTGGGATTAAAAACTCTAAAACTTTTAAGTATGCTTTTTAGAAATGATCTGCTATAGCACACTTTTCACTGTATGGCACTATTAAGTTATACTTTAGGAATTCTCTTTACTATAGAGGATTTGCAGAGTCATATGCTAACCAAGATCCTCAGCTGTGAGGAACTCAGTCATGAATCAGGTCTACCTACCTTTACTATAAGTTGAAGAGCTCTCTTTCCGACTCAGCTTAAGATAAATCTTACTTTTTGTTTCACTGTTAAATTCAGGATTTACAGTTGCAAACTTCTTTAGTTTACCATACTGTTTTCTCTGAAGATCAAATCCTTTCCTGAAAAATACAAAAAAAGAACAAAAAATAAAAGTGGCTTTGCGCAGCTAAGAGACAGCTCAGGTTAAGAACACTCCCTGTCAGCTCACAAACACTTGTCACTCCAGCTGCAAGAGACCCAATAGCCTCTCTAGCCTCCACAAGCATGTGCACATACATACAGTACCCATGAGTGTGCACATGTATACAATGCCCACAAACATGCACACACCATACATGCATAACATATGCATAAATTAAAATTATAAAAATCTTTAAAATGAATTTGAATATTAAGGAAGAATTATTTTAATTTTTAACATAGCATGTAACGGAAAGAACCAGACTCTTTAATGTTCATTTACTTTCACAGTTGTCATAAAATATAAATATATTCTATCAGCTGGGTGGTGGTGGCAGATACCTTTAATCCCAGCACTCAGGAGACAGAGGCAGGCAGATTTCTTTGAGTTCAAGGCCAGCTTGGTCTACAAAGTGAGTTCCAGGACAGGCTCCAAAGCTACAAAGAGAAACCCTGTCTTTTTAAAAAAAAAAAAAAAAAAGAGTGAGAGAGAATAATTCTGTCATCAGTTTTAACAATCACCAAGGCCAGGCCATGGTGGTGCATTCCTTTAATCCCAGCACTCAGGAGGCAGAGGCAGGTAAATCTCTATAGTTCAAGGCCAGCCTGGTCTATAAAGAGAGTTCCAGGACAGCCAGAGCTGTTACACAGAGAAACCCTGTCTCGAAAAACCAAAATAATAATCATCATCATTATCACCATCAAGACAGAAAAAAAATTTAGAAACTAGACCACATAAGTTTATATGGCAGTAAAATTAGAATAACAAATAATCTTAATTACCATCATCTTATACATTATTGTTTTGAGGAAATAATATTCACAAAGTCCTTGGAAAAGACCCTGGCATCTATTAAGCCTTCAATACGCTATTAAATTTCCTTGCAAACTGTCATTATGTTTAGTGAGCCCACTTTCATCCTATCAGCTCTATAATTAAGGCTTGGAATGGCCTATTCCTATACCGCTAAAGAATTATTGTGGTTTTATAAACAGGGTTTCCCCTAGGTTTGTGAATAGTCATGAATAGGAAGGAAGGGAGGAAGGGAGGGAGGGAGGAAAAAGAAACAAAACAAACTACATTTTTTGCCAGTTGTCCTGAAACTGTTGACATCATTTGATACTTAAGAGTGGACCAACAATTTTAAAGCTTTACTTTCACTTAAAGTTATCTCCTTGATACATACTTTCCCCATCAGTGGTGGTTTGAATGTAACTGACCCCCATCAACTCAGAGGGAGAGACACTGTTAGGAGGTGTGGCTTTGTTGGATTGGGAATGGCCTTGTTGAAGGAAGTGTGTCACTGTGGGGATGGGCTTTGATATTTCATGTAAAGGACCATGGGCCCTAAACTATGCGGTTTAAAGCCCACCTTTGTAAGCCTTTTTATGACCTTTAAGTTTTCGGCTTAAAGCCCAACCCTGTGAGCCTCCTGTACTTCTGTAACCCATAATTAGATACATTTGGCCAATCGAGAAAAGGCTGTGGGGCCTTCCTGCCTGCTGTTTCGAAGATACCGAAGATACCGCAAGAATGTTCCAGCCCCAGCAAAAACCAGACGTTCCTTCCTGCTATTCTCCCCCCCCCCCCCCCCCGCTTGCCTAACTTTCTCATTGCAGGGCTATTTAAGCCTGTCCCCTTGCTTCAATAAACGGAGACCTTGACAATTGCATAGATGGACTCTGGTCCTCTCTTTTGCGCCGCTTGGTCTCCTTCATTTCTCTCGCCCATGACTCTTTCAGGCAGCCCCCCTTCGGAACCCTGAATGACTGGACCCGAGACCGGGTCAGTTTCATATAAGCTCAAACCACACCCAGTGTCTCAGACATTTCCTGTTGTTTGCAGGATCAATATGTAGTTCTTTCCCCACTCTCAGCTCCTTCTCCAGCACCATCATCCTACATGCTGCTAAGTGCCACAATGATGATAATGGACTAAACCTCTGAACTGTAAGCCACTCAATTCAATGTCTTCCTTTATAAGAGTTGCCATGGCCATGGTGTCTCTTCTCAGCAATAGAAACCCTATGACACCATCTCAATTTTTTTTAAAACCATTGACAGGTTTGGAATGTAGCTTAGGAGAATGATAGCATAGCATCTGAAAGACTCTGTATCAACCCCAGAGGACCTGTTGGTAATTCTGTGAGGGTTACTATTCTCTGATATAATTACAGGAAATTTTATCGTACCATGAAACATACCTCAACAAAAGCTGGCATTCTTCATAGACTGGTACTTTTTGACTTCTTAAATACGAGCCTATACTCTTAACGTCATTAAAAACCATGTTGGGCTGAGACTCATCCTGTGATAACTGTCCTGGAGTCGCTTCCTCAAGCCACTTGAAAAATTTACATTGATTACCTTTGGGCCTATCACATGTATAAAAGAGACGACCCTAAAGGGGAAGAAGATATAAAGAATTTAAGGTACAGTGTTTGCCTAGCATGCATATTAGAATAGTGAAAAAAACTATTTCTGTTTTACTACTGCTTTATGCACTATATTTGTGTTTTATAAAGGCTGCCTGTTATTAATGTATTCCAAAAAAACCCAAATCACTTTCTTAAATTAAACAATAAGTTAAAATTATAAAGTACCTACTTGTCCATTTATTTTCTCTTTATATTATTCTGAGGACAAATCTTATTTGAGAGTTGGCTCAGCATTAATAGTACTTGACGCTCCTGCAGAGCACCCAGATTTGGTTTCCAGCAACCACATGACAGCTCATAACTACCTGTAATTACAGTTCTAGAGGATCCAGCACTCTCTTCTGGCCTCCGTGGGCTCCAGGTAAATATAAATATACATATACATATATTATATATATATTATATATATATATATATATATATATAATGTGTGTGTATACATGCAGACATTCACACATACACATTAAATAATAATAAATAAATCTTATTTTAAAACATATTTAAAAATTAACAATAAATTATAATTTTATTGTTTGCCAGTTAAGTGTTCACTAGACAACTTGACACAAACAACTACTAGCCATATCTGTGCATTTCTTTCTATATATGCACACAAACACACACACAGTTTTTCTTAAAACAAAATTCATAACATGGTGCATTTTATAGTTTGTGACCTGGTAGGGGATAGTCTTCTGTATATATGTTTCTCTTATTGGTTGATGAATAAAACACTGATTGGACAGGCAGAAAGACAGGTGGGGCTAGGGGACGAGGAGAATGCTGGGGAGAGAGGCACAGGTAGAGATGCCTTGTTGCCAAAGGAGTAACATGCCAGATTACGGGTAAGCCACAGCTTCGTGGCAATATATAGATTAACAGATATGGGTTAATAATTTAGGGAGAGCTAGCCAATAAGAAGCCCAAGCCATCAGCTAATAATTTCATAATTAATATAGTGTCCATGTGTTCATTTGGGGCTGAAGCAGCAGGACCTGGCAGGACAAGAAAACTCCACAACACCTAACCCTTTCAACAAACAACATATTAGCATGCAAACATACCATCAAATAATCCTGAAAACAAAGATTGTTAGTGGCTACGTATATAACTATGCTATTATTTATATTATTATCTCGGTTTTGAACCCCTCCCCCCTTTTTTTTTTTTTGGTGTTTTGAGACAGATTCTCTGGCTGTCCTGGAACTGGCTTTGTAAACCAGGCTCATCTTGAACTCACAGAGAACCTCTCCCTCCTGAGTGCTGGGTGTGTTAACACTGCCTGGCAGCTTTTGACTTTTGAAGGTCAAATTTATATATTCAACTAATAATGCATGAAAACAGTGAAATTATGTGATTGCTACTATAGGTATAAGCAGTTTTACAAATGAGTAAAGTGTTACTAACCCTCTTTGTGAAGCCTGCGATACATTAGGTTAGAATGCTTCTCTACTCACTTGGCCTTGTAGTTTTCACCCTTCATTTCTTTCAGTCTCATCTCAGCGTTTTCTAAGCCCTCGAGCAGATCCCTTTCTCAGTGCTGCCATGGTAGCTTAGGCACATCCTTCCTACCTTATATATGTAATTTTCTTCCCTGTATCAATTTCTATCCACTAGTATGCAATAAGTTCCTACATTCTTTGAAGCTTAACTTTAATTCATATTTTTGTATTCTGGAACACAATATCATCCATTTCATTAGAAAGTACTGAGAGCTTATTATGTTACTAATGCCACAACGAAAACTCACATCTCAAGTTTCCATAGTACC
This sequence comes from Cricetulus griseus, assembly GCF_003668045.3. NCBI lineage: Eukaryota > Metazoa > Chordata > Mammalia > Rodentia > Cricetidae > Cricetulus > Cricetulus griseus. The sequence goes on from NW_023276806.1 coordinate 31,244,638, forward strand.
AAACTATTAGATAAGTATTGGGAGGAAGCAGAAGCCATACCTTATTTGGGCCTTCTCTTTTAACCATGACAAGTTTGGCAGCTTGATTATGATGGCAGGATAGTGAATTATTTTTTCCACTTTTTAGTGTCTCTCCTTTTGATGATATATAAAAGGACATGTCAACTTTGGAAAGTGCTTTGTACAACCTTTGTGCCAATCCAAACAGCAATATATTCAGATGCTCTACAAGAAAAAAAAAAGCTGAAAATTAAACGCAAAATTATTTCATATTTGTATCAAGTTCACTGTTTTCTTGCCAGTTTGAAAATAGACTTTAACAATCAACTGTAACACAATACTATAACATCCATTATTTTAAAGATTTGTTTTTATTTCCTGTGTGAGTGCCTGCATGTATGTAAGCACACACGTGTGTGCAGTGCTCAGAGAGGTCACAAGAGTTCGATCCCCTGGAGCTGGAGTTACAGATGGTTGTGCTTCCATGTGGGTGTCAGTAACTAAATCTGGGCCCTTTGCAAGAGCACTGAGTACTCTAAGCACTGAGCCAGCTCTCTAACAATCCCTCTTGTACTTTATTACTGTCTCAATTTTGCCAAATTAGAACAAAAACAAAACAAGAAACACAGCTTCACAGCCATCCAAATAATGCATTCAAGGCAAAACATTATTGTATTAAGCCCTTGTCTATCAGATTCTGTTATATTCCTTCTGAAAGTCATCAACACCTTTTATTATTGTTGCAAATTAACTGTATGTATAGTGGACTTCACTGTAACAGTCCTTTTATTTTTAAGGATTGTTATTTTTAATTATGTTCACATGTTTGTGTGTCTGTGTGTGTGGGTTTGTGAACATGACTTCAGTCCCCAAGGAGGCCACAGAGTATTGGCTCCCCTGGAGCAGAGTTACTGATAGTTATGAACATTTGACTGTGGGCTTATGGAATGGAACACAGGTCCTCTGCAAGAGCAGAAAGCACATTTAAAAGCTAAGCCATCACTCTAGCCCCTCACTGTAACATTTTAATACATATGTAAATGTTGTGCTTTTAGCAACCACATCATTTATTTATTTATCTTATTTTATTTTAGTTTTTGAGATAGTCTCACTATGTAAGTCTAAACTGATCTCAAAACTCAATCTCCTGCAGTCTCCTACATCTGGGATAACAGGCAGGCACTCTACACCTTGTAACAATCCATCTTTCAAATGGCAGGTTTTACTCTTACACCTCAAAGCACTCAGGCCTAAACATGTATCATACTTAAACATTTCCACTTATGTGTAATGGGCTCATTTGTTTCTATTTTAATAGATAAAAAGACATAATTTTAAAAATATTGCAATTTCCCACTTTTAAGCTCAATTTTGATCTAATATTAGAATAAAGTTACTGATAAGTTCTAGAGTAAACATAAGCAAAATACATCTCCAGAAGAGAATTTACTATAAGAATCCATAAAGTGTTATTCTTTTTTTAGTTTGAATACTCACACTAGGTTATCAGAATAAAAATATCACAGCCATACCTATGATAGAAGATGTAAAGGTCTGCTTATAGTGAATGGGAGACTGGAAAACAGCTGGTATGTGAACTTGCCTTTGAGGGAGATAAGCTGATATGATTTTCTGCCCACTTGGGAAGCATAGCTCAGACCCATTTATCTCCTGGGGGGAAAAAATCACCATTTACCAATAAATTGTTTTTCATATATAATGGAGAAAACATTAATTATACTTTTGATTTTCAGAACCCATGAAAATTGTCTTATGATCTAAAATAAAATACAAAATAAAGCCTGAATAGCTACATGAACGTTTAACTCTTAAATAGGCTAACTCTTCTCATTGGCCTCTTAATATGATTTTAATGTTTTACTACAAATGAATCACTTTATATTTCAATTTCTGTTGTAGCAAATTTTTACTAGAAGAATGTGCCTTATCTTAATAATTCAATCAAGATTGATTTGATAATCAAAAATAATCAGCCAGGAATGGTGGCACACACCTTTAATCTCAGTACTTGGGAGGCAAAGTAAGAAAATCTGTGAGTTCGAGGCCAGCCTGGTCTACGAAGTGAGCTCCATAAATCCTGTCTCAAAAAATAAAACATAAATATAAATAAAAAATCTTATACTTCTGAAAACCAGACATTGTAAAAACTTAGCAATACACAAAATAAAGACATGTACAAAATAAAAACAATCACAGATCAGTACTGGAAGGAGTAGCAGAAAGAGGAATAAGAGCTTATATTTATTAAATAACTTTTATATGCCCAATGGTGTGCCAAAGACTTTTAAATATATAATTCAACATTCATAATTACTAGGAAAAGTATAAAAAATAGCTATCTGATCAAAAAGTAAACTGTTCCCAAACAATTTGCTTATTCTTCTGTTGGAATTCAGACAGTAACTACTGGGTGAAAAACACATAGAGAGCCTGATGAGTTCCCTCACCTCTAAATCTTTGACTCTGGAGTTGTAACTGGCAGAGCTTCCTAACATAGCTTGAATTTCCTCAGTCTTGGAAGTGTGCCTTGAGTTCAGAGAAAGAGGTCTCTTTCTGGGAAGCAAGTCTTGACTGCTAAAGTCCTGTTGCTGTTGATAGAGCATGCCTTTCATCATCTGCAAGTGCACATGGTCCACAGAGCTCTCAGTCACAGCATCACCCCACCTCTCACTTGTGTGGCTAGACTGCATCCCAGAGACATCCTCAGCAAAGACGCCCTCTGTCACTTCACTGTCAATTCTGTTCAGAGCAGCTGAGTTGCACTGGAATGTGTTTTGATATTTCAGCCACTTGCTTTGTGTAGAATTCTTATGAAGCAATGAAACATCTCCTGGAGTCCCTTCTCTAGACCCTTCCCAGGAAGAAGTCTCACCCTGGTCCTTAGGTCCAAGGTTAAGGGAAAGGACTGATTCTTCACACAGGTTCAGCACAGACTCTCGAACATCATCATCAGTCACAAATGAACAAGAATCATCTGGTAGCAAAGCAATGAAAGGATCTGAGGCTCTACTTGCAAATGGAAACCTTTGAAGGTTCTTACTCTCCAGAAAACCACTGTTTTTCAATCCTGAAAGAAAACATAATGCTGACTCAATACAAATGTTTAACCAGTCATCACCCAGACTCCAGAAAACAGTGGGTACATGGGCAAGGGCAGAATGTTCTGACTTTCTGTGTAGAAAAAGATAACACAATTTTATTGCCCCCCAAATATTAAAGGCTCAAAATTTAATTTCTAGATCTGAAGACCTTTTTTTTTTTTTTTTTTTTTTTGGTTTTTCGAGACAGGGTTTCTCTGTGGCTTTGGAGGCTGTCCTGGAACTAGCTCTTGTAGACCAGGCTGGTCTCGAACTCACAGAGATCCACCTGCCTCTGCCTCCCGACTGCTGGGATTAAAGGCGTGCGCCACCAATGCCCGGCCTGAAGACCCTTTTAATGCTGCCAAGTGTAAGTTCTTCTCTTTTCTTCTACAGAACTGAAGTATCTAATTTAATTACTCATCATATTTACAGGACATCTAAGTTTTCAAAGCATTTAAATCTGAGCAAAGCTACATCACTTTCATTTTACAGATGAGGTAACAAAGGTCCAGAGATCACTGTGTCTGTCTATCAAGTGGCACAGTCAGAAAGAACACAGAATGAGTTGGTATCTGTTCACATTCCTTCTGTAGACAAATAGCTCACTTAATATGATGTGTTTGTAACTATGTTTAATTTATTATAGTTATGAATTTTACCTTTCACAACAAAAAAGTTTTTAGCTTTATATGTTAAATTAACCACATAGACGGAATAGTGAACTCACGACAGATTTTGACTGAATGAGTTTTATAATTCCTTCTTTCTAAAAGTAGCTATTGTAATAGACACTGCTGAAAGTGTAAAAAAAAAAAAGCAATAAATATCTACTGGATATATTAAAGTTTTTATCTAAAAATATACTTTATATTTTTAATATAAACAACTATATTTTTAATAAACAACCTATATATTTTAATAAACAACTATATATTTTAATAAACAACTATATATTTTAATAAACAACCTATACTTTATAGGGAATAAATTTTGATGATCATTTGGGAAGTAGCAGAGCAGTAAGTGAGCCAATGAATATTCTTTGATTGTGTTATATTAGAATCCAACAGTCTAATTAAGCAACAGTGATAGAAATTAAAACTCCATCATAGAACTAAAGATTCACACCCACATCAGAGGATGTACTCCCCTCATACAAACTCTTCCACATCCTTTCTTTTCCCCCAAGTAGCCCCAGTTAGCCTTTACCAATCCTCCTGCCATGTCTCGTGAGTGCTGGGATTACAAGAATACTACCTCACACCCATTCCCCACCCCATTCACATTTCTTACCCTCCCTCTTTTTCTCCAACCTTCAACCAGACACAACCATAAAGCCAACTCCAAGTCAACTGCTGATTCACATTAAATGTTTTTCTTTTTCATACTAATCATCAATTCACAACCAAAAAAACCACCAATCACATATAACTTTGCCTGTCACCCAACCTAACTTCAGACTAAGAAAATCACATAAACGAAAGTATAAGGAAAAAGAGAAGTTAGTGGGAAGAGATCCTATCAAACAATATACTTTTCAAGAAGCAGAAAATGGCTTATAAATCAAAATGGATGTAAATACTTGAGGCCTGAGAACAATGATGGATGGCATCAGCCACTGAGGAGTTCCTGATATAGACAGTCTCCCAAAGCAAAATGAGATGAAGTAATGCCAAGGTCAACTATGGTGCTGATGAGACATTTGCTATGAGCTACTTCATAGCAAGATAGAAAGAGGAGCCAAGTGTTGGCGTTTTAGCTACAATAAGTCCTTCAACAGTAGAGACACTTTTGGAGGCAGTGAAGAGATAGCAGAGGAGGGAACTAGAGAAGAAATGCAATTGGAACAGCATCCATGACAGAAAAAGAGACAGTGGGTTCCCTGACACTTCTAGCTCAGTAACCCTCTCAAAGATAAAAGCAGAGAAAATGAAGATCACCAGGGAAAGTCCTTGCTTTCAGAGACTCCTCAGAGAACTCAAGCACAGAGTCTTCATTTCTTGTGTCGAAAGAAAAAGTAGGTGCAGGGCTCGATGCAGAGATTTTTTGTTCTGGTGAAATCACCTGTCCAGAAAAGAGAAAATCACTAACTAAAATGTTCTTAGCACATCCTTTTCTATTAGTTTGAATTCTAATAATCTCTATTCTAGAAGTAACTAATCTAAGCACATTAGGACCAAAGAACTATAACACTTAGAACAAAAAGGACAGGCTAAGAAAAACTTACTAACATAAACAATAATTTTAAGTACAAAAAAGATTAGGACTTATTGTGAAGTGGGTGGCATTCTGATTTGAACCGATTCCATTATGAGGACTTAGTTTTGAAGGTTAACTTCCATTCTAAGGGCTCAACTCAAGTCCCATTTCATGTATGGACCATGCAACTATATTCCTGCATACGCAAGATCTGAGCAGTGTTATGTTTTTGGACTTAGGGTTACACATAGCTGATAAATATTTCAAGCTATTCCTTCAGGGACCTTTTAAACATATTCAGATCTGAATGGCCATATAATTAACTCACTGCTATTCTCACTAGAACAGCATTTAAGTTGTGCTGCAGCTTTTCCCCAAAATCAAAACCTACTGACTGTCACACTCAATACTGTTCTAGTTTGCCTTTTGTTGCTATCATTAACACCACGACCAAAAGCAACTAAAGAGAGGAACAGTAAAGTTAACAGTAAAGAACTGCCAAGCATTCTGGAGACAGAGGCAGGCAGATCTCTGTGAGTTCAGGGTTAACCTGGTCTACACAGTGAGTGAGGCCAGCCAGAACTACATTGTGAGACCCTGATTCAAAAAACAAAACAAGGGGCTGGAGAGATGGCTTAGCAATTAAAAGCAATATTTGTTCTTTAGTTCCTAGCACTGATAAGACAGTTCACAACTATCCAGTTTCAGGGAATCCAATGCTCTCTCTAGTTTACCAGAGCACCAGACATGCACATGGTACACAGACATACATACAGGTAAAACACCTATCACATAAAAGAAAATTTTAAGCATTCCACCCTGTTCCCCTAGTACACTCTCCACAACTGGCCAGAGTTGTTTCTAAAAGTTAGGCTCAATCACTTTTCTTCATTGATCTAAACTCTCTAATCCCCCAGTCTCTTTTAATGTACATGACTACTCTGTGCTATCATACATGGCCCTACCTGACAGGCCCCTTGCCTGCAATCTGACCTCACTTCTGTTAACTTTCCTTGTCCCTCATTCACTCCTCCTCACTATTCTATAAATTGACCAACTGTCTCTTGTCATAAATTCCTTTCCTTCCAGATACTGCCATGGTATTCTCATCTCTACTTCAATGTTACCTTATCAGAGAATACTGACTTTACTTACATAGGACAGAACTCCAGCCCAACCGTACTGCCACCGCTTGCATAGCTATATCCTTACTTGGAGGACTTAAGCCCATCTAGGTACTGTGTATATATCTGTTTTCTGGTCTCATTTCATTAGCATGGATGTTTTATGAGGACAAGAATTTGCCTCATTTATTCACAGGCCAGACTAGCCTTAACTCTAAACAGAGATTTCTTCAAATATTATATAAATTTTGTATATTAAATACACAAATGGCTAACAGACTATGAAATGATGTTCAGCAATGTACACAAGTACACAAATTTATTCCTCTTTTGTTCCTTGACTACCTAGAACTCTCTATTACAGCCAGGCTAGCCTTAACAGAAATTTTTCTGCTTCAGCCTCTCAAAGGCTGGAATTTACAGTCAAACCCATTACATGCAACAAATTTCTATTTCAGTAATTCAAGCAATAGTGACCACAAATTTTAATATTATGAAGAGTGGGAAATAGTATAGACTTAGCAACACAGAAGAAAAGCAAGCCAAGGTACTTAGGAGAGGAAAGATTAATACTATGTAAGCTGATTTACCCCAATAACTGTAGAAAAGCTCAAAACCTGGCACTGCTGAAAGCAGGATAGAATGGAAAATTAAAAACATGCCAACAAATCAGAAAGCACGTGTGCCTAGTGTACACTGACTAGAGCCATTATAGTTCTTGTCAATTTATCCTTGGACTCCTTTTCTATAAGGATTTACAAAATTTAGTACTGACAAAAAGAAAACTTGGTAAAAATACAACTATAAACATGACTTTTACCTGCAAGAAGTCAGTCTGCATACAAGTGTTAGGCAACTCTGATGTCCAAACAGGAGTACGTGTCATGAAGTTTTCATATTCAACACTATCTGGAAACTGACTGCATCCTAGCTGTATGCTGTGTCCTCTGACCATTACATCACTAGTGGCCGATCCTTTCACCTGATGTCCTTGAAACTCAACAGGCTATAGGTAAATTATTAAAAATAAGAACTTCATAAGCATATGACATATATACATAATGTACACATATAGGAATGTTCCTCCTTATTGTATACTAAGCCCTTTGAGTGCATAGATGTTTTTGCTTCATCTAAGAATCACCACCATATCATACAGAAAGCAATCAATAAAATAGAAGAGAGGAAATGAAGCTTTTGCTTTGCTTGAGAGGTCTGTACAGTCAGACTTAACTATGTGGCAGCCAGTGGGATCTCTGCAGCCCTTCTACTCTCAAGAGTGACTGCAATGCAGACTTCCTCCCTCAGAGACTTCATGCCAGCCATGTGCTGTTTTCAGGGTTCAAATGGCTTCCTCTGCTGCCCCCTTGAGGATTTTAGCATTTAACTCCACACAGGGTTTAAACAAAACCCACCCAGGATACAGGGAAAATAAAATAGCTAAAAGGGCCAAAAGAATGCCTTAACGGATTTATTTCTAATGGATGGATGAATTAAAAAAAGGATAACTATAGATACTCTGAATCTACTGTTATTTAGGAATAAAGATCCTAAAGCTCATTTGAAAGACAATCAAATCTAAATGCCTTTTTAGACAGCTTCAGTTTAGAAAATGCAATATATTATAGTAACTGATGGGCATATACTGCATTCATAGCTTGGTAATAAACCGCTAAGTTACTATGGCATACATATCATTCAGTGCAAGTATTCAACAAATAGACTGTCATGCATTTGTTTGGGCCAATAATAAAGTTTAAAAATTACTTTATTGTGAGGGGAATTATAAATCAAGAGTTTGGGCCCTTCTTTTCTGTTGCAATTCTAGTATAATTTACAGAACATTCTTGTGTTGGCTAGTTTCATGCCAACTTGACACCTGCTAGATTCATCAGACAAGAGGGAGCCTCAACTGAGAAAATGTCTCTATAAGACTGTACTGTAAACAAGTTTGTAGGGCATTTTCTTAATTATTAATTGATGAGGAAGGGCCCAGCCTATGGTGTTTTAGGGAGGATTGTGGAAGGACTTTGGAACTTTGGACTAGAAAAGGCATTGAGTGTTCAAACCTCAATGGGAAATGCTCCACTGAGCATGGAAAATAAGAATCTTGAGAGCAGTGTAGGCTGTGATTAACAAGACTAGAACCACTAAGTAAAAATAAAACCTTTGTTTTGCTGGGACAATGGGTGCCGGTCAGCTAGGACTGAAGTATCACCTGTGTTTAAGAAACCAACATCACTGAGGTGAAATCTTCTGGGAAATAGTTCTCAGGTCAGCACATGCAAGCTGTTGTTCCAGAGGTGGGCCAAAGCTGTAGCTTGTGCTGGCAACTGAATTCTATAGTGTAAGAGTCACCCAAGTGGTAATGGTTGTGAGGGCATGAAGCAACTGAGGCTTGGCAATGTGAGGCCAGAAGAGGCCACTGGTGAAGATGCACCCTCAGCAGCAGTTGAAGGCCCAGGATTAAAGAGGCCATTAAAGAGAAGGGACAGGCTATTGATTAAAGTGCAATTCAGTTGCTACAAGAGACTCCAGAACTTTGGAGATGCCAGTACTATGGGATGACCACCAGGAACAGAAGCAAGTGTGAAGTAAAACCGACCTGAGCCTAGAGGACACGCTGTATGAGCTGCAGAGGATGGAACCCCAGAAGTGATCCAGGCCCCTCAGAGAAACCCAAATCATGAGTGAATCCTAGATACTCAACATTGAATTATCTATACTGGTGTTTTGTTTTGCTTTGTCACTGTGCTCTGGTTCTCCCTCTTAAAGTTAGGAAGTATTTAACTTTTTATTGATTTCACAGGAGCCCATAGTTTAAAAACTTGGAACTGACAAGGGGATTCTGGATTTTAGAAAAAGACTTAGAATTTTTTTTTTCTTGATTTTTCAAGACAGAGTTTTTTACCCAACAGTCCTGACTGGCCTGGTACTCACTTTGTAGACCTGGCTGGCCTCAAACTCAGAGATCCACCTGCCTCTGCCTCCTGAGTGCTGGGATTAAAGTCTCGTGCAACTAGCACCCAGCAGGTGTTTCTTAAAAAGACTGATTTTAAAGTGCTTGATTTTGTAACGTCTGTGGGGCTTAAGTTTTTAAAAAGTTTCATATTGGTGTTTATAGTAATATATGATCTTGGGATTAAACAAGAAAGGAAAGGTTGTAGCTTAACAGTGATGTGTTCATGTGTCAAGCTGACCAGGGATCAGTTATGCTGGCTAGTTTTATGTCAACTTGATACAAACTAGAGTCATCAGAGAGAAGGGAGCCTCACTTGAGAAATGCCTCTAAGACTGGACTATGGAAAAGCCTGTAGGGCATTTTCTTAACTAGTAACTGATGAGGAACAGTCCAGCCTACTGTGGGTTGTGCCATTCTTGAGCTTGAAGGTCTTGAGTTCTATAAGAAAGCATGAGTAAGCCATGGGAAGCAAGACAGTAAGCAGCTCCACACCCCTCCATGACCTCTGCATCAGCTCCTACCTACAGGTTCCTGACCTGTTCCTACCACAACTCCCTTCAATGATGAACTATGATGTAAAGGTATAAACCCTTCCCAACTTGCTTTTGGTCATGGTGTTTCATCATAGCAAAAGCAACCCTATCTAAGACAATTCTTATCAACTATATGGCGATAGATGCATAAATACTAGGATGGAGGCACAAGAGAACAGTAGTGAGAAAGTCTGATCAAAATATATGCTATACACTTATGGAAATACCATTATTTTCTATATAAGAAACACACAGTAGTTTAGAGAGAGATACGTATGTACCTGCTGAGAAGCCCACTGCTCAAGAGGTTGCTCTATCAGAGTGTGTGAAACTACTGTGGCAGGTGATTTCCTGGCTAGGATGGAAAAATTAAACAGCCTTATTTGTCATATGCATCACAATGTTTCCAAAAATACATTTACTTCTAAAACTGAAGTAATTAACATTTTAAGGAAGAATGTCTTGATAATAATTTAATCTGGAATGTGAATAAAGAATCAGTTACTATTCTGTGTAGGTTGGTACATTCTCAAGGCAAAATTCAATATATTTAAAATGAAAACATTACTGGCTACTTTCTTTAAAATAAATAAATAAGACCAGAGGTGGGCACATGCCTTTAATCTCAGTTCTCAGGAAGCAGAGGTAGATTGTAGGTTGAAGGCCAGCCTGCTACTGTGAGTTCCAGGACAGCCAGGGCTATTAGAGAGACACTGCCTCAAATAAACAAATAAATAAATAAATTTATTTTGCAGGAGCATATTTGTCTACACACATATATATGCACCATGTGCATGTTTGATGCCTACAGAGGCCAGAGAGGATGTTGGGAACCAGACCTGGATTCTCTGCAGAAGCAGCAAGTTTTTCATAACTGCTGAGCCATCTCTTCAGTTCCCTTACTGATCACTATCTCTTAATGGGGATATGTTCTTGAATATTTTTTGTCAACCTAGTTTAAAAAATAATATATTCTAAGTCAATAGAATACATTTATCACCTATATTACAAATGCTAAAAAGGAAGCACTGGCCAACTGTTGAGAACAAGAAAGCTAAGAAAACTTTTACACTATTGCTATGCACAACCACAGTGCATAGAAGCACAAGTCTATCCAAATCTGTCTTAACTCCATCTGACTATAGCTTGGAATTTTTTATTTGCTGGCCTGCAACTCACTATGTAGAGCAGATATCTGTCCAGAGTGTTGGAATTAAGGTAGGTACTAATATGCTCAACCAGCACTGGAGACATACGGTGAAAAGGGAAGGACAAAGAAGACACAAACCAGACAAATTCAGAGTATTATAGAAAAGGATGTCATACAGAAAGGTGATGAAATGAAACACAGAATGTTCTGGAAAGATCTCTCCTGGGAAGTACATTTAACTGAGACCTAAAGCAAAGATAAGCTATACTACAGAAGCAGATACGAAAAAGAAAGCAGAGTATAAGGCTAACATTCCCAACAAGACAACACTCTACCTCATTTTATACTGTATACATAAGTATTTTTTTCAGTTTATTTACTAGCAAAATTCTCATATTTTTGTTTTTATTGACAATTTTACTATTTTTAAAGTCTTCTAAAATAAATGCTATCTAGCATCCTTAAGTGTGATACAATTGTGATGTCTGCTGCAAAGATACCTACGGATTGTTTTGATCAGGCACAATTCACGGTGTTGTTGCCTGTAAGTTCAATGCTAATAAATCAACAAAAACTTTAAATAAAGACATAATTATGTGTTGATGAGTAGATGAAAATGTTCTGGCCAGAGGTGTACAAGAATCCAACCTTGCATGTCCTGTTCAACCAATGATTCAAGAGTTTGGTGTTCAAGTTCATCACAGAACACAATGACCTCAAACGACGTGGAGGAACTGTAATCTCTTCTAGCTTGATGAAAGAATCATTTTCTCAAAATAAAATACTGCATTTCCCAAATCTTCATATTACAATGTTATGTTCTTAATTTGGTTTATAAATCAGTTATATCTAGTCATACTTACATTTTTATTGCAAATTTTTTAGAAAATAAACTGCAACTATTATCAAATTTAACCACATTTCAAAGAATTGCAGAATGATGGTAATTCTCATACTTTTTAGCAAAAATGACCTGTGATATACAAATAAGAATTTAATTTTGGGCTGGAGAGATAGCTCAGAGGTTAAGAGCACTGACTGCTCTTCCAGGGAAGTAGAGTGTTGTATACATAATAATTAAATAAAATCTTAAAAAAAAAAAAAAAAAGAATTTAATTTTAAAGCCAGTTGGTGGTGGTGCACACCTTCAGTCCCTGCACTCCAGAGGCAGGCGGATCTCTGAGTTTGAGGTCAGCCTGGTCTACAGTGGGTTCCAGGACAGCCAGTGCTACATAGAAAAACCCTGTCTGGGAAAAAAAAAAAAAGATTGAATTTTAACATAAGTTAGCACAGAATGTTGTTCATTTACCTTCATATATTACAGATCAGTCAGAGCTATGCAACAAGATGCTGCTTTAAAACATACACACAGGCTGGAGAGATGGCTCAGAGGTTAAGAGTACTGGTTGCTCTTCCAGAGGTCCTGAGTTCAATTCCCAGCAACCACATGGTGGCTCATAACCAACTGTAATGAGATCTGGTGCCCTCTTCTGGCCTGCAGACATACATGCAGACAGAACACTGTACACATAATAAATAAATAATAAATAAATATTAAATAAAAAAAAAACATACACACATTGAGGCTGCAGAGATGGCTTGGTGGTTAAGAGCACCACTGGCTGCTCTTCCAGGGGTTCTGAATTTCAATTCCCAGCAACCACATGGTGGCTCATAACCATCTACAGTGGGATCTGATGCCCTCCTCAGGCATAAAGTTATAAATGCATAGATCACTCATACATAAAATAAATCTTTACTAACACACACTAACACACACACTAACACACACACTAACACACACACACACACACACACACACACACACTAACACACACACACACACACACACACACACACACACAAACTGGGTGATGGTGCACACCTTTAATCCCAGCACTCAGGAGGCAGAGGCAGGCAGATCTGAGTTCAAAGCCAGCTTGGTCTATAGAGCAAGTTCTAGAACAGCCAGAGCTACACAGAGAAATCAACAAGCAAATAAAAACCAAACACACACACATGCAACAGATATCATAAAGGATTAATACTGCCAATACATAAAAAACTGCTTATAAAACAAAGAAAAAAAAGACTGATACACATCTAAAAAAAACAGGCAAAGAAAAAAAACAGGTAAAGAAAGGAAAGTCATGATGGTTATAAAATCTAAGAGAGGCTCAACTTCACTTACTAAAATGTGGCTCCCAGGGCTGCAGAGATGGCTCAGTGGTTAAGAGCACTGCCTGCTCTTCCAAAGGTCCTGAGATCAATTCCCAGCAACCACATGGTGGCTCACAATCATCTGTAATGAAATCCGGTGCCCTCTTCTGGCCTGCAGACATACATGCAGGCAGAACACTGTGTACATAATAAAATATTTTTTTAAAAAAAGGGGGGGGCCTCCCAAAGGACTTGTGAATTTTACAAAATTGGTAGTTTTTTGCTGGCAATAACATTATTCTGACAATTTGACTCCTATCAAGTACGCACTGTAGAATTTAGTGAGCAAAGTATACTGAGTCAGGGCCCTTTCACACTGTGGGAGTAAAGAAACATTACAGATTGGAGCAGAGGACACTCTTGTACCTCAGGCTTGGGGTCAGGGTACAAACAAATAAAGGGAAAGCACCACGTTTTTTTATTAGTATCCTTAACCTAACATATCCTTGCTTATTCCTGTCAATGTGTATTCTGCATATGCACAGGGCATTTTAGGAAGGATGCCCTAAAGACTTGGTATTGTTGATTAGACTGAGGAACTGTGGTAGGAAGGAGACTTAGTCATCACTATATTATCCTCTATTAGAGTTGTCATTACCAAACATATAGGTTACTGTAAGCATAAGTTTCCTATCCCAACTGCCCGGTCCCAAATAACCAGTGGGGCTTTACTAATTACAAATGCTCAGCCAATAGCTCAGGCCTGTTACTAACTAGCTCTACTAAGTTCATCTCCTGCTCCAGGTGTGGCTGATGACTCCGACTCCTCCCTTTATCCCTTCATTCACCATTTAGCTTTCCCATCTAGCTGTATCCTGTTCAGTTATTGGCCAGTCAGCTTGTTTATTAAACCAATCACAGTGACAGTGTAAAGGAATACTCCACAGCAGGTTACACTCTGTAATCTTGTCCCAATTTGTTGAGGGATGGTCTTATATAGCCCAGATTGACCTCAAACTTACTCTACAGTTGAAGATAACTTTGAATTCTCCTGATACTGCCTGTACTTTCCAGGTGCCAAGATCACAGGAATAAGCCACCAAACTCAGCCACCACATATGAAAATCTCTAATATCAGACAGCTGGTATCTTCCCTTCCTTTGAGCTACAAAGGCAAAAAATAAAAAAAGACAGGTGACTCTAACCTTCAGGACTGACATCTGGGTCTCGTACGTGCTGAGCTTCTTGTTGAAAGGTATGTTTCTTCTTCAGTATTGCCAAGCTTCCTAAAGCTGTGATAGGCTTATACAATGACTTTAAAAGGGGCATGTTATTTATTACTTCAGGAAGTTCTGAAGAATTTCTATAAGTATCCCAGGATTGTTTGCTTCTCTGTGTAGTTTCCACTTCAAAACGATCACATGGCAAACTTCTAGTCCTTCCTAAATCTTCAAATTCAGGCATGTATGCTTCAGTGTCTTTGTAAACAGGATGTTTTGTTCTCACAGGGTAAAATAAAGAACTAGAAACCTGGGTGTTGGATTCATCTGGTTCATTACATTCAGAGTGATCCTGAGTGGTATTCAATAGCTGGATACCAACGCCACTGCTAGAGACTGCTGATAAAACTTGCTCATCATCTTTATCTATGTGACTTCTCAAAATAAAAGGCTGAGGCTGAGTACCTTCTGAGAATAGGTCACTGTTTTCAGGAGCCGGATTAGTGACTGTGTTTAAAAAATAAGGACTATATAAACTTGTATTCGTACCTTTGGGTTTATTTGAGGGTGAAACAATACCATAACTAATTCCATCCCTGTGGATAGATGTATTAGCATCTTCTTTGCTATCTACTAGTACATCCTCATTGCACTCCTGCGATGAGTCTGAACTGCTCCCTGTATCACCACACTGCTCCTGTACTGCTTTTCCAGTGTTTGCATCTTCATGAAGTCCTGCATAAAAACCCACACAGGTTCTGTCACAAAACTCTGACAACAGAGCCTCGTTAGCAGGAAGGATCTCTTTAGGCCTGCCACTGGCAAAGGGCAGGAGTGGCAAGGGTTGCCGTGCAATTTCTTGGCAGCCTATATCCCCACAGTTCTTTTGAACACACGAATCATCTGTAAGCAAAATGTCCTTTTCTCTACTCTCTGAATCCTGGGAAAGTTTGTTGTCTTCTAGTGATGCCTCATCAGTGTCACTGGTCTCAAAATTGCTCAGATCAAAAGAAACTTCCAAAAATTGTGAAGGGTTACGAATAGTATCCAGACTTTCTCTATCAGCATTACTTTTAGAACCCATGTCTGCAATGCCTTCAGAGATCCTAGAGTTCTTACTTAGAGAAGATTCAACTTCAATTTGATTATGTTCTATTTCTGGCAATGGTGACACTGATGAACAGGACATATACTCTTGGTGCACCGCTGCATCTGCATCTGCCACCTGAATACTTCCTCCAGTGCAAAGCAATCCTTCCATACACACCTTGTCATTTTGATTAGAAGGTACTTTGCTATTGTTCTGAATGTCAGGTTCTAATAATAAACGGACATTTTCTTTACTACTACAGTTAACCAGTAAGTTGTTGTTCTCACAGAATGAAGGCGCTCCTAAGTTTTCTTCATGATTCCAGTACTGGCAATTACTGTCTCCCGATTTGTCTTGACTGTGCAATTCTCCCTTTTCAGCACATGTTTTAAAGAGCTCTGTCTTTTTCGCTACCGAAAGTTCAGATAAATTAATGTTTTCTTGGGCTGCAAGTTTGTCCTCTGTATCATTCTCATCTCTAGGAGAACAGGGAGGTGAACTCTGGGAGGGTAAATACACAGTCCACCGGCTTGCAGCTCTTGTGGGATTTTCTGCCTGTAGTAGCTCACAGCGTAAACTCGCTGAACTTTTTCTCACAGCATACTCTTCCTCTGGCTTAGAAGTGATCTTCGGACACCCCTGTGGCTGTATCTTTGGAAAACACTCTGTAATCTCACAGGTCAGATCCTTACTCACATTGGTTGATTTGGACTTCAGAAGAGCTAATATCTGTGCTTTGCTTCTGAGGTTTTGTGAAACTCCAGGACAGTGAAATTCCAAATTATTTCTTCTCATGGACTCACAGGCCAGTAAAGAGTCTGAATGCTGGTTTTCAGAAGGGATGGGAGAGCAAAACTTGTCCTCATTACTTAGTGTGTCTGGACTAACACTGAAGGATGAAGACGCAAGTGAAAAGGGACTGTCCCTTCTCTCTCTGCTCCTGAAGGTGACAGTATTCTCCTTGTCTGCCAGCGTAGGACTCATAGCTTTCTGACCAACAGTAGAAAACAAAGGAAGTGTGCTGGAAAACGGGGCAGGAAATGTCGGGCCAGCTTTCCAGTCACCAGATGAGGCAGCTGATTCACCATTTTCTGTAACAGTCACTTGCTTTGGCGCCTTATACGGTCTTTGAAAACCCTAAACACAGTAAAGCAATCATTAGCTATACCAGTATTTCTAAGGAAAATGTGAAATAAATTTGCTAAAAATAGCAAAGATATGTATGTCTTGTCCAAGGTAAATGGTATTCAAATTTTGCTGAATTAAAATATAAACATTTATTAGTAAGACTTTTCTAACTTGGATTTACTAAGTAAATTATGAAGTACCTACCACTTTAACAGCAACCCATCATAAAAATTTACTAGTTTCAAAATAACTTTATAACTATACATTGAAATACTAGTTTCTACACAGAAACTTACAGTAGCCTTCCTTTTTAAGCCAGAGGGCTGACACCCAAGATATCGACTCGAGGATATAAACGTCCTTGGACCTGATTCCAGGGCTTCTCTAGTGCCATCCAGTTTAACAGCACTGCTTCCAGCAGCCTTAGCTTCCTCAACTGTGATTAAGTATCGCTCACTTTCCAAGTCATCGCCAGGTTTCACCTACATTTTAAAGAACAAACATCAAAACGGCATTCAAGTCATTTTATTTTCCATATATACCAGCAGCCTCACTAGAAATGAACAATATCCAACAAATATTCTAAGTTGCTAAAGAAATCAATGTATAACTAAATCCTTCAACTATTCATTATTATATACAAGTTAACCAACAAAAACACACAAAAAAAATGATACTAATCTGACAAAAAGATCACTAATTTGTTCTCCAGCAATACATACTATGGTGCTGCAGAGGCCCTGGGGCACATGGTAAGAACACCAAGATAAGCAGAAAGCTTCCTTCCTCATAATTCACTTAGAATCCATACAACTAACTGCAATATTTAAAAAGTCAAAGCCATTAGTTATCAATTCTGTATCCTCATAAAGGTATGTGAATTAGAACTTCATAATTATCAAAACATTGCTAAGGTTAGTTTTATACATAAACACTTGCCCTGAAAAAAAAGAGTATTTTTTAGTAATTTTATTAATTTGTCACCATCTTTGGAGTAAAACACTATGATTATCAACTTATAAAATATATCTTTATCATATTAAACGTTTGCTAATGAAACTACATATGACAAAATAACAGTAATTATATTAATTAAGCACCTACTAAGAAAATGTCTCCTCTTGACCTTCTTTTCATAAATCTAAAAGAACAACCACTATTTTGGTGGGGGGGGGCTCGTTTAAGACAGGGTTTCTCTGTAGCTTTGGAGGCTGTCCTGGCACTCGCTCTGTAGACCAGGCTGGCCTCGAACTCACAGAGATCCATCTGCCTCTGCCTCCCGAGTGCTGGGATTAAAGGTGTGCACCGCCTCGTGGCTAAGAACAGCTACTATTAAGGACACAAGATTTCATGACCCAATATCCACATGGTGATGCTAATGACATATGATGTTATATTATATTAGGTAATTTCTAATCTTCAGAACAATGCTGATCTATGTTTCTAGTTGAGGAGTGAGTGGACACAGATCATGGACTGCACAGCAGGTGTTTCAGAGTCTGAAAGGAGCACAGAGTGGTTCTAATGCCTTCAATTTCTTTTCTTCAAACACAAGAAAAACACAGAATATAGATGTATAAATGGTTTCTTTTTAGAAAATATTTAAATAGGAACAATTTCAAAGACTATCAACTACCATGTGAAAGTTAAAGACAGAGCACAGGGGTAGAACACATACCTCACACACCTTGGTCCCATCCCCTAATAGAAGCTGATTCTAGAGTCACATCCTGGGTTTGAGTATGTCCTGCACCCACCATTCTATGAGCATAAACATGCTACTAAACCTTTCTGCACTGTATACCCAATGTAAACATAACATTGTCATAAAAATAAAAATGAAATAAGCCGGGCATTGGTGGCGCACGCCTTTAATCCCAGCACTCGGGAGGCAGAGGCAGGCGGATCTCTGTGAGTTTCAGGCCAGCCTGGTCTCCAGAGCGAGTGCCAGGATAGGCTCCAAAGCTACACAGAGAAACCCTGTCTCGAAAAACCAAAAAGAAAAAAGAAAAAAAAAAAAAGAAATAATAACTAAAAATTGTTAGTACAAGGTACAACTATACTAAATGAACAATAATATAGGCTTTAATTATCAGCATCAGTACTATAACTAAATCATTAACAACATTCATAAAGTATCTAAGAAAAATTTTAAATTTCAAGAGAAGGTAAACACATTAAAATACCTCAAGGCACTTAAGAAATAGGCTCTCCAAACATGCTCCTTTGTCGTCATATAAAATCGCCTGTTATAAAACAAGATAAAAATTACAAATTTTTCTTTTGCATTCCTTAGAATCTTCCATAGCAATCAAAATTTGTCATATAAGAAAATCATGTAATAAAATATATATACATCCTGTAACATCTATTTCAAATGTTACTGCATCCACTGTGTATAAGAGCTGAGGTACTGAGGAAGAAATTCAAGGACTCAGGCACAAGGGGACAGCTCAGTAAAGCACCTGTTGACAAGCAAAAGGATCTAAAATTAGCTTCCAGCACATAAAAGCCTGGTGTGGTGGTGTGAGCCTGTATCCCTAGGAGAGGTGAGGAAAATGTAGGGACAGGAGGCTGGTCCAACAAAAGACCCTGTCTCAAAAACTAAGGTGTATAGGAGACATCTAATGTAGATTTCTAGCCTCTACACGTTCATGCATAGATACACACCACCCCCAACACCCTTAAAGAGAGAGAGAGAAAAATGAAAAACATAATTCCTACCAGGAAGACTCTTGAATGGAACTGGGAATGGAACAGAATTGGAAGGCACTGAAATGGGCCAATAAAAAATGAGATCAGGGACAGGAGACATGCTTCCATGGTTAAGAATGCTTGCTTCCTTCCAGAAGGCAGGAGTTCCATTCCCAGAACCCATATCAGGTGACTCACAATTGCTTGTAACTCCAACTCCAATGTCTTCTTAACAAATTTACAAAAGAAAGAAAAGAAAGAAAGAAAGACAGGTGGGGTGGTTCATGCCTATAAGCCAGCACTTCAGAGGCAGAGGCAGGTGGATCTCTGAGTACAAGGCCAGCTTGCACTATATAAGACCCTGTCTTAAAAACAAAAATGCATATATATGTGTGTATTATATATATGTGTTGTGACATGTGTGTATATATATATACATATAATATACATATTATATAATACATATTATAATATTACATAATATACATATATATATATATATGCTTGTATAAATTGAACTTGTAGGCTTAAGGCAAAGCTAGTTTTTTTTTTCTTAAATACTTTATTTATTTGTATTTTATATACATTGGTGTTTTGCCTGCATGTACATCTGTGTGAGGGTGTCAGATCCCCTGAACAGGGGTTACAGACAGTTGTGAGCCACCATATGGGTGCTGAGAATTGAACCTGAGTCCTCTGGAAGAGCAGTCAATGCTCTTAACCACTGAGCCATCTCTCTAGCCCACACCTAGTTTTTATTTTAACAAATCAAATATTTTTAAAAAAATATAGTAAATAGGGCTGGAAAGATAGCTCAGCGGTTAAGAGCACTGGCTGTTCTTCCAGAGGTCCTGAGTTCAATTCCCAGCAACCACATGGTGGCTCACAACCACCTTGAATGAGATCTGGTGCCCTCTGCTGGCATGCAGGCACAAGACTGTATACATAATAAATAAATAAATAAATAAATAAAATCTTAAAAAATATATATATATAGTAAATAACCTCTTCCCTACTGAAAAACTTCCTTAAGCAATAGCTTTACAACAGTGGTTCTCAACCTATGGGTCACAACCCCTTAGGCAAACCTCTATCTCCAAAAATATTTGCATTACAACTAATAACAGCAGCAAAAGTAAAGTTATGGAATAGCAACGAAAATTTTATGGTTGGGTGTCACCACTACATGAGGAACTGTGTTAAAGGATCACAACATTAGGAAGGGCGCTTTACAATGACAGAGAAATAGAATAAAAGACAGAATGTGAAGAGCCTTAATAGCTTAAGACCATAGGTTTGATCAGGAGACCATGACTGTCAGCAGTATGCACATGATACCACCAACTCACAACCAAGTTTATGCTAGTATCAAAAAATACTTAGCTAGAGCAGGGTTGTGGTGGCACAAACCTTTCATCCCAGTATTCAGTTGTCAGAGCCAGGGGCACCTCTTGAGTTTGAGGCAAGCCTGGTAAACAGAGGGAGTTCCAGGACAGCCAGAGCTACACAGAGAAGTCCTGTTTTTTTCTTTTTTTTTTTGGGGGGGGGGGTGGAGTAGGGGAGGTGAGAGGAGGGGGCAGATGGGGAGACTTATCTAGAAAACAGGCCCTGGAGTCATGTCAAAATTCATGAATGGCTCTTGCACTTTCAGCTGGGACTCCTGGGTAAGATGTGCCTATGCTCCTCAGTTTTATCATCAGTTAAAATAAAGGCTAAATGCCTAACTTGTAGGAGAGCTGTGCAAACTAAACTGATAGACTGAAAGCAAGTTTCTTTTTACTCCAAACAGACTGAATAATGTTTACTTACTGAACTTTCATAATGGCAAAAAACATAAGAAAATGATCTAAAAGTTTCTTTTTCACATCATGGATAAGTATGGCTATACCTAGCATCTTAACATTATAACAGAGTTATCCTAATGCTCAATCAAAAGGCAAGAACACAGCTGTGCCACACTGCAGTCAACTGCTTGGCACTTACCTTGTTACCTAAGTGAGTGATCTTCAGAACTCCATCTTGCCACACTTTTGACTTCTTCATCTTTTGATGAGTATATAGGACCTGATTTCCAAAAGTACAGAAGAAATCATGTTATCTGTATATTTAATATTGTACAGTTAGTTCATAGGCCATACAAAAATAAAACATCCCATATCAAAATAATAACACAGGTATCACCACAAAAACAGCATCAGGGACAGAGTGTGGAGGTGTAGCTCAATGACGGAGTGCATCATGAGGCCCTGAGTTTAATCCCCAGCATAAAAAAGGAAGCAAATAATTATAAGGAAAGGAACACAGTTGACTAGCTGGGTAGTACCAAAAGGCAAAGGAATTAAGGGCAAGTAAAAGCCTAAAGATTCTTTTCAGTTAACTGAGCATCAAAAATAATTTTAAACTGCCACATCATGGGGGGGTGGGGGGATCAACTATTGGATTGTTTATTCACGTAGCTCTCATAATACAGTCCAAAGACTGCAGACAGACAGTCTACCCAATCTTAAAGCATCTGAGGTCAGAACAATTTCACATTGCTTCTCTCTTTAGATGCCCCCTCCATCAGTGGAAGAATGGAGTTTCCAAGCATTATATGTGATGTCAGATTCAATTACAGATTGAATACAGATATAAGGAATGAAATTCCAGCTGACTATTATGAAATCAAATGTTAAATAATTTTAGAGAGAAAAAATGCCTCAGTTCAGGGGTTTGGGGACATAGCTCAGCTGAAAAGTGTTTGCCTCGTAGGCATGAGGACCTGACTGACGTTGAGCCCCAGAATCCACATAAAATGCTGGACATGGTGATGCATTCTAGGCAGAGACAGAAGAACACCTAGGAACTCAGCCAATCTAACCTAATTGGTAAGCTCCAGGCCAGTAAGAGACCCTGTCTCAAAGGAAATGGATGGTGTCTCTAAGGATGGCATGCACATACACATACATACATGTACATATACACAGACATTAATTATCTTTGAAAAAATATCTAACAATGTTACTCTTGCAAATGCTTTCTTCTAATGCAGTTATTTCTTTGGAAAATTTAGTTACTTATCATTAAAAATGTAATTTATTTTAAAATGTAACATACTAGTTATTTTTTAGTGAGTATTTTTAAACTGTTTCTATGTTTAACATAAATAATATTATAGATAGAAGCTCAACATACAAAAGTTATTGTCTTCAATATTGTTTTAGAATATAAAAAGGTCTTTAGCCCAAATAATATGTCACTATAACAGGAATGTCACCATTGACAGGTCTTAAAAGTAAAAAACGTTGTTTTCTGGTCCTAAGCGTCCAAAGAACTTTTTACAAATGACTTTTATAGTATATACTACTACTAATACTAGTACTAATACTAAAAAGACATAGGCTTGCTAGATAAACTACAGTATGATATTTGAGACTCAATTATATTAGAAAACTATTCACTGTTTATCTGAGATCCAAATTTAACATTATATCCTGTTTCTTCTTTTGGTGAATCTGGCAATGCTAACAAGACATTTGAGAGAGAAAGGAAGAAATAAAAGGAGAGAGGGAAAGAAGGAGGTAAGGAAGGAAGAAAAAAGTTAGAAAAATTTAGTCAGATTTAGGGGCTTAGGATGCAGCCCAATTAGTAGTGTTTGCCCAATAAGCAGGAGACTGGCTCTAAGACCCAGCATTACAGACACATAGTATGATGATGCTCACCTGTAATCCTAGGACTTGAGAGAAAAAGCCATGAGGATCAGAAATTCTAGGTAATCCTGAACTTCATCAAGAGTTTGAGGCCAACCTGGGATACATGAGATCCTGTCCCCCACCCCTCTCCCCACAAAAAGGAAAATTATTAAAAGACTTACAATAAATTCTTGACTTTCCATTGTTTCTTCTGAAATTATAAACCAGTCAGGTCCAGAAAATAATCAGTGTTTATTCAATAATTTATATTCTCTAAAATGAAAAACAGCAAAGAATGGTCAATCAAGGGCTGGAGAGATGGCTCAGTGGTTAAGAGCACTGCTTGCTGTTCCAAAGGTCCTGAGTTCAATTCCCAGCAACCACATGGTGGTTCACAACCATCTGTAATGAGATTTGGTGCCGAACACTGTACACACAATAAATAAATCTTAAAAAAAAAAAAAAAAAAAGGAATGGTCAATCAACCCTGATAAAAAGCGTAAGTATCAAACACAAAGTTTCTCAATAAATCTTGATTAGAGTCAGAAACCAAAGAATTACAAGACTATCGATCTATCTAGTCACCAACAGAAACAAAAGTTTATCTGTCATGGAGGACACAACTGAGTGATACCACATAATGGAAAATAAAGATAAAACTAAGTAAAGTCCTAAATGTACTAATAATCTGTAAACATCTCTCTAGGTGCCTTAATATGTATTAAAAACTAGATTTTCGACGGGCGTTGGTGGCGCACGCCTTTAATCCCAGCACTCAGGAGGCAGAGGCAGGCGGATCTTTGTAAGTTTGAGGCCAGCCTGGTCTCCAGAGTGAGTGCCAGGATAGGCTCCAAATCCACACAGAGAAACCCTGTCTCGAAAAGCCCAAAAAAAAAAACAAAAAAAACAAAAAAACAAACAACTGATTTTCTTTCCTTTAACATGTATTGTTCCGTAGACCCCCAAATTTGATTGTTTTCCTAAAGCATTACTCTCACCACAAGATGGCCCCCTTGTGTCTTGAATTTTTCCTGTAGTTCCTTAGTATCCAGGGACTAGGACCACATTTGGAGCCACTTGAGTTTACGTATAAAATGTCATAGTTTTTTGCATATAATATAGGAGTATGTGCGCATTCTCCAACATACATGAAATCATCTTTAGATTACTTATACCTAATGCATTGTAATCAATATGCAAACAGTGATTAAACTGCTTTAAGAACTGATAGTTTGGTGGCAGTGGTGGTGAGGCACACCTTTAATCCCAGCACTCAGGATGCAGAAGAAAGTGGATCTCTTGTGAGTTCAGGTCCAGCGTGGTCTACAACGTGAGTTCTACGATAGCCAGGGTTGTTACACACAGAAACTCCGTCTCAAAAAAAAAAAAAAAAAAAAAAAAAAAAAAAGAAAGAAAGAAAGAAAGAAAGAAAGAAAGAAAGAAAGAAAGAGAAAGGGAAAGGGGGAGGGAGGGAGGAGAAAAAGCAAGCAGGCAGGCAGGTTTGGTGGCACTCACCTTTTTGTTATAATTTTTTAGGCTTTTTTTTTTTTTTGAGGCAGAATTTCCCTGTGTAGCCTCGGCTGACCTAGAAAGAACTTTGTAGACCAGGTTGGCCTAAAACTCAGAGATCCTCCTGCCTATCTCCTAAGTGCCGGGATTAAAGGCATGTGCCACCATACCCAGCTGGCGCACATCTTTGATTCCAGCACAGCACCTCAGAGTAAAGTGGGTTAAAGGTGGAGCTGAAGGCCAGCCTGGTAGCCTGGTCTGAATAGACAGCTAGGACTGCATAGATTAGAGAGACCTTGTCTAAAAAGGAAAGAAAGAAAGGGGGGTTGGGGATTCTAACAAAAAAACGGCATGTTCACTACTGACAATCTTGAGTATTTCCAGTCTACAGCTGGCTGAATCTAGTTAGAGGGCTGACTACATACCTTGGTCAATGTAACACAACACCAAAGGACCAAATACACATTATTTAGTACCTCTGCAAGGAAACCTCCTTTTCTTTCTTTCTCCAGCTCTAGGGGCTAACAACAGGGCCCTGTGTAAGCTAAGTAACAATGCTTCCACATGCCCAGTCCTTTTGTTTGAAACAGGATTTGGCCAAGTTGCACAATCCTCCTGTCTTGGCCTCTGGTACTCTGGGATATTACAGGCAATGTGCCACCACACCCAGGAAGAAAAATCTTTTGAACAGTGTTGCAGCAGCCACTTGAACTATCCTGTTATCTGAAACCCTCGATGACGAACTGAATATAGGTGCCGAAGAAGCACACAAAAGAGTACACATATGTTCAAGAGGTTCCGTGGACATGACCTGATCATTACACGAGAATTAGTCAGTCATGCACATTTTAGGTCCTATTCTTCATCTATTAAGTTAGAAAGCTCCGGTTCTGGAGCTCAACAAACGGCTCACAAGCCCCCTTCAGTGATGGTGACTCACAAACCGGAAACAGTGTGCGCCGAGGCCTGATCCCTAAGCAGCGCGGCACAGGAGGAGCGCCAGAGGGCGAGGTGAGCCATAAGGCGGGAGCCGTCAGTAATCGGATGTGTGTGTGTGTGTGCAACCTTCCTTCTGTTCGGCTGAGAGCAGGGAGAGCTTTCCGTGAAGACAGCGGGAAGCCTGCCATAGCCTTGCTTTATGAGAGAAGCCGCTGCAGTAGCTCAGTGACAAGAGCATTCGCCTCGCTAGCACCAAGTCCTAGGTTCGCGCCCCAGCGCCGCCCGAACCGCGACCATCCGGTCAAGAAACCCCCAGTACAAATAACTAAGAGAAAAACATTACTTTCTCTTGCCGAGCTTGGTGTCCCTAAATAACAGAGGAGCCTTGGTCCTTTGCCAGCCCCCAAACCAACCACGACCAGGCTGGGGCTCGACGGCGACCGCCTCACCCGGCATCCTAACGGCGCCCCGTGGGCCGCTTCCGTGGAGGCGAGTCCGAGTCCGTGCTCTCCCGACCGTGCCAAGTCGCCCGGCCCATCCACCACCTTCACTCCCTTTCAGAAAGCCGTCACTTCACCTCCTCAGGGACACACATTCCACTTTCGAATTTCTCCCGCGAACTGGCGTGACGTCATCAAGCAGGGACGCCGCCGCCGCCGTTCGCAAACCACCAATGGAATTCCTCCTCGGAGGGCGGCCACCGCCTTGCTCCCTCCCAGACCCCGCCCCCGGGAGGCGTCGCCCGTGACGTCAGCGACGGGAGCCGCAGCTCGGACGGACCCTTCCACAGTGGGCTGAGAGAGGCGCGTCGCTCGCCGGATGACGCAAATTTACGCCGACTCGAAGGATCGGGAGACAGAAAGCGTGGAAGAAGGCAGCCGCTGAGCGTGGATTTGGGGACGTGACCAGAGTAAGTCACAAATGGCCTGTGGGGCCGCGCAGACCCGGAGAAGCGTAAACTCCTGAGTCCGGGCTCCTCCGGTCATCTGTGGTCCGGCCCACCCCGCCCCCCTCGCCACCAGTCCGTTGGTTTGGCCTCTCCGTGCGCACGCGCAGTCCTCCGGCGGCGCTTGCAGTTCCAGTGTTCGCACGGAGGGGGCGGGCCGAGCTTAGTGTCGGCAGGTTCGGGGCACGCCCGGCTTCTGGAGCGTGGGGTGGGGGGGTGGTCGGTGCGGAAGTCCAGTTGCTGCGTGGAGCTGCGGCCGCTAGCTAGCTGGGCAGGTTGCGGTAGAGCTTCGGCTTCCCCAGGACAGCGGTAGTGAGGACTTGCATCCTAAAATTCAGTCTTTTCTTTTGCAAGACCTTTAGCCTCCTCTAGGAAATGCGTTTTAAAGGAGGAGCTAACAATAAGCGGTGAATGTAAGTTCTGAGTGCGTTTATGAGGAGCTAAGGGGAAATCTGAGTGGACAGTTCACCGAGACTGGAATTCCTCAAGAATACTACTACATTTAGTAGTCCTTCGAAGCCGGGCCGTAGTGGGAAATCGGATGGTTTTCCAAAGCATATTTACAAGGTTCATTCGGAGCAGTGATCCAGGCCACTGTGGTTTTGCTACCTTTGAATAGTCTTGCCATGACTGTAACTTTGGTTCTCAATCTTTTGGGTACACTTCTTTTTGTTCATAACCTGAAAAATGTCATGGCCAAGTTTCTTTGGAAATTTTGCATGTACCCATTTTGCGTATGATTTTAACAAGCAAAAAAAGCTACTTTGAAATTGAAAAAAACAAATGTTTGTATCTAGTAGAGTTTGCCTCCAGATTACCTATCGCATTGACTGTTTTTAAACAATGTTACAACTTTTTAACTTTTAGAAGAGCAAGAAAAGGGAAATCATGTTTGCCCCAGGAGGATGTAATTAATTACTTCCCTGACCAGTGTCTGTTAACATTCATTTCAACTTTCTACTGCATATTGATCTGGTCTTTGCTCCTTTAAATGGATATGTAGCACTTAATTTTGCCATATTCATTTTTGTATTTGTACAAGCATAGTTTTACCTTTTCTTTTAAATTTATCTTATAACCGTCTCATGGGTTCCTAGGATTTCTTGAAACTTGCCTGAAACATCATAGACTTCAGATTAAGAATTCCTGAATCAGAATATGATATGAATAGTGACAGATCGTAAAAGCTTCTACTAAAAGGCAGGCAGTGGAAAAGTCAAACATCAATGTTTGCTTACCTAGCTAGCTTTGACTAAGTTACATAACCTTTCAGTAGGATTGTCAAGATTTAGAACAATGTACATAAAGTAACTGGCATTGTTTCACTTTTTCTTTTTTTATTCTTTGTTCCAAGACCATTGGGGGAGTGCTTTCACACAGGGTTTCTTTGTGAAACTCTGGTGTACTGAAACTCAATCATCTGCCCACCTCTGCCTCCTGAGTGCTAGAATTAAAGTTGTGTGTCACCACACCCATTTAACAATATTTAAATATTTATGATGTTGCAACCTTAGAAATTACTTTCACAAACCATGTCAATGTTATGAACAGGTGACAAACAGACGTCTGTAAAGCATAGATGACTTCTAGATCATGTTTTAAACTCCTCATATTCTAATGGCAAGTGTGGAAAACACTAAATGAGGGTGAGAGCCATTTCAAAGACCAAATCGGTAGGATTTAGTGACCAATTGGTAAAGAATAACATGGCCATGTGTTGTGCAGCTGTTTTTGTTTTGTTTTGAGAAATTTTTTAGTTTATATATGTATGTGTGTCTGAATGTATGCATGTATTTCACATGCCCACAAAGGTCAAAAAATGCATTGGATCCCCTAGAACTAGAGTGATAGGAGGTTGTGAGGTTTGTCTTTTTTTGGTTTTGGTTTTTCGAGACAGGGTTTCTCTGTATTGTTTTGGAGGCTGTCCTGGAACTCGCTCTGTAGTCCAGAGCTGGCCTCTAACTTACAGAGATCCACCTGCCTCTGCCTCCCGAGTACTGGGGTTAAAGGCATTCGACACCAACCAATGCCTGGCGTTCTTGTTTTTTTTAATAATTTGTTTATTTTTATTTTATTTGCATTGGTGTTTTGCCAGCATGTTTGTCTGTGTGAGCTTGTCAGATCTTGGAGTTACAGGCAGTTGTGAGCTGCCATGTGGATGCTGGGCCTTGAACCCAGGTCCTCTGGAAGAACCTTCAGTGCTCTTAACCACTGAGCCATCTCTCCAGCCAAGGTTATGATCTTTGCCGTCAGTGCTAGAAACTGAACCTGAGTCCTCATGAGCAATGAGTGTTCTTAACCACTATGCCATCTCTTGCAAACCTCCCCACATCTGCATTTTAAGTGCTTAAATTGCGTTTTCTTTAATTGATCTTCACAGTAACTCTATTATATATACAGACAGATTTGTGTCCACATTTTATGGACCACAGAGATGAGGAGATTTGCTCCAAACACATACAGAGCTTGCTTGATCAACTTTGTGGGTTATGGTGTTAGCATTACTGAGGATAAATAGGCTTTGGAAAGAAAGGATATGTTTTCTTTGGGATGTTATTGCCATAGAACCTTGGGAAAGTACAAATCGAATTAGGAGTATAGCAAGGACTGAGGAATAGTTCAGTGGTAGCATATTGGCCTAGGACGTGGAAGACTGTCAACATCAGGGAGAAAGACAGGCAGATGGGGGTACAGATGTGGGGGCTCTGTAACCCAGGTGTTGCCATGTAAATAACTGGTTTTCTTCAGACTGATGTAAGGAGACTAAATTGTTCTCTAGTTTGTGTGGCTTTGTGTTTAATCTGTATCTTGTTCCAAATTGAAGGTGTATTTGATCACTCTGAACTGGAATCTTAAGAGAAACACAAAGGAGGGCCTCTGGGCTAAGAGAGTGGACTGGTAGCTGTGACATTCTTGTGTTTTTACTGTTCTGTCTGCTTTGCTTTAGAACTGGTGGCTATAAAGTAGTGTGGCTATAAATTCCACTAGTGGTTCTCAACCTTCCTAACGATGTGAACCTTCCATACAGTTCATGTTGTAGTGACCCCCAACCATAAAATTATTCTGTTGCTACTTCTTAACTGTAATTTTGCTACTCTTATGAATTGTAATGTAAGTATCTGATATGTGACCCAGAAGGGGTCTTGATCCACAGGTTAAGAATCACTGCTTTAGATGGTGGGCTTTAATGGGAAAGAACTGTAGAGTTTGAAGTCTGACCTTTATAATTAACACTTAACAGTAGAGTCTGCTATGTGATCATTGTATTCTATATTTTTACCACCTTAGAAAAGGATTTGAAATGCTTAATACCTTATTTTCATTATATAGACCAGGCTGACTTCAAATTTAGAGGTACACTTGCCAGTACCTCATGAATGTTGGCTGGGATTTAGGTGTATACCACCATGCCTATCTCCAGGTACTTTTAAATAAATCTAACTACTTCACAAATATGTAGTAACCAAGTTGAAGCTTCTGCCTCTATATAGTTAGATTATAGTGGAGTAGATAGATAAGAAAGCTGTTGATTCCAGAGGGTGATGAGCATAGAAAGAAATGTTGGAAATATAGTACAGCTTGTCATCAAGGGGACTATTTTAGGTTGGATGAAAAAAAAAAAAAAAAGCCTCTGAAACAGTGGCATTCATAGACCTGGGTGAATATTATACTATATAGGTGTATTGAAAAAAAAAAACAAAACAACAACAACAGAAAGAACAAAGGTCTGGAGATGGAAATGGCTTTAACATATTTTAGGAACTTAGGGATAACATGTTATAAGCCTGCTGAAAAGTTGTAGAAGGAACCATTGGAGAAGTATGTCCAGGTCAGATTAAATAGGATCTAGTAAACCACTGTAAGGTCTTTGGGCTCTGTGCTGAATGTGCTAAGTCTTTGGGAATGTTTGTACAAAGAATTGTTCTGATTTACATATTTAAGTAATTATCCTGTACAAAAATTGATTATAAGAAAGCAGTAGTAGGGTGACTTGAGAGATGGCTCAGCGGTTAAAAGTACTACTTGCTCTTCCAGAGTTCAATTTCCAGCAACCACATGGTGGCTCACAACCATCTGTAATGAGATCTGGTGCCCTCTCCTGATGTGCAGTCATATATACAGGCAGAACACTGTATATATAATAAATAAATAAATCTTTTAAAAAAAAGAGAGAGAAAGCAGTAATAGAAGCAATTAGACTATTAAGGAAGATCTTGGATAGTTCAAATGAAACATAATAATAACTTGGACCAAGTGGTTTATTTAGAATGAGAAGTGTTAATGTTCAGGCTGTATTTTAAAGGCAGTGCTAGTACAACTGATAGTGTACAGTAGGAAGAATTGAGAATACTTTCTGGTCTTTTTGTTTTGTAGTTGGTATTTGTCAAAGTGGTAAAAATCTGGTAAAATTTTAGTATTCTTTTATTATGTTAACTCTTCTAAATGAACAAATGGAGTTTGAACAATTGACTATTGGAATGGGGAACTAATAACTGTGTTTTGTGAGGTGTATAGCCCAATACTCATTAGCCAGGACCCCCAGAAAGAATGAGTCAACAACAGAGGCCAAGATATGAGTCTAGTCATAGACACTATATGAGGGTAAAACACAGTAGAAGGAATCAGAAAAGGGAAACTCTTAAAACCGTATGAAGAAACTATTTACAAGGAAAGCATTTCTGAATGTAAGAGCTACTGGGATGTCAGGGAAGCACTGGGGTTGGGCAGACATTAGCTCTAATAGTAAAGTTCCACTAGAATGGCAGGTGTGAAATCTGAGGCCTCTGCTTATATATTATTTACCTCACTGTTTTACCAGTTATTAGTTTTGATGTGCAGCTAGCTGCATTCTGTGTCTTCAGCATTCAAGCAGATGCCTTATTACTTGTATGCTTTCAAAACTGGTACTTGGCTGGCCAGCTTATACTTTGAAAATGCCAAAAGTTGACTGGTAAAATGCATATTTTATTAAGATTTAGGTGAGATGCATGAAGAGCTTTGTTATGATAAAGCATGGGGAACCATAGCAGGAGAGGGTGACTGAGGCAGGGGACAAACATGCCAGGCAGACAGAGCTTAAGTAAGCTTTATTAGAAAGCAGAGGGGGAGGGGAAGGAAACAGAAAAGAGGTAAGGAAATAATGTAAAGAGAAACAGAAAGGGAAAGAGACCGAGAGGACTGGAAGAGAAAAGGGAGACAGGAAAAGTCCTATCTGCCCTCCCTTACCCCGTAAGTGGGTGGGATCTTTTAAAGAGGTCCATTGCACGTGGATGCTGAGTGTATTCAGGCTGGCCTGCCTGAATCAACTTATGAACTTGCTAGCCTCCACGAAGGTATCAAATCCCTTGGAACTTAAGACAGGTGGGTGCTGGGAATTGAACCATGGTCTGCTGAGAGGACCACCAAGCCACACACACCCGACATTGGTTTTTGCTTTAAGGCTGGAAGTAGGCTCAGGAAGGAGACAGGTGCCTCAATGCATGTGAAGCATCTTGCAAAACACACACTTAACTAAGGCCTCAGGCCCTCTTGTCCAGAAAAATAGGTGATATTAACTCCTATATTACTTTACAGAATGGAAACTGAAAATCAAAAAACTATGCAGGAAAGCACTGAGAAGAGAAAAGAAGAAAAAAAAAAACGCTCCAGGGTTAAACAGGTGCTTGCAGACATTGCCAAGCAAGTGGACTTCTGGTTCGGGGATGCAAACCTTCACAAGGACAGGTTTCTTCGAGAGCAAATCGAAAAATCTAGAGATGGATGTAAGTTTGCTCCCTCTAAAGTAACTCTCAGGCCTTATCAGGCAATAATACCAAAGCATCCAAGTTTATGGGGCCAGTGCCTGTTTTTATTATGATTCTTAAAATCATAAGCTCAGCAACACACACACACACAATTTTTAAAGCTAACAGTATCTACCACATTTTGCAACTAGATGTGGACATCTCTCTTCTGGTGTCTTTCAACAAAATGAAGAAATTGACCACAGATGGGAAGCTAATAGCCAGAGCATTGAAAAGCTCATCTGTAGTAGAGGTAATTTTTTTCACTACAAGTTAATCAAATTATCACACAAAACTGTTACTTTAAAAACTCAATTATCTTTTTTAAAAGTTGGACTTAGAAGGGACCAGAATCCGGAGAAAAAAGCCCTTGGGAGAGAGACCAAAGGATGAGGAGGAACGCACCGTGTATGTGGTAAGAAAAACACAAACTTAATTCTAGTTTCCATTTATTGATAAAATGTAGTTATTTAAATGCTTAAAAACTGTGTTCATGCCACTTATGGTTTTTACAGGAGCTACTTCCCAAGAATGTTACTCACAGCTGGATTGAAAGAGTATTTGGGAAATGTGGCAACGTGGTTTATATAAGTATTCCACATTACAAGTCTACTGGGGATCCTAAGGGATTTGCCTTTGTGGAGTTTGAAACAAAAGAACAAGCAGCAAAAGCCATTGAGGTACGTCTGTAGAACCCTGAAAATTAAAAAGAAAAAGATTAGTATGAATAAGTTTGCCATGATTTTTCCAATTTTCATTTCAGTTTCTTAACAACCCACCAGAAGAGGCACCAAGAAAACCTGGCATATTTCCTAAGACAGTGAAAAACAAACCCATCCCTTCCTTAAGAGTAGCTGGTGAGTACCCACCTAATTCTTAGGAGGTAAATATTGAATTGGTAGAATATAAAATTATTTGAACATTGCTGTTACAGAAGAGAAAAAGAAGAAGAAAAAGAAAAAAGGGAGAATAAAGAAGGAAGACAGTATGCAGGCCAAAGAGTTAAATATGGAGGACACAAGCGGCATGGGTGTGTGTAAAGGCAAGAGACCAAGGACTGCCTCTGAGGGCTCTGAAGCAGAAACTCCTGAAGCTCCAAAGCAACCTGCAAAGAAGAAGAAAAAACGGGAGAAGACTGAGCCGTCTGTCTTACCTGAAGTTAGAGCAGGGAAAAGGGAAAGAAGCAGTGCTGAGGATGAAGACTGCCAGACCCCCAGGCCAAAAGCCAAGAAGAGGGCGCAGAAAGATGGCATTAGCCAAGCCGCTTCTGAAATCTCCAAGGAAAGCAGAGGTACCATGTTGAAAACAGTGCAAACATTTTAGGTACTTCGCAAAGCACACAACTTGTCTTATGGCAAATCTTTTTTCTAGACTTAGAATTCTGCTCTACAGAGGAGGAGAAGGAGACAGGAGATAGAAAAGGTGACTCACTCCTAAAAGTAAAAAGAAAGCATAAGAAAAAACACAAGGAGAGACATAAAATGGGAGAAGAGGTTATACCGTTGAGAGTGCTGTCCAAGTAAGTACCAATTTTCAGTAGCAGTTGACAGAACTCCATCACCATTGCTAAAGTGCAATTCCAATTTCTATTTAACAGAGTTGCATATTAGCAACAGTGACGGCCTACGGTCCTTTGGCAATATAAAGATGATAAGTAGGAGCCACCACACTCAAACATGAAAGCACTTATTTTTATAAGGTCACAGCAAGTGCCTCCATGTTAAAGTAAAGGAGGCTCCTTAAGCAGCAATCAGTTAAGTCCTCTTAAAGGCTTGAGAATGGAAAAGGAAAGCTTACCATCACCAAAACATGGGAGCACTTACTTTCTTAATCCCAAAGCAAGTACATCCACGTTTAAGTAATGGGGAGCCCAGTCTTTACATTTACTAAGTTCTAGTCCTTAAAATGTAACATTTTTAAATTAAGGAAATGCTGAATGGGTTGAGACACCTCCACTGAAACATGGAAGCACTTACTTTAATTTAACACAGCAGGTATCCCCATGTTAAAGCAGAAGGGACTCCCAACGGGTTAGCTTATCAATGCTAAAGGTGTACATTGAATTCACTTCTACTAAAACTTGGAAGCACTTACTCTTTTTACAGTGAGACAGAAAGCACTCCCATGTTAAAGTTGAAGGGAACCCACCCACAAGGCAACTTCTTTGTAAAGCTAGGGTAACCTAGGAGGAAATTAAATGACAAATTACCTTTGTGAACTGGATCCCAAAGAATCTCCTTCTCTGCTTGGAGGGTAAAACACAGTGACTTTAGACCACTTGTATTTATACTACTCCTAACTCCTGAATTCCTTTTGGCGTCTTTATCTCAGAGAATCATTACAAGAGCCTTTGTTATTTTAATGTATCAGCATCAGCTCTCAGGGAAAGTAGATCCTGGGGATCCTGGGTAGGTCTGGATTTTTTTTTTTTTTTTTTTTTGAAGTAAACAGATGTCAATGTTAACTGCTAAAACCATTACCACAAGATACCCTTCTCTTTAAAAAAAAAAAAAAAAAAAAAAAACTCCTATCTGCTTGTTTGATGGCACAGATTAGGGTAACAATGAGCACTCCCACTGAGCCAGGA
Organism: Cricetulus griseus; assembly: GCF_003668045.3. NCBI lineage: Eukaryota > Metazoa > Chordata > Mammalia > Rodentia > Cricetidae > Cricetulus > Cricetulus griseus. The sequence continues at coordinate 31,279,434 of NW_023276806.1, forward strand.
GATGCATTGTGCTTCTCTCTGGAGGAGCCCTGGCTGTTTGAAGAGACATCTACATGGTAAATGTATGTAAATAAATAAATTGCTACCATGGGGTGTTTTTTTCTTCTTAGAAATTCTTTTGATTCAAGTAAATCCTAAGGAATGTTATCTCTCAAATTGGAAGCAATTTAACAAATCTTTGAATTTTAGTTTCTCACTTTACCCCAAAGTTGCCTTATTTTGCTTTTACAATTAAAAATTTTAGAAACATATCAGGAACTTAACTGGGAAATTAAAGCATTTTACCTGAATATTTATGAAAAGGAACTTCATTTGTTTGTTTGCTAGATAGATTTACAGCCTAAAAACTAATTGAGTGCACCTTTTTAAAAGAAATGGGAATTTTTATGAACGTCTATTTCATTCACCTTCAGATTTCTCAATGAGTCATCTGGTCACTATTTCAGTAGTTCAATTTTTTGTTTTACAGGACTGAATGGATGGATTTGAAAAAAGAGTATTTGGCACTACAAAAAGCCAGTATGGCTTCTCTAAAAAAAACAATATCTCAAATAAAATTGGAGTCAGAAATGGAAACCGACTGTACAGTGCCCAACAAGTCTGGAGTGAAGAATGGAAAAGGTGAAGCTCACTTTCATAGCATTTAGTGTTATACTACACTGTGGACCCTGGGTGTAGGAGTGATAGACTGGATTCCCCAGTTTTGAACTGAACCATTACCAGAAAAAAAAAAATTTAAAGAAAGAAAAAAATTGAAGTGTTCATATTAAACAGTAGGCTTTTTAAGAGCCTGCTTACTCTCCATTACCAGCAAGTTACTCATGAGTGACTGGGCATAGTAATAAAGACTGCAGTTTTAGTAGAAGATGAACCCAGAACAGGGACATATTAGAGAATTATTATTGATTGTAACATTAGTAAAGGCTTTTTAGTTATAAATATTTTTATTTATTGTAGTTCATTTATTTATTTTACATCCCAGCCATAGCCTCCCCTCCATTCTCCTTTCCCAGTCCCTCCTCCCTATTCCCCAAATTATTACATTTGAATAGTATATTTTGAATATCCTTATATTTCTATTGACATCTATCTTTATTTGAATTTTATTCTTTGGTTCAGGGCAATAATGCATTTTATTTCCTATTAATTTCCAAATGAGCAGTTTGATGCATTAATATTAACATTACACAAGTTCTTTAAAGTCTGAGAAATCACTCCTGCTGTTGTAGAGTAGCTAGTGCTGCTCTGTTAAAGGTCAGGAGTGAGAAAATTTTTATCTGTAGCCTTTTCCTTTTCACAGTCAGCCATCCAGAATGCTGCACCCAGGAGAAGGTTAACAACCAAGGCCCACAATTCGTGAATGGAGTTATTGTGAAGATCATGAGCACAGAGCCTCTACCTGGCAGGAAACAAGTCAGGGTAATGTTTATGATGCCTGTGTAAAAACAAAACAAGACCAGTTAGAATTGTACCTCTGATAAACTACTCTTAATGTTTGAGTCCATGGTAACTCTTAATCTAAATGCAAGTTCTTCAGGAAATGAGATGTACGTGGAACAGTCTGAACACCTTTCCTTCCCATGTCACTAATGGCTGGATTCTCTTTAGCTCAGGGGAGAGAGAACAGTGCAGTGATTCTAAATTGCAGTTGTTGAAATAATATGTTCGGTATAATGCTTTGAGTTTTTTCAAGTCTAAGAGTTTTAAAAAGATATTTGGTGTCACTGTTTTTTAAAAATAGATTTAATAATATACTTACACAGAGCTGATTATTTGAAAGTTGTAACCATATGCTCCTGATTTGTTTTTTTAGCCAGCTGCTGTATATTTAGGGATTTATATTCATCAGGACTAAGGTTCCCAAATAACTGTTTTTCTTGTTTCTCTGGGACAGGTTTTTTTGTTTTAGCACAGGCTGTCTTAACTCATTATTTGGTAGAGTCCTGCAATCCTCCTGTTTCAACTTCCCAGCCTAGCACTTTATTTTATACTATATAAATTGTTCTATAACTTTTTAATTACTTTTTAACATTAGGACATTTAATACTAAACATTAACATTGTTTCCTTTTTCTGTAAACTATACCAATTACATTTTTAATTGAAAAGAAGTAAGGGTTTTTTTGGCTTTTGGTTGTTTTGTTTTTTGGTTTGATTTTTTTTTGTTTTTTTGTTTTTTTCTGTAATGTGTACACATTGGTTACTGATTCCCAGGCTGATTCGTCAATTTATGGATTTTACATAAGGAGATTAGCCTGACTTTCTTTCCAGTGGATATATACGAAGTATCTTTTGAACTGGGATTCTCTAAACTATCTGAAAAATCAGTTATAAAACTCTTACCGCTACCAGGGAATACATTAAAATATCATCAGCTTACTATAGACTATGTATCCTAATTAATATGATTAACAAGATAATACAAACATTTTTTACTAAGGGTGTTCTTATATTACAGCATATTGTGTGTTAAGGGTGAGTTAATATTAGTTTCTGTATTCTAAAAACTCACGAATCTCTTTTATCCTCTATATCCTTCGTTATGCTAACAAATAAACTATTTTTATTCTAAAATGAAATATTTCCAGATCCTCAACTTTTTTCTGTGACTCTGAAAAGTTACTATGTTACAATGATTTGAGATCTTTGTTCCTAGAAAATTCTGGTCTAAAGAGTTTCCTTCCAGTTAGAAATTGTATTTATTTCTTTAACTTTAATGAATGAAATTTGACAACTAAGATTACTGTAACATTCCTGCATAAATGCATTGTGTTCTGTAGGGAACCTGCTGTGAGAGGGAAAAGTAGATTAAGAATGCAGGAATCTTCTTAATTAGTCTTCACAGCGGGGTGTTATAGGTAAAACTGTCCCCATGTGGGGTCCCTCAGCTTGCCTAGAAAGGGTTACTTAGGTGTTTTATCTAAAATGGAGAGCTGTCAGCTGTTGTGCCAATAAATCTACCCAAGAACCCTAGGATTCCTGTTATTGTAAAATGTTTTAAAGATGGTTCTGTGTGCTCTAAGTCAAACATGGTATTGTATAGGTGAGTGAAAATAAACTTCTCAAGTCCTTTTAATCTTTCTTGTAGCCCCCTGGGTCATTTATATTCCACTCCACAAATCTTGCCCTTAGCTGATCCCCATGTAAGTTTATGTTTTAAGGAGAGACTTTCTAGAGGAAAAGGGAAAGTAATTTGTGATGAATTGTTAAATTGCTTCTCGTTTCTCTCCAAATTTTTTAAGAGTATTTCTGGGTGTTAGAAGTGTTTTATATATTTACCTATCAACTACAGATTACCTTATTGACATAATACATTTGACAACCTTTGTGGGTACATTCATTTATTGTGAAACATATTGGGTGTTGATCTTAAGTTTATTTCTTTCTTATGTAGGATATTTTGGCCGCACTCTCAGAAGTTGTTTACGTTGATTTGCTAGAAGGAGATACTGAATGCCATGCCCGGTTCAAAACTCCTGAGGATGCTCAGGCAGTAATGAATGCACAGACTGAAATCAGAAAGAAGCACTGTTGGAACCTCGAGGTCCTTTCGGGTAAAACCTAATTGGATTTTTAAATAAACAATTATTATTGTGGGTAATTGTTCTGCTTGTTCTGCATTGGGCTAATTCTTCCCAAACATTGTCCTGCTGGTGAGATTAGAATATATATCCTTATACTTGGTGGTCAGAGCTTTTGTTTGTTTTTAAGGTGATCATGAGCAGAGGTACTGGCAGAAGATTTTGGTAGATAGACAGGCCAAACTTAATCAACCTCGGGAAAAGAAAAGAGGCACGGAGAAGGTAAGGGCAGCAGTTCAATGCGTCTTCTGACAGTGGTAAATGAGAATAAATTGACTTTGGCTTTCCTATCAGAGAACTGTTTCAGATTGAGAAAGAATACAGATTTCTCCTGGCTTCAACATAGATGAAATTAAGATCATTTGCTCAGGGGCATGCATAGTTGTAATTTAGAGTTTTTCTGTGCTTTGAAACAGTAATGCGTGTTAAATATACACGGTCTTGATTTGGAGCTGTTTTGTTTTTGGGGGGTAATGCCTGTAAAAAGATTGTCTTCTGCAGAAAGGATTGAGACTTGATATGTAAGGTTCCCCCTGGCAATGAGAATTCCTGTTGTTAAAATTACTGTTTTTCTGATAATCAATAATTGGCAAACAAATAATTAAGAAACTGTCATTCAGCAATTGTATTTCTATGATAGTATAATTTTTGCTCACCAAGAATGGCATTTATAAAAAATGGCGTTTATTCTTTGAGCACGAATTATTATTCTTTTAAATATTGCTGCAGTCAAGGTGCTTAGAACAACCTGATAAAAACTTTGAAAGCCCTGATTCAAATGTCCTATGCTTATTGGCTTGGTATGTTTTTCATCAGTGCTCCTTTGACATTTATGATGATTGACAGGGACGTTTGCTTCTCTGGCTCTTTGTGAATTTTTTTTCTTGAATGGAGCCTGATCTGGCTTAGATGGGAAGGCCCCCTTTTTTCTCAAGGCACTTTCTATCTAGTCTTGGAGGTATTGATTTCAAAGCTTGTTTGAGATGATCAGATGTTAACGGCAGTAATCTAGAACAGATAAATGAACTGTAATCGGGTCTGTAATATTTATTCTTGTAGTGAGGAGTTTTCTTTGAATAATCTGTACTTTTCCTAACTAGTAGTTATAACACTATTTAATTTTAGAAATTTATTAAGATTCATTTTAGTCTCAGGCATAGAAATAGGCATTTCCAGAGTGTTTGATAAAATTAAACTAGAACAACAAAAATCTAAATTACTCATTTAGCATGATATAGGTAGGAACAGCTGGAACCAGATGACTTCATGGCTTGAAATGCAGTAGAGCTTCCACACAAAATAAATGGTGTTGGAAGCTTGATAGAAGAAAATGAACCACAGCTAACTTGTCCTTGTTGTTTTCTGGTGCTGGAAATTAAGTAAGTGCTGTGCCACTGAACACCTGCCAGAGCTTGCTGAATGTGTTAGCCCCCATTCCTGCAAATTCTCCCTTAACTTACCTATAAACATTACCAGTGTGGCACAGAAAATCAAACCAGGTAGCTTTTGCATCCACTAGAGAGTTGAGAAGTGCGGCATTCAAGGCTAATGAATGGGAATTGAGTGTATAGACAACAGTGGTAGACAGAATTCCAGTGTTTCTGGCATGGTTCCTTCCTGATAGGACACTTCATCGTTTCCACACCACACAATGATGCACCTTGAGTGGGAGAAATAGCACCTAACTTAACCTCAGAGTTGTTAGTTTTCACCCCCTGCCCTGTTCAGTTTATCAGGACTGAAAGTAGAAAGTAAATCAATGCAGAGTAAGTTTACTCTGGGTGGATGACTACATGTGAAAATTAGGCATATGTAGGTGAACACACAAAGTATTAGGAGGAGCATGGGATCTGCTCTTTCACTCCCATCCTGAAAATAAAGCTTTTATTTCTTCACTTCAGTTGTTTAAATATCCCGTAAGTTTTGAATTATATTTTAAATTTCATGTGTCTGTGCATGTGCCACACAGCATGCCTTTGGTAGTTACAGGACAGCTTGCTGGAATCGGTGCTCTCTCTCTGCCGCCATATGTGAACAGTGGTTTAATTTAATTGTGCCATGACCTTCTTTCAATCAGAAATGGTCCAAGATTGGATTCATGGGTTGATTTAGACACAGTCTCTGTGTCTCATGCTTACCTCAGGCTCACTGTGTGGCTGAGAACCACCTTGCAGTTCTCATCCCCTAGCCCTTACCACCTGAGTGCTGCATTTGCATGCTGATCCCTCCACCCAAGCTTATGTGCTGTTTAGGGATCAAACCTTCGGCTTTGTATATTTTAAACAAGAACTCTACCAGCTCAGCTACATCCCTAGCTATAGAGCCTATATTTTTTAAGAGAAAAATAAGACTAAGCAATATTTTTTCCTGTTAAGGAAGCTTTTGGCTGGCTGGTGTAATAGTTTGCACCTGTCATCCCAGCTACTCAGGAGACAGAAGAGTGAGTGACCTTCAGGCTAGCCTGGGTTACAGAGACCCCCTGCAGAAAAGCAGCAACAGCTGCTGTAGGAATGTTTCAATCTATTGTCTTCTGTGTTTCAAAAACTCTTTACCTCCTTTTAAAAAAAAAATATGTGTGTGTGTGTGTGTGTGTGTGTGTATGTGTGTGTGTAATATGGTGCGGTTTTTATTTGATAAAGACAGGTCTTAATAGATCATTATTTGAAATTCTAATTTTTCATTTGTAAAGCAAATTTTAAACTTTTTGAGTTGTAGCATGAGCTGGGTGTGGTGATAATGCCACATGGGAATTTAAGGCCAGCATAGTCTAGTGAGTTTCAGGCCAGCCAAGCCTACACGGAGGAAGCCCTGTCTCAACGAAACAAAATAAGAAAAAGAATTGTGCAATATAAGAGGTAGGGTGAAAAAAATAAGCCTGGTGTGGTTGTGCACACCTTTAATGGAAGCACTCAGGGTAAATCTCCCCAGTTAGAGGCCAACCTAGTACATATAGTGAGTTCCAGGCCAGACAGGACTACAAGGTAAGATTTGCTCTCAAAAACAAATGAACAAGCTGGACATGGTGGCATATGCCTTTTATCCTAGTATTCTTTGAGTTTGAGGCCAGCCTGGTGGTCTACAGAGGAGTTCCTGGACAGCCAAGGCTTCACAAAGAAACCCTGTCTCAACAAAACAAAATACTAATAATAAATAAATGTGTAGAATTGCCATGTATGTCACTCTGCTTGAAATTATCCCCACAGTAAACAATTTGTTTTGATTTGTTTTCCTGAGAAAGGAACCCACTGTGTTGTTCAGGCTGGCCTTGAACTCATAGAGATCCTACCTGCCTCTGCCTTTGGAGTGCTGGAACTATAGGAATGCAGTACCATGCCTAGCCAGTAGGCAATTTGTAAAGCAAACCTGAGTAATTCCCAGCCGAGAAGCATCTTACTCAAATTGTGTGTAAATCTTTAATCACAAGGTAATTAAAGATCCCATATCATTTAGTCTTAGGAATTAATAACCAATTCCAGGGGGTATACAAAATAATGCTAAGTTGTGACTCTTCAATGAGAAGTGACAGACATTTCAGTTGTAAGATTTTGAGTTGTGCAGTGTAATTAGAGGGTGATAGAGGTTTCAAAGATTTAAGATCTATTTTATAAAAATCTCCAGTTAGTTCTCTGTAGACTGATTTGATCAAAACATAATGATCTCATTTGTCTTTCTACCCCCAGCTTTTAAAAATGTCATTCAGCCTGATAGCCTAAGACTTTCATAGTAGGGACTGTTTTTTCATTTTGGAGTTTCTGAGACACTGATTTCTTCTTTCTCTATAGTTAATCACCAAAGCTGAGAAGATTAGACTGGCCAAGACTCAACAAGCCAGTCAGCATATTCGATTCTCTGAGTATGATTGAGAAGGACGGCAGCTCCCTTTGGATTCCCTTGCTGGAGTGTTCCTAGAATGCTAGGACCGTGTGATGGATTGTTCTGCTGAGATCTACATTTAAAAAAAAAAAAGCCTTTGTTCCTTGATGTGTAAATACGACTTTTCTAGAGACAAATACATTATGTCACAGTTTTTTTTTTTTAATAAAGTTCTTGTTGAAATTATGCAGATCAACTTCAAATGATTTCATAAATAAATGTGTCTTGAAAATTATCAGTTTGTTTTTAATTACAAAATCAACATGATTATAAAATAAAAATGCTTGGATATCAGATGCAAACTAAATTGCTTTTCCCTTCTCATATCTTTTTGTTTGGTTACAAGCAGATGTGGTAAATACTCCATTCTATTTCTTTTTTTCTCGTCTTCCCTTCCTTTGAACAACAGAATGTATCAACTGTTTCTTATTAGAATATTGAATTTTAAAATCATTGACTTTGTTTTTCATAAATAGGTCTTTTATTTTGGTTAGATGATGTGCCAGGTACTATGAGCTTGGAGAGAGTCTGGGAATCCACCTTAAGGAATACTGAAGTCTTACATTTTTCAGAAATTCACAATTATTTATAGCAGCTATGAAGGAATGGCATCTTAGACTCCATCAGAATCACCTGGAAGTTGTCTCTGTTCCTTGGGGGGAATATACCATTTCTGCTGCCACTAGCTTCAACCAACTGCTTCCAGGGTGGCAGTTTCTGTGTATTGTGTGAGGACTATGGTCAGGCATCTTCACTTCTGTGACTCACAGGGAGGGTCACCGAGGAACAACAGCTGATCACTGCCAAATATAAGTACCCTGACAAGTTGCCTGTCCCTTCTTTTTCCTCCATGGGGTAAAATATATACATGCATGGGCTTGTGGCAACATAAGACCCGGAAATAGTTGTTACATCCTATATATAACTGAAGGAACTCCAATAAAGAATTGAACATTTAGCACTGGGTGTGGTGGAAGCAGAGGCAGGTGGATCTCTAGGTTCTAGGCCAGCCTAATCACAGAGTCCCAGGCGAGCCATGACAACATAGAGACTGTCTCAAAGAATTGAACATTTACTATAGAGCATAATTAGATGTTGCTGTAGCACTTGAAAAATAATAATGGACAAAGCAAGGGGTTTTTTTGTTTTGTTTTTGCCATGAAACCTATATTGTATATGAAGACAGTTTTAAAAACAAAAGCTTGTTAAAAAGTTTCTGGGAACCTAGCAAGATAGTTCAGTGGGTAAAAAACTACGTGGTTGACCTAAATTCAGTCCCTAGAACTCATGTGATAAGAAAACCCATTACTATATGCATGTACTTTCCCCATCATATACAAAACACAAAACAGATACTAAAAGAGTGGTAACAGTCTTCTGTATAGTGTCCATACGTGCATGCAAAACATGTATAAACCTAAGTCTTGAAGGGGCTGTAGAGGTTAGGAACACTGACTGCTCTTCCAGAGGACCCAGGTTCAATTCCCAGCATTGACATGGCAGCTCACAACTGTCTGTAACTACAGTCCCAGGGAATCCATCCCACCAGGTATGTGATATACATATCTATGCAGGCAAAATACCCATACATACAAAATTTTTTTTAAAAAATATAGTCTTGACAATTTAAAATATACATTTATAATTGCTCAGTTTTATTATTTGATATCAACATAGCTAGTAAGAATATAAATGTAGCCAATCTGAATGAATGTATAAATATGGAGTGTGTTGCTGGGCAGTCCCAGCACTTGGAGGCAGAGGCAGGAGGATCTCTATGAGTTGGAGACCAGCCTGGTTTACAAGAGTTCCAGGACAGCCTCCAAAGCCACAGAGAAACCCTGTCTCAAAAAAATCAATAATAATAATGATCACTTGTTTACTGGACCAAGTGGATTATGTAGGGGTTTAATTCACTATTGTTTTATTTTTGATTATGTGTGTACATTTCTTTGACTTTTGTTTTTTGTCTTGCTATGGACCCCTGGCTGATCTTGAAATTGCAGTGATCTGTCTGCCCCTGACTCCACCTCTCAAGTGCTAGAATATATGCTACCATGCCCAGCTTCACATTAAATTTTGATTGACTTAGAGGAAATATATACAACTGGAATTGATGACAGTATTTACAGTTACTGACTGAACTGAGAATACCCAAAACTATTTCAAAAGGCTTAGGGGATGTGAAGATAGGTAGATTTTTGTGCCAACATTGAAAACCTTTCTTTAAAGACTTCCTTTCTTCCTTCCCTCTTTCTTAATTTCCTTTCCTTCCTTCCCTCCTTTCTTTTCTTCCTTCCCTCCCTCCTTCCCTCTTTCCTTCCTTCCGTCCCTCCCTCCCTCCCTTCCTTCCTCTCATATGTATTTCTGAATGTGCACACATGAGCATGTGAAGGTCACTTCAGCATCTGTCCTCTTCACCCAATCATGGTTTCAGGGATCAAACTCAGGTTGTATAGCAAGCACCCCTACCTGCTGAGCCCTTAGGTTTTTGGTACATTATCTTTTGACTTGTGATAGATCTGGGCTCATATGTCCATACATCATGATATAGGGCTGGGGATGTAGCTCTGTTGGAGAGTGCTCCCTCTGGTGTGGGCAAAGCCATGGTCTACTCTCAAAAAAATTAATGAAAGAATTTGGGAAATTGTGGTGTAGAACTACTTCAAAATTACCATGGGGGGCCTGAGGAGAGGGCTCAGTGGTTGAGTGCTCCTATTGCTCTTCCAGAAGACCAGAGGTTGGTTCTCAGCACCCACATTCAGCAACCACCTGTTACTACTGCTTTAGGAAGATCTGGTGTCTCTGGCTTCCAAGGGGCACCTGAGCTCTGATGTGCGCACACACACAGTTCAAAATAAACATTGGCTTTTACCCCTATCTAATCCTTATTTTAATACATAAAAGATATATAATAAGATTGGATGAACATTTTAATCTTGATAGCTGACAGGCTAGCTAAAGAATGTAATCGGAATGACTGGTCAAACAATTTGTGTTTTTTGAAGCCTCATCCAAAGTATTAGAAAATTGTGTCTTTCTGTCCCATTCAAATCTCTGATTATGAAATATGATGTAGCAGGGCTATAACTTTAGTCAACTGTGTTGCTGCAGACCTTCTGTCTTTCCAGCACTGGGGAAGCAGAAGCAGGAAAATTAGTTCAAGACCAGCCCTGGGTACGCAGCAGTTTGAGACCACTATAGATTACAAAAGATTCTATCCAAGAAGGAGCAACAAAACAACAACAACAAAACCAAATCTGGAACACAGCACATATAATTAACACAACGTATGTGGTACTTAAGAGTATCATGACACGGGAGTTTCCTTGATTAACAGTACTAGCTAGCCAGACATGATAGGCTCCAAAGCTACACAGAGAAACAATGATCCCAAATATACTTGGAGACTTGCGTAGAACATTTTTATTTTATTTTACTTGGATAGTCTCACATATCCCAGGCTGTCCTTGAAATCAGGATGAAGCCAAAGATGAAATGACCCTCCTGAGTACTAAGATTGCAGGTGTGCACATCAACACCTAGTTTTAAGTGTCACTTGAGGTCAATCCAAGGCTTTACTCATACTAAGCAAGTACTCTACCAACTGAACTACCTTTAGCCATCACTTAAAATTTTTTTAAAAAACAAATCTCTTGTTTTTTATTTTATGTACATTGGTATTTTGCCATGGGTGTTGGGTCCCTGAAACTGGAGTTACAGACAGCTGTGAGTTGCCTTGTGGCTGCTGGGAATTGAACCTCAGACCTCTGGAAGACCAGTCAGTACTCTTAACCACTGAGTCACCCCTCCAATTTAATATGGCCTGGTAGTGGTGGCACACTCCTTTAATCCCAGCACTCGGGAGGCAGAGGCAGGTGGATCTCTGTGAGTTCGAGGCCAGCCTGGTCTCCAGAGCCAGTGCCAGGATAGGCTCCAAAGCCACAGAGAAACCCTGTCTTGAAAAAACAGAAAAAAAAAAAAAAAATCCAACTTGTTCTATAGAGTGAGTTCCAGGACAGCCAGGGCTACAGAGAAATCCTGTCTCCAAAAAAGCTTTAAGTAGCAAATTAAAAATAGACTAACTCTCTCTCTCTCCCCTCCCTCCTCTCCCTCCCCTCCCTCTGTCTCTGTGTCTCTGTGTCTCTGTCTCTCTCTCTCTCTCTCTCTCTCTCTCTCTCTCTCTCTCTCTCTCTCTCTCTCTCACACACACACACACACACACACACACACAGAGTCTTGTTAGCTCAGACTGACTTTGAACCTGAAAATTTCCTGCTTCAGCTTTCCACCTTATGGACTTGAGACCACTGTATCAGCTGAAAAGATTAATTCCTTAAGCCCAACAGACTCAATTTCCCACCATCATCAGACAGTTCTCTGTTCCTTCAGCTGGACACCAATGCATAAGAGGTCAAGTCATGAGAAATGTGCATCTTCAGATTCACAGACTCCAATCGAGCTTAATGTTCACACTCAGGGAAGATGCCTGAAATGAAAAGGGATTGTTTTCACTCCTCCATCAAGTAGACTATTCCGGAGGCCAATTAAATCATCAGGCTTTTCCTGATCCCTTCCTTGTCTCCATTTCCCTCCCTCTGTCTCTCTGTCTCTTTGTGAGCCTCACAATGCCTCCTAGTTAAAGTAAATGTGATCCCATCATAGTTTATGGTCCCGCTTAGCGACAAGAAGAACCTGGGATAAATGAGACCCGAAATGAAGTGCAAGACCCATAAGTGTCGTTAGGGAAGGAACTAAGTGATCTTTGGTTTTATCTACAATGAAATCTTTTCACTTTTCTCCCCATTTCAAATACTCACTCTCCATCCTTATCTCTCAAGAAAGTCAAGCATGCAGCACTAAACTCCCCTTTTAGGACTCTGCTTCTTAGGACTTTCCTGTCTCCAGCTCCCAGTCCCTGGCAGGTTTCACTTTGTCATCAATCACTCCCTGGGCTATCAAAGCCACAGCAAAATTCCTGCAGAGATTTGTTATCTGGCAGCTTTGTTCTTGTTTTCAAATCACTCTTGGATTCCTGAGCTATGTGGCCCTGCAATTATAGATTACTAGAAATGGCTTCTTATGATTGCAGTTTTAATACAGGGTCAGTGCTCCACAACCTAGCATCATAAGATTTTTAGAGCTATTTCAGAGTGGTCATGCCGTAAAGATGATGCAATTCATGGGCTGGAAAGATAGCTCAGCAGTTAAGAGTTATTGCTGCTTTTGCAGAGTTTTTGTTAGTTTGTTTTTATTCGTGTGCAGCAATATAACACAGCAAACAACAACAACAGCAAAAAGCTTAAGCTGGGCTTGGTGGTGTGTGCATTTATTTCCAGTGCTTGGGAGGTAGAGCCAGGAAAAGAGCTCTTCTGAGTTTGAGACCAGCCAGAAGCAGAGAGAGAGAGAGAGAGAGAGAGAGAGAGAGAGAGAGAGAGAGAGAGAGAGAAAGAGAGAGCAATTAAAAAAATCAAATAAATTCAAAATAAAAGGTTTGTTTTTAGTTGATGTGTATGTATGTGTACTTACATGTATATGTTCACTGTGTATGTGAGCTAGTGCCCACAGAGGGTAGAACAGTGTTGGATGTCCAGAATTACAGGGGATTGGTGAGCTGCAATGTGAGTAATGGGAAACTAACCCATCTCTTCCGTTCCTATGTATCTTGTTTATAAAAATCATGCTTCAAGCCGGGCATGATGGCACACACCTTTAGTCCCAGCACTCTGGAGGCAGAGGCAGATAGATCTCTGAGTTTGGGGCCAGCCTGGTCTACAGAGTGAGTTCTAGGACAGACAGAGCTACACAGAGAAACCCTGTCTCAAACAAAGCAAACCAAAACAAAAAAATAATAGTGATGACAATATTAACAATAAATACTGTTTCAAATGGCTTTCTTTGCCCCTGTCCATGGATTTTATTTCTGCAACCGTATTTACTTGAGGTCAACTGTTTTTTAAAGGATATTGTAGTTTTCACCATCTCACTGCCTCTTCCAGAATGCATTGAGATCCCTTGTTTACTGGTTGCTGTATTTCTGGGTTTAGCATTCTGGGCTTGCTGTCAACCTCATTTTTGTTATGCCCTAACATGACCTTTCTCTTGAGCCAAGTTAATTGGCAGATAGCACCCAGCACATGACTTGCCTCTCCTTGGGCCCTAGAAAGGCCATTCTCCAAACCTGGAATGCCTTCTCCACTCTTTGCCAATGTATCCTTTAGCCATTGCTATGCCTGTGTTGACCAAAACTTCCTTTTCTTCTGAGAGACTTCCCATTGTCTTCACACCATTACTTCCCATTCCCTAAAGACTTAAGCTCTGTGGTGCTTCTCAGTGTGGCTCTTGTTAATTCTCTAAGTTACTTTTAAGTGACCATTTCTTTGCAGAATAGAGGCCCTGTCCTTTGTTTCTTTGTTACTTGAGCTGAATTTCCCTGCTGCTTGGCTCTCAATGTTGCCTTTAAGAGCAGCTTCAAATATTACTACCCCCGCTCATCATGTAAAATCACAATTTAGTAATTTTATAGGGACAGAAGACATACTGAGGAATTATAAACCATAAAAGTAACAAAAATATGAGCTAAACTAATATATATATATATGTATATATACATATATCAGGGAGGTGCTGTATAGTAATCGAAAATATTATAGATAAAGCGTAAGTAGAAGACCATACACACATATGTGATACACACATCTGTCAGGGGCTGTAGCTAAGTGGTAAAATATGCTTCTATAAGGCCTTCTGTTTAATTCCCTGCAACACAGAATTTAAGAATACCACATCACATATCACAAAATAGTACATAAACATCAATTTTAACCCAGCAAACTATCTAGTAGGCACACTTATTTGATGCAAGGTAAATGGTGCTAGCATCCTAATCTTTCACTGTAAACTTTCCATATTATAAAAATGAGTACACCACATGGACTCAATTTCATGTGTGTGTCAAAGCAAACAAAAAACAAACTCCTTTTTGTTTAGTTGCCTGGGGAAGGCTCTGCTTTTTGTTTTGTTGTTGTTTTGCTTTGTGTCTGAGACTTTTAAAATATTTTTTGGTGGTCCTGAACTAAGAAATCTCTCCCATCCCTTTTTCAAGTGACCTAACATTAGAACTGTCCTTTCAAAGTGCAAAAAAAATATCCAGGTTGCAATTAAACAATTGCAACAATTTAAAAAAAAAAATTAAGTAAGTCGGCAATGGTGCATGCCTTTAATACCAGCACTTGGGAGGCAGAGGCAGGGGGACTGTCTGAGTTTGAGGTCAGCCAGATCTACAGAGAGTTCCAGAATAGCCAGGACTGCACACATAGAAACCCTGTCTTGAAACCCACCCTCCCTTGCCCACACACAAAATAGTACATAATAGATGAGTGACGATGACGGTGATGTCTGGCTTTCTGGTGTACTGGGTGTATGTCTGTCTGTTCCTACCCCGTTTCCTTCCCTTCACTAGTCCACAGGAGCTGACAACGTACCCATTCAGCATAGGACATTAGAGCTAGTGACCTGGTGCCAGGTGATGAGTCTCTTTTGGTAATGTTTTTAGTTCCAGGTATTGAATCTAGGGCCTGGTGCATACTAGCCAAGTGTCTTCAAGCTTGCTGCACTCTGCTCACAGTGGTTTGCTTCAGGGGGTCTGCAGTAAACCTGAGAGTTTATTCAGGATTATCTCAGGCCCTGGCTCTGCATCGTGACCATCACTGAGGTAGACTTCTCTTATGTTAACTATGGAGAATGTTAAAAATATATTCTTTTATGATTTATTTTTATTTTGTGTACATTGATGTTTTGCCTGCATGTATGTCTATGTGAGTGTCAGATCTTCGAGTTACAGACAGTTGAGCTGCCATGTGGGGGCTGGGAATTCAATCAGGTCCTTTGAAAAAACAGTCAGTGCTCTTAGCCGCTGCACCATGTTTCCAACTCATATATATATATATATATATATATATATATATATATATATATATATATCTTTCCTTTGGTTTTTTGAGACAGGGTTTCTCCATGGCTTTGGAGGCTGTCCTGGAACTAGCTCTTATAGACCAGGCTGGTCTTGAACTCACAGAGCTCCACCTGCCTCTGCCTCCTGAGTGCTGGAATTAAAGGTGTTCACCACCACTGCCCAGCAAAGATATTTTTTAAAAAAGCCACTTGCTTCCAGGCCAGCCTGGTCTACTGAGAGAGCTCCAGGACAGCCTCCAAAGCAACAAAGAAACCCTGTCTCAAAAAACAAAAAATAAACAAACAAACCACTGAAAGACCTATCATGGCCAACAGTGCAGGCCTGGGTTCTAACAGAGCTCAAGCTATCAGACAACATATGGCTTCATCCACTTCCCTTAGCTCCATGCCATGCTCTCTTGTGAACAAACCTATTCTGTTCTCCCAGTGCACTCCTTCCTGGGTGCACTTTCCTGTCTTCTACTTACTGCATCTGTGTAAAAAGGATCATCCATTCCCTACAACAGAACCTCTCTCCCAAACCCATGACTGTGAATGGCTACGACTGGCTAAGACAAAGCTGCTTTGTTTTGGTGCACTTTTGCCTGTTGTTTGTTTTACTTGTCCTAAAGCTGATGCTGAAGCCTGGTGTTGGGAGACCCTGTGTCGGCCTGAAGTCCTTTTGGCCTCAAGCTTCATATTATTGACATGTAATCTCTACTGATTATATGCTTTGGAACCACCTGAAAAAGTATATTTAAGCTTGTCTTCATGCTCTGCTTTCAAAGTGTGCTTGAAAACCCTGGTCAGAGAGTGAGCTATCAGCGGGGTGACAGATTCCATTAGCACACAAGTGTCCTGGAAGCAGCTGGGAAGGCATACACAGCCTTCAGAGTGATACAGTGTATTTTTGTCTGGAGTCACATACTTCCTGCCTTTAAATATCCAGGTTGCACTTTGAAAGGACAATTCAAATGCTAGGTCACTTGAAAAATTCGGCAGCTCGTGTATGGCTCAGTGGCAGAGTGCTTGTCTAGCACGCATGAAACCCTGGATCCCGTTCCCTAAAATTTTAATTATAATATAACACAGAGAGTTGAGACTACTTGTTCCTTAACCTTTCCTACATCAAGGTTGAAATGTAGAACAACACGGTGTGCTCCTTGTTGATGGGCATCCAGTTCTGGCAGGCTTACACAGCTGGTGCTTTTTACAGTACCATGTGGCTATATTTAGCTAGTTGTTCGTTCCGAGGCCCTTGAAATAATTTCTTTTGGCTCTGCTGTTCTGAGAGGAAAAGTAGAGCTCTATTAACATGAATGAGAAATGACTATGACAGGGTTTTTAGAAGTCAATGGGATTTCTGAGGTTTCAGTTTTCCTGAATTACCGGAATCTGAGCTTTATTGAGGATGAATCCACTGAAAGGGATTCCTGCTCCAAATTTGTCAGCTGGATAAACTTGTATTCAGGTACTCTCCTTCTTGAGCCCCTATCTGTTTCTCTTGTTCTTTGAGAGATTGTACTTTCATTAAAGTATCTTCTTAAATCTGCTGTTGCAGAGTAAAGGTTTAGGGGCTAGCTATGGGGCTCTGTTTATACAGTGCTTGCCTAGTTTGCAGACGAAACAATGAATGGTAGTACATGTCTATCATCCAAGCATTTAGAGATGCAATCAGGAGGACCAGAACTTTAAAGTCATCTTTGGCTTCAAAGTGCATTTGAGGTCAGCCTGGGGTACACCTGACCTTGTCTCCAAAAACAAAAACAAACAAACAAACACAAGGACAGGCAATGGAGACTCATAGGATAAAGGCACTTGCTGCCAAGCCTGACACACCCGAGTTCAATCCCCAGGTTCCACATGGTAGAGAAGAGATTTGGAGCCTGCAGACTATCCTCTGACCACCCATACACAGACATAAAAATAAACAAATAATCTAATTTAAAAAAAACCTGAAACTATCCAACCAACCAAACAACAAACAATAACCACAGTAGCTCTTCATATCACTCATTCTCATTCATTAGTTCTTATTAGTTATGCAGCTTCGAAGGACCAAACATCAGAAACAAAATAACATGTTTGTCCTCATTGAGGGTGTACTGGAGTGTAAGAAGACAGCAACACTTAGGTAATTATTTACACATACTCCATCAGATGATGCTATATACTCCAAAGGCAGGAAGAATAACAGGGAACACAAGGATGTAATAGGGAGCTATGCTGAAGCTTTCTTTTTGTATTCCCCTTTGTGGTTTAGACATTCTGTGTTCCCCGTGCTGGCCAGCTCTTCCTCCTGGGCAAGAGATGCTCTCTCTTGGCTGCAGTACAGGGTCTGCTAGAAATGTCACAGTTTTCACTGAGAAAGCAGTAACATTTCAACAAGGAACTAGAAGGTGCAAAGTTGGGAACAGTGGAGAGACGTTCAGGTCTAACGACAGGAGTGTAAGAGCCTTGGTATGAGAGTATGCCCTGGATACAGAGGTAAAACCCAGAGGCCAGTTTGACTGGTACTGGAGAAACAAGGACATTAGTGGCAGGAGACAGCCCAGAAGCTGGGGGCCAGAAGGCACAAGTTCTTGGGAGGTCCAAGTAAAAATGTTACATCTTGATTCTGAAGGAGTGGAGAGACCTTTTGGAACTATTGTTATGTGTTTTGTTTTGTTTTTTTAAGACAAGATCTCCCTATGTAGCCCAGATGACCTCAAACTCATTTTCTTCCTGCCTCAGCCTTTTAACCAGTAGGATTTTAGGCATGTACCACCATGATCAGCAAAACAATTTAAGCAGAGTGATAAAAAGCCTAGAATTCTGTCCCTTTCTGGATTGCAAAATTGTAAAGAGAAAATAAAATAAGCTAACCTTATAACATTCAATGTGATAAAGTGATAAAGTGATTCAATGTGATAGAAATGGCAATTCTAAGCCATTATGTTTAGAAGCCGAATGAAGTGTGAGCACTATGACAAGCATTTTACAGAGGGATACTGTCCCAGTTTCAGGAAAAGATAGACCTTTTTAGTTGGGGAACCTATTATCCGGAAGTCACCTCATTCTCACTTCCCTCGGACATGGGCGAGTCTAGCTGTGTGGTGCTCTTAATTATGCTGGTGATATGAGAATGAGATTTTTTTTTAATGACATGAAGTGAAATAGACAGAGAGATGTTCCAGATTGCGTTGTTCTGGAGGCAGTATCCGTGGTGGGAACACATCTTTCATCAGCTGCAGGCTGAGGCTCTTCTCACCTTCATCCAGTGCACCGTGTGAGCCTCCTCTCCGACATCCCCGTTCCTGATAGGATGAGGCCAGGCAGCCATTTCTCATGTCTTTCCCATCTAAGCTGTCTGTCTGAACCAGGTATACAGGTAAAGGCTAATGTCTTGTGCAGAATGATTGTCCCTAAGCCAAGATACGTGGGATCAGAACTGGTTTAAATTTTGGATTTGATTTACAAAGTTACTATTGTGTGTATGTGTTTGTACATAGTGGTGTGTGCCATAGCAAGAGTGTGGAGGTCAGAAGGTAACTCTGGAGTTGGTTCTCTTCTCTGCCTTATGTTAGTTCTGGGAACTGAACTCAGATCATCAGGCTTGTATAGCAACTTTCTCCACTGGGCCATCTCAATAGCCCCAGATTTCGCATAAAAAAACTATGTACACATATGAAATAGCCTACATTAAGTCTTGATGCAAAATTCATTTTCCTGTTCTTGTATAACAGTGGTTCTCAACCTCTTGAGGGTGAATGTCCCTTTCACAGGGGTCGCCTAAGACCATTGGAAAACACAGGTATTTCCATTATGATTCATAACAGTAACAAAATTACGGTTATAAAGTAGCAATAAAAATAATTTTATCCTTTAATCCCAGCACTCGGGAGGCAGAAGCAGGCGGATCTCTGTGAGTTTGAGACCAGCCTGGTCTACAAGAGCTAGTTCCAGGACAGCCTCTAAAGCCACAGAGGAACCCTGTCTTGAAAAACAAACAAACAAACAACAAAAATTTATGGTTGAGGGTCATCACAACATGAGGAACTGTATTAAAGGGTAAAATTTTAAGAAGGTTGAGAACCACTGCTGTATGGGATTTTGTTATTTATTTATTTAGTGGTTCTGGGGTTGAACTCAGGGATTACAGAACCTTATAAAGAAATGAATCACTGGACATTGCTGGTACACGCCTTTAATCCCAGCACTTGGGAGGCCGAGGCAGAGGCCACTCTGTGAGTTCAAGGCCAGCCTGGTTTACAGAGCAAGTGGCAGGATAGGCTCCTAAGCTACACAGAGAAACCCTGTCTTAAAAAACCAAAAAAAAAAAAAAAAAAAAAAAAAAAAAACCTGTATAATTGAGCCACATCAACATGAACATCAATGACAATAGTTTAGTGATGAACTTTGTTAGGTCTGTGTGTGTGTGTGTGTGTGTGTGTGTGTGTGTGTGTGTGTGTGTGTGTGTGATGCTGAGAATACAGCCCAGCGCTTTTCAAATGTTAAGCCAGCATACTGTAGTGTAGCCCTAGGGACATTATGTTTTTTATTTTGGTTTTGGTTTGGTTTGTTTTTTATTGGTGTTTTGCTTAACTACTGAGCCTGTCTCAAAAAACCAAAAGAGAGAAGGAGAAAGGGAGGGAAGGAGGGAGGGAGGAAGGAAGGAAGGAAGGAAGGAAGGAAGGAAGGAAGGAAAACAGGCCACCAAGCTTTTTCTATACCTTGACAAAATTCTCAGATTCCTGTGGTGACAAAGAATCAGAGTCATGTTTATTATGAGCTCATTTATTTAATTCACTAGACACAGACACACAGAGAATACCCTTTGGGGCCTGATAAGAAAGGACTTAAAAATACTTTCCTAGTCTTGCATTATTTTTTCAATACATGTCATTTAACATTTACAATGCAGTCAGATAATGCTAGCCTCATTATGGGTAAGGAACCTGTAGCATAGAAATAAAAGCAGATGAAGTTTCTACAACCAGTAATGACCAAGCCAGGCATAAGATTTAAAGTTCATCTGACAGGAAAGCCCAGCACAGATGGTAAGATGTAAATATCAAGTATTGTAGTTTCATTATTCTTGGAGATGTTAAACATAAAATGTCCACAGTGTGTGTTCTTGTGGTGACCAATGCTTTTGATCTTCCATTCAGGTGAACATGTTGTCCAAACACAAGGAATTCCCCTAAGGCAACGTCGGCTGGTAGGAACCACGGAAATCACTTTGTCCAGCCGTGATGTCCTGGGACTTGTGCTGTAGGGAGAGGACAGAAGGGTAGGGGCATAGGCAGGGAAGTGTGTGACCAGGGCAGGATGCAGGGGGAGGTAAACAGAGGGTGCAATTGGTGTTGGGCTGGAGGCCAAGTGCAAAGTGAGACAGCACAGCTGCTGAGGCCCCAGCATGAGGCGCAACGAGTCCTCTCCACGCTGCCCTTCCTCTTCAACCTTGACTCATTTGCTCCCCTTGCTTTGCAATGTCAATGTCAAGCCCTCTCTGTGTTTCACTCCCCAGGATAGGTTAGTCTTCCTAAGTCCTCCTGAGAAAAATATAGAGTTAAGACACTTCAGTTAAAAGATTCGGTGTTAAGGTTTTTTTTTTTTTCAAGATGGAGAGGTAGGCTTTTCCCTATCACTGATGATTTTAAAAAGAGAAATGACAAGTGCCAGTGATAGTCGTGTTCATTTATTTATTTTGAGTTTTAGAGACAAGGTCTTGTTATGTTATCTGGGTCAGCCTTGAACTCCTGGATGCAAATGATCCTCTCTTTCTCAGAATCTCCAGTCGCTAAGACACATTATCAAGCCTGACTTAAGTCTTTTGCAGATGCTCAGGCTTAGGGTCAGCAAGATGGCTGTTCCAACTTGTTGTTGCTTGCCAAGAAGCTTGTTGACCTGAGTCAATCCCCAGAACCCAGATTAATGTCAGTTGCCTACTGACCCCACAAAATAAATAAATACAATGTTTAAAAGGAACTTAAATTTATCTGTCTGTCTGTCTATCTATCTATCTATCTATCTATCTATCTATCTATCTATCTATCTATCTATTTGGTTTTTCGAGACAGTGTTTCTCTGTATTTCTTTGGAGGTTGTCCTGGAACTCGATCTGTAGACCAGGCTGACCTTGAACTCACAGAGATCTGCCTGCCTCTGCCTCTGCCTCCCAAGTGCTGGAGTTAAAGGCATGTGCCACCAACGCCCAGTTTATATAGAGCCTTCATCCAGCAGCCGGTGAAAGTAGACGCAGATACCAACAGCTAAACACTGAACTGAACTGGAATCCAGTTGCAGAGGAGGAGTGATGAGCATGGGGTCAAGACCAGGCTGGTGAAACCCACAGAAACAGCTGACCTGAACAAATGGGAGCTCTTAGCCCCCAGACTGATCACTGGGAAACCAGACCTCAAAGAATGTGGGTGTCAGTGAGGAGGCCTTGGAAATCTATGGGGCCTCTTGTAGTAGATCAGTACTTTTCCCTAGCATAGGAATGGACTTTGGGAGCCCATTTCACATAGAGGAATACTCCCTAAACCTAGACACAAGGGGGAAGGCCTAGGCCCTATCCCAAAGATGTCAGACTCTGAAGACTCCCTATGGAAGACTCACTCTCCCTGGGGAGCAGAAATGGTATGGGATAGGTAGGGTGTTAGTGGGGGGCAGAGGAGGAGGGGAGGGAGAGGGAACTGGATTTGACATGTAAAATGATCTTGTGTCTAACTTAAATTTAAAAAAATGGAGGAAAAAAAGGAACTTAAATTTAATAACCAGTGTGGGTGGCATATATCAGTAATCTCATCAGTGGAGAGGGTGGGACAAGTCATTCATGAGTCAACTGGTGGGAGCCTGTGTCAAGCAAAACAAAACAAAAGCAATTCTTGAAGCAAGATATATATATATATATATATATATATATATTATATATATATATATATATTTTGCTGGGCAGTGGTGGTACACACCTTTGATCCCATCACTCAGGAGGCAGAGGCAGATGAATCTCTGTGAGTTCAAGACCAGCCTGGTCTACAGGAGCTAGTTCCAGGACAGGCTCCAAAGCTACACAGGGAAGCCCTGTCTCTAAAAGAACAAAAAACAAACAAAACCAAAACCAAAACAGGGACTGGAGGGATGGCTTAGCAGTTAAGAGCACTGACTGCTCTTCCACAGATCCTGAGTTGAAATCCCATCACCCCCATGGTGGTTCACAGTGTCTATGATTGTAGTCACATGGGATCCAATCTCCTCTTCTGGAATGCTGATGTACATGCAGGCAAAACACCCATGTACATAAAATCCATAAGCAAATAAATCTTAAAGAAGAGAGAAAAGAAAAACTTGACTTTCCATCAGTATGCAGAACAACTGAGATGGGATAAAGTCTCAACCCTTAGGCCACCATGACTGCTGGCTTTCCCTTTGTCACATTTCCTTTTGTGTTCGTTTGTTTGTTTGTTTTGAAACAGGGTCTCTCTGTGTAGCTTAGGCTGTCCTGGAACTCACTCTGTAGATCAGACTGGCCTCAGACTCAGATATCTGCCTGCCTCTGCCTCCAGAGTTCTGGGATCAAAGGCGTGTGCCACCAACTCCAAGCCTTTTGTCACATGTTTGATTCACCCTTAGATTTTTGTCCGTCTTAGTGTCATAGCAGACACAAAGGACTTGTTATTTCCTGCACTGATACTATCGGAATCAGTAAGAATACATTCAACTGGACCATTTCCACAGCATCTTACAGCCTTTTTTCCAAAAAACCCACACTGTGACTCAAAACTTAATCACTCCTTGCCTCTAAAATTGACTGTCACTGTTGATCAAAATGAAATCTAAATCCTTCCAGTGTTATCTGGCCCTGTGTGCACACCCCTGCCCCAATGCTCTCTGACTTCATTTCCTATCCTCGTTCACTCCACTCTGACCACATGAGCTTTCTGCTCTTGCCTTAGGTCCTTTGCACCTGCTTGCCTTTGCCTGGAATGCTCAACCCCAAAATAACTCCATGTCTGGCTCCACTGCCTCATTTATATCCCAGTACAAATGTCAGCATATCGGAGAAGCCTTCTCAGATCCTACTATTAGAAACACACCCTTTGCCTCCATCATGGTCTTGTCAGTCTCTGTCCTCTTATACCATGTTGCCTCCACATGAAATTTCTTCGTTTAATATAGATTGATTTGTTTAATATCTGTCTCCTCTCCCAAAGCTGTGACTAGAATGACAGTCCTTTTAGAGCAAGGCTTTTCCTATCCCTACCCTCCCTGCTGATGTAGACAAAATTAATTCCTTGCAAAACTAATTTTCGTTATTGCTTTGAGACAAAGCATCGTGAGGCCCAGGCTGGCTTTGAACTTGCTTCATAGGTAGCTGAAGCTGGCCGTGGATTCTAGATTGTCCTGCCTCCACTTCTCAACTGCTGTGGTTACAAGGCATGCGCCACTCATTCCTGTTTTCATGCTGTGGTGAACATATCCAGGGCCCAGGGCCTTGCACATGCTAGACAGGCCAGCTATATCCCTGGCCCTAAAACTAATTTTGTTTTAATGAAGACACAAGTACTGTCAAAAGGTTATGCATTCTTTTTATAAATATGTTTATAAGGCCCAGTCAACAGGAGGGAAATCATGCCTAATACCTAGCCAACTACCCTGGACTAGTAAGTCATGGATCTTAGAAGAGAATCTGCTACCAACACTTTGCTGGGCCAGCATAATTCTTTAGCTACAGTCTAAATCTTATCCTTATCCCTATAGGTAAGTATAGCTGTAATCCTCATCAAAGACCAAAGACGCTTCTCTCTACAGCAAATGCAAACCATAAAGAATAAATAAAAAATAAAAAAGTAACTGGACACAATGCAGAGATCAATGGATTGTGGTGAGCCCAGCCTGGATGGATATATATCCGCAACAAGGCTCCTGTATCTATAACTCAGGAAACACTGAGGAAGAGCAGGCAGAAGGATTTTAAGAGCCAGAACACCAGGAAGTCTGCTGTGGGACAGCCTCCTTTAGAAAGGGTTGCTCAAACAAGACCTGAACAAGACAGAATCGCTAGGCATGCCAAAAAGGGAAGGCAAAAAATAGCATGAGGTCTTACCCCTAGACAAAGAATTACATGCAGCTAACAAGAGAGAAAGAAGGGTGTGGAGTTAAGTGGAGAGAAAGGTAGAGAAGATATGGGGAGAGTTGGGGGAGGGAAAAGCATTATCAAGATATATTGTAAGAAAAAGTTTTCTTCAATGAAAACGTCTTAAGTTCAAAAAAAAGAGAAAAGAAAAAGAAGCAACCAGTTTGAGAGTGGGAAGGGACATGGAAGGGGTTGGAGGGAGGAAAGGCAAGGAGAGAAGTGATTCATTAGATTTTAATTTAAAATCTAAATGAATTAATTAAAAGATGCTTATTTGTTGTGGAAGGGGATGTGCACAGGTGGTGATCAGGGTTAGCTTGTTGGGAATTGGTCCTTTCCTTCTACTGTGTAGGTCCTAGGGATGGAAACCAGGTAGACAGCCTTGAAGGCAAGCACCTTTATCCACTGAGCCATCTTGGTGGCACAATAGTGTACTTTTCTCTCTGAAGCATATTTATAGATATTTATAGTAAGGATACACTAAATTAATTTCCTTTTTAGCCTCAACTTTGAAAAATCACAGTTTCCAGGTAATATACTGTGGTAAGCTTGGCTGTGTTCCAGGAATTACCATACGTCTGCCCTGCAAAGCACCTCAGTGTACATTTTGAGACAAATGATGGGTATGTTTGTTGACTGCATTTTGGTTGATTGCATTATTAAAATCTCTTAATTAGCTAACATTAATTTGTAATATAAATATCCTGTGACCACTTGGCTCCATTCATGCCTCTGACACTAGCAAGGTGACCTGAAACAACTTGTATAAACAAGCTCCTCCATCCAGTAGAAGCGTAGCTTGGGTCCCAGAAACCTGGCTAGGGCCAGCAAGGGAGAGAAGCAAGAGAGCTGGGGTCAGGTGGGCTGTGCATGCTCAGATGGAACAGTCCAGAACCTCAGCAAATTTATTATTTACATCACAGGGGCAGGGCTAGCTAGGCTCAGTTAGAGGCCTCTGTAGGTAGTAATCTCAGGCTAGAAACATCTTGTTGAAGGAAGCTGCAGTTGCTGGGTTTTGCACACTTGTCTGGCTAGTTTTTTTGAAATAATTTATTTATTCTTATTTTATGTTCATTGCTGTTTTGCCTGCATGTATGTCTGTGTGAGAGTGTCAGACCTCAGAGTTATAGACAGTTGTTAGCTACCATGTGGATGCTGGGAGTTAAAGCCAGGTCCTTTGGAAGAGCAGTCAGTGCTCTTAATCACTGGGCCACCACCTCTCCAGCCCTTGCACTGGCTAGTTTTATGCCTACTTGACACAAGCTAGAGTCATAAAGGAGTAAGGAGCCTCAATTGAAAAAAAAAAAAAAATGCCTCCATAGATAGAGCTGTAAGTGATTTTCTTAATTAGTAGTCAATGGGGAAGGGCCCAGCCCATCATGGGTGGTGCTGTCCCTGGGTTAGTGGTCCTGGGTTTTATAATAAAGCAGGCTGAATAAACCACGTGAGGTAAGCCAGTAAGCAGCACCCCCCATGGCCTCTGCATCAGCTCCTGCTTCCAGGTTCATGCCCTGTTTTAGTTACTGTCCTGACTTCCTTTGATGATGAACAGCAATGAGGAAGTGTAAGGGGAATAAACCCTTTTCTCCCCAACTTGCTTTTTGGTCATGATGTTTCATTGAAACAACAAAAACCCTAACACACACACACAAACACACTCACACACACACACACACACACAACTAACATTCACTCTTGGATCAGAGGAAGGATTTACTATCGCTTTGAGCCTCACTGGCTTGGGTGGGGAGGGGTGAGACTCATGCATTCCACTGCATCTGAGGGATTGGTCCTTGGTGTGTCTGGGCCCATGTCAACAATACACATTCACTAAAGACTTCCTTGGCTCCACACACATAGGGATTTTAAATTTTCTGGTAATCAGGCTCAAGAACACTAAAACAAACAGAGGAGAGTTAGATGTATAGGTCATTGATACAGCACTTGCCAGGGCCTGGCTGTGATTCCCCAGCACTGGAAAAAGCAAAGAAAGGAAATAGGTGACTGCATTTCCCAACAACAATATATCAAAAATATTTCAAATGTAATTAATGTAAGCCAATATTAATGAGGCAATTTGTTCTCTTTGTACTGTCTTTATGGTGTGTTTTGCACTGAGATCTCAATTTGGATACATTTCAGGCATTCAATTGCCACATGTGCTATTGCTTAAGATATTGGACAGTGCGGACTTCAACTTTCACTCTAGTTTTCTTAGTTTAAAATGTGCTTGATAATAACGTCTATCTCTTTTGACTAAATTCATTAGTGTAGACTCACAATCTAAAGTGCAAAACTGGGTTAAAGCACTGCAGGAAGAGTTCAGAGTTTGCTGGTCAGAGGCTGGGGGCTACCGCAGCTTTTCTGTGGCCCACGATGAGTGCAAGCTTGCTGGGTTCTTGGGGGCAACTCAAGACCCGTTGTAAGAGGGGCCGGGTGATACTCACGGTCAGAGTGGGAAAGTCAAGAGCTTGTGACAGGAAGATCAGTAAAGCTGAAATCATCTTGCAAGGTCACAGGGCTCTGATAGCACATCCTGAACGATCACCAAAGTTTCTCAATAAGGCATCTATTATTCCTTTAAAACTTTTTAATGCAAACAAACTTTTTTCAATTATATGTGTGTGTGTGTGTGTGTGTGTGTGTGTGTAGGTCTGTGTGTGTGTGTATGGTGTGTATGTGTGTGTGTGTGTGTGAAAGTGTGCATGTGAAAGTGTGTATGTGTGTGTGTGTGTGTGTGTGTGAGAGAGAGAGACAGAGAGAGACTGTTTTACCTGTATGTAAATATGGGGTCTGCCCTCAGAGGTGAGAAGAAGGGATCCTTTGGAACTGGAATCAGGGACAGTTGTGCGCCACTATGGAGGTGCTGGGATCTGAACCCAAGTCCTCTGCAAGCAGCCAGTTGCTTTCATCTCCTGAGTCATCTCCAGCTCCATCAGTGGCTTCTTGAGATGTTTGTGCTCCCCTATGCTTACTGCATGTGACCCTAGCCTATCCTAGAGGAGCTCATTTGGGCAATAAAAATGCTAGGCAGAAGTTGCTCTTAGATGATCTTAATCTAGTTATAAGTAACTCAATAAGTAAAAGGCTTTTATCTCCATTTTTCAGATAAGAGATTTCATAGTTGAAATCAAAGGAAAATAGTCAGATTAGTCCAGGTCACCCAAAGGAACAGGCAAAAATTTTGACGTGATTCATCTGTATTTCTTTCCCTTTCTTTATATGCTTAACAATGCCATACATTGAGCCAGACGTCTATTTATTATAATTTTTTCTTTTTCTTTCTTTCTTTCTTTCTTTTTTTTTTCTTTTTCTTTTTTTTTTTTTTTTTGAGACTGAGTCTCTGGTAGCAACAGCTAGCCTTGAACTTCCTAATCTCATGCCTTTACATCTCAAATGCTGAGATTACAGACATGTGTTGTCACACACTGGACCTGAGCTATTTAAATCTAGTTGACGGTGTGTGTGTGTGTGTGTGTGTGTGTGTGTGTGTGTGTGTGTATGTGTGTGTGCGTGTACGCGTGCATGCGTGCGTGTGTGTGTGTGTGTGTGTTTGTGTGTGTGTGTGTGTGTTTGTGTGTGTGTGTGTGTGTGTGTGTGTGTGTGTTTGTTTGTGTGTGTGTGTGTGGTGTGTGTGTGTGTGTTTGTGTGTGTGTGTGTGTGTGTGTGTGTGTGTGTGTGTGTGTTGGACAGGATGACTCTGGGGTGGAATACAGACCTTTGTTCTGTATAATACAGCCTACAACTGAACCACATCTCCAGTCTACAATTTGCCTTCTCACAATACTATATGTTTTTTCTCAAAAAATTATTAGCCATTTTTTCAGAATTTATTTTATACCTTTAAAATTATAATATAATTACATTGTTTCAATCTTCCCATTCCTCCTTCCATCCCTTCCCATGTACCCAACCCTTCACCTCCAGGTTTGCTCCCTCTCAAAGTCTTGGCCTCCTTCCTTCCAATAGTACACACACACACACACACACACACACACACACACACACACACACACACACACACACAGGACCTTCTCAGTCTATATAATGCCACCTGTCTGTACAAGACCTCAAGGCAGACCGATCAGCATTGGATATTTAGGGGGTTCTTTCCTGGGGAAGACTATTTCTCTCATTCTCAGCATTTTCCAATTGCCTGTAGTTCTTTGTCTAGAGTTGAGCCTTCAGAGTTTCATGTTAACTCTTTTTTAATTTTTTTAAAGATTTTATTTATTTATTATGTATACAACATTCTGCTTCCACATATATCTGCACACCAGAAGAGGGTACCAGGTTTCATAACGGATGGTTGTGAGCCACCATGTGGTTGCTGGGAATTGAACTCAGGACCTCTGGAAGAGCAGTCAGTGCTCTTAACCTCTGAGCCATCTCTCCAGCCCCTCATGTTAACTCTTTTATGCTAACATGTCCATTGGTGGTGTAGCTGTTCAAGTCTTGTGTAGGCAGCCATGTTGATGAGGTATCATGCATCTAGCTTCTCTCACATTTCCAGGAAACAGTTTCACAGCCAACGCCTGTTCCTCCGACTCAGAATCTTTCTCCTCTCTCTTCTGCACCGAACCCTGAGCCTTTGAAGCAGAAGTTGTGTTGTAGATGTGTCAGATGGGACAAGGGACCTCATGACCTCTTGTCCTCTGAATTTTGATCAGTTGTGATTTCCTGTAATAGTCTGTGTCTGCGGTAAAGAGAAGTTTCCTTGATGAGGGCTTATTTGCTTATTTTCATGTGAGTCTTTGTGTGGGGGCATATGCATGCCATGAGAGTATCTCCTTCCATCATGTGGGCCTCAAGGATGAACATCAGATTGTCTGTCTTACAAGCAAACACTTTACTGGCTGGGCCATCTGGATACCTGTGTCTTACCAGTATTAGTCATTCCTAATTACACAGAAGTTGATATAGCCAGGTGGTAGTGGTGGCACAAACCTTTCATCTCAGTTCTTGGGAGGCAGAGGCAGGCAGATCTCTGAGTTTGAGCCCAGCCTGGTCTACAAAGGGAGTTCCAGGATAGCCAGGGCTACACAGAGAAACCCTGTTTTGGGGGTGGCGTCAGGGGAGGGGGGGGAGATTTATCTAGAAAACAGGCCTTGGAGTCATGTCAAAATTCATGAATGGCTCTTGCTCTTTCAGCTGGGACTCCTGGGTAAGATGTGCCTATGCTCCTCAGTTTTATCATCAGTTAAAATAAAGACTAAATGCCTAACTTGCAGGAGAGCTGTGCAAACTAAACTGATAGAATGAAAGCAAGTTTCTTTTTACTCCAAACAGACTGAATAATGTTTACTTACTGAACTTTCATAATGGCAAAAAAAACATAAGAAAATGATCTAAAAGTTTCTTTTTCACATCATGGACAAGTATGGCTATACCTAGCATCTTAACATTATCAACAGAGTTATCCCAATGCTCAATCAAAAGGCAAGAACACAGCTGTGCCACACTGCAGTCAACTGCTTGGCACTTACCTTGTTACCTAAGTGAGTGATCTTCAGAACTCCATCTTGCCACACTTTTGACTTCTTCATCTTTTGATGAGTATATAGGACCTGATTTCCCAAAGTACAGAAGAAATCATTGCTATCTGCATATTTAATATTATACAGTTAGTTCATAGGCCACACAAAAATAAAAGATCCCATATCAAAATAATAACGCAGGTATCACCACAAAAACAGTTTCAGGGACAGAGTCTGGAGGTGTAGCTCATTGACGGAGTGCTTGCTTAGCATCATGAGGCCCCGAGTTTATTCCCCAGCATAAAAAAGGGCTGTAGAGAGAAACCCTGTCTCAAGAAACAAAAACAACAACAACAAAAAATAAATAAAATCTATATATACATATTCATGTATATATATTGAAGAATTAATTTATTTTATGGTGATGGCATCAAACCAAGAGCTTTGTTTGTGCCAGTCAAGCAATCTATTGTTGAGCTAGTCCTCCAACCCTGATTTTTATAAATTTTAGCTTTTGAGATGGTAGTAAATATTTTTTACATAATAACATACTTGTCTGAGCCCCACCCCCAACAAAATCATGCAGCACAGGAAGTACTCTGAATAAGAGAACAGGAAGTGCAGGGTCCTGGAGAGGGAGACCATTATCTACTAATGGTCCCAAAGTCTCTGACCTTATTGAGAATATGTGTGCTCCTGTTTTCACTATCTCTACAGCAGTTGTCATCGTGTGGCTTCCAGACTTGAAGCATCAGTTCATCATGATGCTAAAGAAGTATCAGTTCTTTCAGGTGACAGACTAACAGGGAGTGACAAGTGACTTCCTGCAGAAAAAGGAAGGCTACAGAAAAAAGGATAAGAAGAAAAGCTGAATACTCCAAAGAATAAAACTGAGAAGGAAAGAGGCCTGTGGTATAGCTCAGTAGTACAGTATTGTTCTGGCCCACATAGGCCCTGGACATACACATATGCAAACCATAGTCACGTAGTGGGGTCACATAATATTATACTTTTTTATAAGACAGAAAAGTTGTTGTATATCTTAGAGAGATTTTTACACAAAAAGGATAATCTTAAAATATTTTGGAACTTTGACCCTGAGATATAGTGCAGCAGTTAAGTACACTGGCTGCTCTTCCAGAGAACCTGGGTTCAGTTCCCAGCAACTACTGGCTGCTCACAACATCTGTAACTGCAGATACAGGGGATCCGACACCTTCATCCAGATATACAGGCAGAGAAAACACCAATGCATATAAAATAAAGTTAAATTAAGAAAAAAATTGGAGCTGGGAGGTAGTGGCCCACGCCTTTAATCCCAACACTCAGGAGGTAGAGGCAGGTGGATCTCCATGAGTTCAAAGCCAGCCTGGTCTACATAGTAAGGTTCTAATGGGGAGTACATATCCAGATATAGTGGTGGCAGTATAGTGCAATGAGTGGGGAGGGGGGAACTGGATGGGACATGTTAGACTCTCAGTAAATGCTTGTTGAGTTGGAATGTTCTTTAATGATGGAGTAGTTACCTCCTTTGATTTATTCAGGGTTCTCTAGAGAAACAACTTATATAATGAATCTCTCTCTCTCCCTCTCCTTTTCTCTCTCCTCCAGCAAAGCCAACAATGGCTGGCTATGAACAGGAAATCCAAGAATCCAGAAGTTGCTCAGTCTACAAGAATGGATGTCTCAGTTGGTCTTCAGTAGGTGCTGGGATCCCAAAGAAGCATGCTCTCATGCCAGTGGAGGAATGGACTTGCTAGCAAGGTGAGAATAAGCAGGAAAAAGCAAAAGCTTTCTTCCTCCATGTCCTTAAATAGGCTGCTGGCAGAAGGTGTGGCTCAGGTTAGACATGTCTTCCCACCTCAGCATCCAGGTTAAAGGCCTGTGACTTCCCGAATCAAAGGTCTAGACGAGAAGTGGATTCACTCACTTCAAACCAAGCAAAAAAAATCTCACAGGTGTGCCCTCCATTTCTGGATTGTAGTTCATTCCTGATGCACTCAAGCTGACAACCAAAAATAGCCATCACACCCCTAGTACTGCAATAAGGAAAACTAAATGTGTTGTTGTGGAGTTGTAGTTCATGTTTGTAATCCTAGCCTTTAAGAGGTGGAGGCTGGTGGAATTGAGGTCAGCTTGGGCTACATAGTATGATTCTATCTCAAACAAAACCAAACCAAAATTGTTGAAGAAATAAAGCATGGTAAAAGCATAAATGTACACATTTATTCTGGATAGGAGGTGTTAAACCCTAGAGAGTACACATGTGCTCAACCCTTGAGTTACACCCCAGTCCAGAAGAATTTCAGTTTGTCTGTCAGGAATATAGGAAGTGACCATGTCTTATAGAAGGAAGGAAAGAGCATAAGATATTTGGAAGGAAGATCTTAGGAAAAGTAACACATACCCAAGGCCAGAAATAGATACTGCACAAACCACAGACAGGGACCAGATTGTGAAAACCCTTGTCCAGTAAACTAAATTAAGAGCTTGAATTTTATCCCAACTATTATGAAGAGCCATTTTTATTATTCATTTTGAATGTTGTGGGTCAAGCCCAGGTCCTCATACATGCTGAAAACAAACTTCTCCCTGTCAAGGACCTTGGAAGGGGCCTGGCAGTGGTGGTAAATGCCTTTAATTCCAACATTCAGGAGGCAGAGGCAGGAGGATTTCTTTATTTGCGGCCAGCCTGGTCTACAGAGTGAGTTCCAGGACATCCAGGGCTACACAGAGAGACCCTGTCTCGAGAAACAAACAATCAAGAAACAAACCAAAAGAAAAATCCTTGGAAGGATGGAGACAGAGGCGCCTCTGGTCAGACTTGCTTTAGAACCAGACCGACCACAAAATCAGAGTCATAGGTGCCCATCAGGAAGACCCCGCTGTGCAAACTGAGAGAAAAAAGGGGAGAGCCTCCAAATAAGACAGAGGCAGCTGCAAAATAAGCGGGGTATGCTACACAGGAAAGTGATATGGGAGTATGAGGAAGGCTGTGAAGACGGAGGGCACTAAGACCATCCTGGGCTTCTGGTTCTCGCCCACAACAGAGGTGCAGCTCAAGTTAGAGAAGTTAGAGATACTCAATGCAATAGTTGACCTGCGCATGATTCTTTATTTTTATTTTTATTATGTTTTTGAGACAAGGTCTCATTGTGTACATCGTGTCGTCCTAGCTGGCCTTGAACTCAGGGAGATCTGCCTGCCTCTGCCTCTGGAATGCTGGGATTACATTACAAGCTTGTGCCAGCATGTCAGGCCCTGTTCGTGATTCTTTTTCTTCATTTTGCTCTCTTAGCCTTCCTCACATTCTCATTTTCAAAGAAGAGAGAAGGAAAGAACCTTAAGGACACAAGCTGAAAGTTGTTTATATGTTTTTAAACGGCAGAAAAAACATTGAGTTAATTGTCTTTAAAATGAATGCATAAAGCATTTTTGAGCAAAAACAAATAAATTGTTGTTCCACTTCTAAAACCTAGATTTATTTTTTTCTTGGTCTCTGAAATAATTTCTCTCATTCTCCCCTGTTCTCTCTGGTCTATTTTTTGCAAAGTCACATTTACGTACCATCTGCAAACCAACGAAATTTGCTATTCAAATTTTTCTTAGTTGCCTCTGAATATTCTGCTTCCATTTACAGAGCCTTAGTCCATTCTTGAATTAATAAAACCCAAACAAGACTGAGTGTATGTTTTCCCACCTATACATGTATATTTTCTTTTCTGTGTTCCCTCCATGACTTCACCAGGAGTAAATGTCTGGAAGGAAAGAAACTCCGTCACTTGGCAGAATCCTCAGATGCATATTTGTACACTTTGCACTCTAGTTTCCTCTTTTAGAAGCATGCCTCCTGCCGCGTACTACACATGTTCTAAAGGACTTTACAGAGCTCTGAGTGGTGGCGAGGCCCACGGTGGCCTGAATTGGGAGTGTTCCTCAGCCTCCTTTTCCTTCACAGCTTCCTGGAGGCTCTGTAAGAGTGGTCCTTTTTTATTACACTCCCTGATCGTCTTGTCCTCAACAGGAAGTTGTCTAAACACTAGCTCAGGCTCGTAAAGGTCTACTCCATCCCGCTGACCCACTCAGCTTGTTTTCACATCGGCTGCTCACTCACCAGGCATATTGCCCTGCGGAGCCTGGAAATTATCCCAGTGGAGAAGAAGGTCAGAAGCTACTTCTGGAGTCTTCAGCTGGTCTGAGATTACAGTCCTCGTCCCTCAAGGTCAAAGTAAATCATGCTGACCAAGCGACTGGATAAACCCAGTAGTATTTCCTAAGTTTATATAGTTCCCATTAACATGATCACCCTGAGCCTCACCCCAGGGCCATATCCAGAAAGTTTGTACAATGCTCCTGATTGCAATATTAAGCCTGCACTAACTTCATGGCACTCCTTCACTGGGAGTCATATGTGTTTAGGTTCTTAAAATGGATTGCAGAGGAACACACTCTGCTGTCTGGGATTAAGACCACAACTTCCACTAGTCCAGAAAGAATGAATTTGTTTATGCATGCAACATTGTGGATAAATCTTCAGAGAATTTCCCTGAGCAAAAGAAGCTAACCTCAAAGGATTGTATATTCCATTCATAGGACACCTTTGGAATATCATCTTAGAAATGGAAGACATACTAGTGTTAAAAGGAGGTGGTGTCTATCAAATGGGTGAGCCAAAAGAACTGTTTAAAATGCTGCCTGTGGTTGTGGATACATGAATCTATGCACATTTTCGACCCTCTTGCTTTATCCTACCAAGTAACTGGGATTACAGGCATCTGTCACTACATTTCTCTATATAGGACTTCACACACACACACACACACACACACACACACACACACACACACACACACACACACACACGAGACAAATTAGTTCAATAACCAAGTGACAAAGTGGAATTTGGAAAAAGATTAGTGGATTGTAATATCTCTCTATCATGATTATATTATATTGTATCTTTAAAACAAAAACGCTGTAATAGGAGTAGCTGTGGAATACACACAAGAGTCCAGTGTGTGTGTGTGTATGTGTGTGTGTGTTTTACAACTATATGGCAATCTACAATGATCTTAATTTAAAATTTCAATTTAAAACTAAAATGTAACATCAAGAATTTATGAAGGTTTGGGGAGATAGCTCAGCTGGTAAAGCACTTGTTACACAAATATGAGGACTTAAGTTGTGATAACACATTCTTATAACATGACATTTGAATATCTGAAGCAGGTTTGCAAGTGCAAGGTCAGTTTGAGTTATATAGCAAACTCTTGTCACAAATAGAGAAACAATAGTAAAATAATGTATATTTTATTATGTGCATACAAGCTTATCATGTTTCTCTATAGCATATTAGTTACTAAATCTGTGTTTGTGCTGTATTGTAAAGTAAAATTAAAAGCAACCTATTTACTATGTGAAATATAGTCCTTTGAATATATTTGCTACATCTTAGCAGGTGTCTAAGAGATAAGAAAAGACAAATTAGTTTACAGTCATCACTTCGGGGCCACTTATTTTTCACTCTACATAATAATATAATGTTTGTCATGACAGCATACTACTAAAATCCCAGTTCAGTAATGTAGAATTCTTAATTTTTACAAGATTCATGTAGTTGTTATTTACATATATGAGTGTGTACCTTGGTGAGTTTGTGTACACCATGTGCTTGCTGGTGTGGTTGCAAGCTGCCTGACGTGGGTGCTGACACCTCAACTCTGGTCTTCTGGAATCATCTCTCCAGTTCCCAATCTTAATTTTTTTATTTTGAGATAAGGTCTCTCTGTGTATTGCTGGCTGTCCTGGTAGAACTCACAGCGATCTTCCTGTCTCTGCCTTTTGAGTACTCTGCACACAGTCCCAATTTTTAAAAGGGACATGGGGAATAGAAGGTCAGGATCTCTTTTATTTTCAAATAAATAGTGTATGCACACACATGCATGTATATGTCTGTGATTAAGGTCAGAAGATAACTTTTGAGAATTGGTTCTCTCCTCCCACCTTGGTTACTGGGGACTTAACTGATGTCATCAGGATTGGGTGACCAGAATCATCTTTAACTCATTGAGCCATTTTACTGGTTGTCAAGAGTGCCAGATGTCATGAACACACTGTGTCTGAAACACAGACAAATATGTGGCAAAACATAGACAAAAAAACCCACAAACATGTGTCTTTCCACAATTCTTTCATGATTTATCAAATAGCAGTAAATTCACATGGTCTAGTGGCTTCAGTCACAGCAATTTGTCACATATACTCCTATTTTTGTAGCCTGTCCAAAGTGAATTCAGGCTCTTTGATTTTATTTATTTATTTATTTATTTATTTATTTATTTATTTATTTATGTTTTTGTTTTTCGAGACAGGGTTTCTCTGTGTAACCACCCTGGCTGTCCTGGAACTCATTTGTAAACCGGGCTGGCCTTGAACTCACAGAGCTCCACCCACCTGGGTTCTTTTGTTCTAACCTTAATTGCTAATACTAACTCTTGCAGTTTTACTTTTTTGTTAGGACTGCTAGTCTGCAAATAATGATACAGAGACTTATTATGAAAGCTTGGCCATTAGCTTAGGCTTGTCCCACTAGCTCTTATAACTTAAATTAACCTGCTTTTATTAATCTATGTTCTGCCTCGTGGCTTGGTTACCTTCACTCTGCACTGTATGTCAGACGTCTTCCGAGTCTCTCTGGTGTGTCCTGCAGATCTAGATTCCTTCTCCTCTTCCTTTCTCTCCACCTATCATTTCCTGCCTAGCTCCTGGCCATTCAGCTTGTTATTTCACCAGTCACAGCAACACATCTTCACACAGTGTGCAAATACACTGCAATGAGCTGTCATGTAACACAACATATAGCACACAGTAAATATACCAATATATCGATACTTGTATTTGTGGATTACAAGACGACTACAACTTAAAAGAGGCTACAGCAGAGTTCTAAAGAGTCAAATTCAGCTGAGAAGGGCCGAATTGACATGATAATGAATCAGACCAGTGCCTGCATGGAGCAGCTTTGGGAGCCACTGGAGTCATGTTTGAGAGCAAAGCTGCAGAATTCAGCCATGAAGTTAAAGGCTGGACTGGGGTCTGGGGGCAGGAAACACACCAGAAGCAGGGGAATGCAGATCAGATCCAGATGGGTAGACAAGTGGGTGAGCAGGTCCTAAGTAGGCAGTCAACACAGGTGTACCAAGCTGAGCCCGACTTCAAGAACAGTTGGGGAGTCCTTGATTCTCGAAGCACACACCAGGTATCAGATGATAGGTTGGTGTTGTGGGACGATAGCAACACAATGTCAGGTGTCCATCACTTTAGGGCGTCTCAGCAAGGGAGTTATAGCCTTTCCTTGGTCTGTCATGCCTGATAAACTTTGATTTTAATGGGGCACATGCGCTTGTACAGTTATAGGGTAGACCCATTGTATTCTAGTCTGAGCTAGGTAAGTGGTGCCAGACAGATGGTGTACTTTCTGTGCCCACCCAAAGTCTACAGTCATTCTTCTAAGAATGGAGTCAACAGCTGTTTGTAAAATGGGGTCTCCAAGGGCAATGCACGGCCTGAAAAACCAGTGTTTTATACAATATGGAGTGACTTAGATCAGATTATAGCAATGGTCCCAGGATCCTTACAGGGGTTTATTGGTCCTTTCTCCAGTCCAATCCCTAGCCCCCTCCCTTTTTCATTTTTCTCCTAGAATCTGAATGTTTTCAAGGGACAATGAGATACACTTGCAGATATGAAGGGTGATAAATATGGTTTTTAAGATTTACTTTTATTTATTTTGTGTGTGTCATATGTTTACAGGTACCTGCTTCCCTCAGAGGCAGGAGAGGACTTTGGATCCCATGGAACTGGAGATATAGGTAGTTCTGAGCTGTCCAGAACCGTGTTGGAAACAGATTCATATCTTCAGTAGGAGCTGTTGAGTGCTGAGGCATTTTCCAGCTCCAGAGGGTGGTAAATAATATTTGGAATCACTGTCGGTAAAATGGTACCGATAAGCCATCACTTAAATAAATGGTGATTGTTATTTGGTTCTGAGTTAGAGTCTTGCTATGTATCCCAGGCTATCCTCAAATCTGTGATCCTCCTGACTCAACTCACCAAATTCTGGAATGTGAGCATGTACCTCCAGACCCTACATTTTCTTTTAAAAGTTCTTCTCAACAAAACGCCCATTTCTAATGAATTTTCCATTTCTGATCAATTCCCCAAATGATCAATAGTCATCTATTTCATTTCTACTACTTGTAGAACACATGCTGGGGTAATAAGTATATGGTACAATTCCTGACTTTAAAAAGTCAATAACAGGGCTACTGAGAAATAGGATGTAAAGAGAAAAGGGTAAGTAACAATATGATCTAGCATAAATATTATGCGTATTGTGTTAATAATATAGGAGATTATAATTTAATATATGATCACTATTACAGACAGTGAATGATAAAAGTATTCAGAGGACAAGGTAATTCCAGAAGTCTAGGGAAATCCAATAATGCCTTTGCTTAGAGAAATAAGTTCGGTATTTCATTTAAGATTGAGTAGACTGATTTAGCTGCACAAACGGCTTATGTAAAGAAAAGATAGAGATATTAGAAAGAAAGAATCTTAATGTGATGACTCTTAATTTCAGTCTCCTGACATTCAGTCTATATTCAGTATGAGCTGAAGTTGGCTCCAGATCCAGGTAAACCAGTATATTGCATTTCAAGCCATCAGCTTGATAGATATGGATGCAAAGCCTTAGGATTGATGAGTTTTCAGATTGCTTCAGACCTGGTGCATTTGGTCTCAGATGCTTATTTGGGAGGGAGCCCACTTCTCTGTGGAGATTTATTATCCCTCTCACTTTGGTCTGGAAGCTGTGGTGTATATCAATGTTTTACATATGAGTTAGGATGTAGGATGGAACAAGGGTCACAGCTTTTAAACTACCAACCCCACTCCAAATGATAACTGCGATGAGACTGCCTTAGGCTATGAAGGGTCTTTAGCCTGTTTTCTGGCTAAATATGGAGGTAGAGGACAAAGTACCCACAGAATAAATACAAACAACTACCTTGGGTGGTACGGAAAATAATGAAACTTGGATGTGTGCCAGGGCCACTTAGCATTTACAATGTCCTGTCAATACACTCTCTCCCTTGAAGTGCAGCTCTTGACAAATACCAGAAGGGGTTGAGAAATGCATCTTAGTGGTGGATCCCAGCTTCCCGGTAACAAATTCAGCATTTATGACCACTATAGTAACAAGGTGAAATGTTCATGTTTTCTGTGGTCTTTGGTTCATATTTGGGTCTGAATGAATAGTTGCTGGTTCCAGTAGTCATGGTGAAGAGTCTCTGGTATTAGAGATCAAAAACTAACTGGAGAAATTGGGGCTTTGTGTTTTTGAAGCTTGGTGAACTGTCACTCAATACATTATACACACACATACATATGCACACACATACACCTCTACATACACACATACATACACACACACCTATACATATACACACAGCTGTACATACACACATGCATGTATTCATACATGCATACACAAATATATACATACATACCTATACATACACACATATATTGGGTTGGTTTTCTTTGTTGTTGTTGTTGTTTTTGTTTTGTTTCATTTGACAGGACCTATATAGCCATTGATGGTCTGGAATTCATTATATAAAGTAGGCTGGCCTAAAACTCAGAGATCCACCTTCCTCAGCCTTCCTTAAAAACATGCACCACCACTCCTGGCACTCAATATACATATTAAAACACGTCTGACTTCTTTCGTAGCACTGGGTTTGATTTCCTGGGTTTGATTCTCAGCACTGCATAGCCAGGCATGATGGTGAATGTTCATTAATCCAACACTGGAGACACAGAGGAGAGAAGTTCCCTTGCTAAGTGAGTTTGAGGCAAGCCTAGGCTACAAGAGACAAGGTCTCAAAAACAAACAAAATGGCAGGCAAGATGGCTTAGTGAGTAAATGTGCCTGCCACCATGCCTAATAACATAGTTTGGTCCTAGGAATCCACATGATGGAAGGAAAGAACAACTTGGCCTGTCTTCTGACCTCCATATATTCTCTGTGGCATGATTGTAGCATGTACACACACACACACACACACACACACACACACACACACACACACTGCATATATGCACACACAGAAATGTAATAAAAAAAATAATAAGTAAATAAAATAGGAAAATAAAGCAATAGAACAAGGGGAAAGTTGGTGTATGGCCAAAGAGGACAAATCAGGGCATAAGAAGACATGCACTCTGCCATCTGTGTTACACCTCTGGTCCTAGAGTAAATGTTAATATGAAAATTATTTACATATTTTTAATTGTAAAATAATCTTTTTCTTTCTGTCCTTCCTTTAGAGCCACTACTAGTAATATGCTCCCTGCTTCCCTTAACACCAGAACATGTCAGTACTGAGAAGGGCTTTTGTTTCAAAGCAAAGGGATGCAATGCAAAGAGACACTGAAGCTTTTTAAATGGGAGTTTGTTTATTTATTTATTTTGTGGAAGATACTATTGATAAATTATGCAAGCTGTTTGAGGATAGGAAGAGCTTCGAAAAGCTAGCATCAAGAAATCACAGTATATTAAGAGTATCTGAATGCTTGGATTAAAGCTCTCAATGCTGAGACAAATATCTAAGAGAGCAAATACCTGGCTTACAGTTTCAGAGGATTCTGCCTATTCCCCTCTGGAGGAGAGGCAGAGCATGACAGAGTAGAGTAGCTAATGTCATGGCAGCTGGGAAGTAGAGCGGGAGAATGCTAGGCGATTGGGCTCTTTCCTTGTCCCCCTTTATTCCATTAAAGGAAACAACAAGGCAGGAAAGAGTCCTGGAAGTCAAGTAGGTGACAGGCAACCTCAGCAAGATTGACTTTGGCAAAATGTTAAGGGAAAAGCCCTCATAGGTAGACTTCAAGAGCTTTTGGGAGAGGAATTAGAGGTGGCAAGCGGCGTGCAGACAGCGATTCAGAGGAGGTTTTCTGATAGTAGAGAAGCATGGGCATATTCAGGGTGTGGGAATGAATGAGTAAAGAGGGAAAGTAAGGGGGTGGGGTAAAGAGGAGTGGAGTGGGCGAGAGGAAGGGAGGCCTACAAGAACGATGTCGACAAGTATATTTAAAGAGAAGAGATGATGTACTCTCAAATGCCCAAGTGGAGGGCTTACCATTACATGACAACATGACTGATTCATCATAGTAAGGGGATAAAAGATGGAATTCAAAATATTGGCAGACTGATAGAAATGATGATGGGACTATGTTTTGGTTGCTTGTCTGCTCGGTGAACTAGGAAGGTCAGAGGTTGAGAATGAAAAGGCTGAAGTTCAAGGAGAGGGAA
This sequence comes from Cricetulus griseus, assembly GCF_003668045.3. Classification (NCBI taxonomy): domain Eukaryota; kingdom Metazoa; phylum Chordata; class Mammalia; order Rodentia; family Cricetidae; genus Cricetulus; species Cricetulus griseus. Next base: position 31,320,815 of record NW_023276806.1, read on the forward strand.
CTTGCTGATGACTGTGTGGGAGAATAAGTTGACTGGAAATCACAGTCTGATTACTACACTCTACCTAGGGTCTGCTTGAAATGCATGACCACCAATAACAGAGATCTCTTCACTTTTCTCCAAGTACACAGGCAATGGTTGCAGGCTTAGAGTAGAAAGTTCAATTTAATTAAGATGTGAGCCAACTGATATGGTCGCTGGGAATTGAATTTGGATCCTCTGCTAATAACCACTGAGCCACCTTTCCAACTCCTTGAATATGACATAGACTGGCAGGGCAAGTTGAAGTTGATACACAGTTATGGCTATAACAGTATGATATTAGTACGTGGAATCACAATGAATTAGGAAGAAAAGGAAGGCATGTAAGGAAGAAGGGATAACTTGAAGGAAGTAGGCATGAGTGGAGATTTCAATAAGACTAAAGAACTTTTGGTGAAGCCAGGTCATTGTGGCGCTTGACTTTAATCCCAGTACTTGAAAACAGAGTCAGGTAAATCTCCTGGCACTCACTCTGGAGACCAGGTTGGCCTTGAACTCACAGAGATCCACCTGCCTCTGCCTCCCGGGTGCTGGGATTAAAGGCGTGCGCCACCAACGCCCGGCACAGGTTTTACTATTCATCTGTTTTTCTTGAGATAGAGTCTTATGTAGCCCAGACTGACTTCAAACCCAATATTGAGGATGACCTTGCACTTGTAATTTTCCTCCACTTCTTGAATGTGTTTGTGGGGGAGGGTGGCTTTATATGAGTATGTCACCAAACCTGGATAAGGATTTGAGTTTTCTAATGGAGAAGTAGATATAAACAGCTATGAGCACAGATGAATTAGTGTTGAATCCATTAACATTTTCAATGCCATTTATTGATGTTGTTGTTGAATTGGATAATGCATACAATTGCTTCAAATGGAAGATGCTGATTTGGGGCTTCTGTGAGTCCAATCATATTACACAACATCTGGGCCGTAGCAGAACTCTCAGGGCTTGCCTCATTGTTTCCCTTAATTTTCTCATGGAATAAATGGCTTATTTTTTTTAAGCACACTTTATCCCTGGTCTATTATTTCCAGGTGGGTGCCATTCCATAAACAGCACTATCTCCTTTATTGAATATTTACACAGTATGCTGACAGTGTTTATGTACACATTTCACTTATTAGTAGTCATAGCCACTCTGTATAAAGTAAGTACTATCGTTATTTCTCTTTAACAAATAAGGAAAAATAAAATCTAGAGCTGTGAGTATCAGGATCTCAGAGTTAGGAACAGACTTCGGTTCATGGTACTAACCACGTAACACAGCTGCCTTGCAGATAGTCACACTGGGGCTGGGGGCGTAGCTTGGTTAGTACAACACTTTCCTAGCTTCAGGAAACCCTGGATTTGATCTCCAGTACCATATAAATAGGAGTGGGTGGTGTGTGTCTACAATCATAGCACTTAGAAAGTAGAGGCAGGAGGGTCAAAAGTGCAAGGCTATCCTCAGCTACATGATGAAGCAGAGGCCAGCCCAGGCCAACCTGGGTTACATGAGATCCTGTTACACACACACACACACACCTCAGTCCTGTTGGGTGAGTTAGAAGATGACTTTTGGGGATTAAAACCAGTTTTTATGATGTAGCACCACGAATTTTTTTGTGTTTGCATGTGAATATACCTTACTCTTAATTATGATTGTGTTATTTTATTTTATCTTATTTATTTATTTTCGAGACAGGGTTTCTTTGTGTAGCTTTGGAGCCTATCCTGGCACTCGCTCTGGAGACCAGGCTGGCCTCGAACTCACAGAGATCCGCCTGCCTCTGCCTCCCGAGTGCTGGGATTAAAGGCGTGCGCCACCAATGCTCATCTTATGATTGTGTTATTTTAAATAAGTGCAGTTCTTAATCAAATCCAGGGTCACACACACTCTAGGCAAGCACTCTATCAATGAGCTATGCCCCAGCACCAGATATGTATAATTTCTAATGTATGTAGCATGTAGCATGCAGAAAGAGTTTCGGCTTCTAAGTTATACTAGAATTCAAATCATGGCTCTCCAACCTTTTAAATAACCGTAGCAAAGATTCTTGGATATTCAATGACTATTGAACATAATATTCAAGGTGCTGGGTTTGAAATTTTAAACAAAACCATGCTCTCATGAACTCTACCTTCAATAGTAGAAGAACCGGAATGAATCAACAAGGAAAAACAAATTCTGTTAGCAGGAGCAAAGTGTGTGGAGGGGATGTAATATGGCAGGCAGAGAATAGGCTGTTGTTTCCTGGAGTGAATTTGTTTTTCTAGACCTGATTCAAGCTGTGAGGAACAAGGGTAGGAACATGCAGTCAGGTATTAGAATGTTGAGCCACGATGGTGGCTTGAACTAGAGGAGTAGAGAAAACACAGAAGTGACTGAATTGTAAAATCAAAAAAGAAAGATCTACCAATGATCAAATTTGGGACATAAGAATAATCAATAAATAATTAATGAGATTTCTGAGGATTTGTCTGTCTGGTGCAGGACCATTTCTGTCTGCCTGTGTTAACCAGGCTGCCCCCTACACCTGTGCTCAAGGAGCCTCTTGGTTCAGTCTGCCAGTGCAGTCACTATAGGCATGGACGTTGGAGCTTGCCTCTGTTTTGTGAATGAAGATATATTTCAGTGGAGATTCATAGGGAAAGGAGAACTAATGGCAGGAAAGGGGAATATTAATCTCACGAAGGCCACCTGGATAGACTTATTTATTTATAAATGGTCTCATGTACCACAAGCTGGCCCCAGACTCACTGTCCAGCAATGAATGACCTTGAACTTCTGGTTCTTCTGCCTCTACCTCCCAAGTACTGGGGTGGCAGACATGCACAGCCAAGCCTGGCTTACCCACTGCTGGGGGTGGCACCCAAGGCTTTGTTCATAGCAGACAAATGGATAATCTGAGCTACATCCCAGACCTCGGTGCCATTAAAAATCAATCAAACAAAATTTCCACCTCAGTGGGACAGCTGAATCACTAAAGGGAAATGATCTGGTCTTGGATGGCGATTTTCCCTGCCAGTGATAGTTCCAGTTCTACTCTGGGGAATCGGCCACGCTAACTAGGCCAGCCCTCCTGCAGCATGTATGTATGACTTGTGTCCCAAGCTCTTGCACAGATCTGCTAAACCTGGTCCTCTTCTCCAAGCACTTCCCGGTGAAAGAGCTCAAGGTGCCTTAGGCAAGATGCAGCCAAGTCACCACCCGGAAGGATCGCTGGCCGGCTCTTTCTCAGAGGGAAATAGGTGGAAAAGAGGAAACGCCCAAAGCCTGAAAGATACTTGGCTTGTGACATTTCACCCTCCTCAGTCCACATTTGACAGGAGCTAAGGTTACAGTGGCATTCTCCATTCTGGTCACTCCATAGAAATGAATTCTTCCTCATCAAGAGGGAGTGGTTGGAAGGACAAAGAATGCGTGCGCTAGAGGTGGGTGGGTGGCTCGCCCCCGCGGGCTGGCGATCCGGCGTGTAGCGAGAGCGAGAGTGAATGGGAGCAGAGCGGGCCCGCGCGGGGCAGGGAGGAGCCGCACCGGGCCTCCCGGGGGACGTCTCCAGGGCTGCGGGAGCGCCGCCGAGCTTCTTATCCCCACCCACCTCGCGAGCTCCGGCAGGCAGTGGTGCATATAGACATATTTCTGGGAGCTGTCCATGAGCTCATCGCTCTCCCGGCGCGCTGCGAGTGAAGGAGCCCTCCTCTTTCTCCCCGCGCCTCCAGCGGCAGTCTCTTAGCGCGTGTCACCCGCCCGGCCAGCAGCCCACCCGGCGCGCCATGGCCCCGCGGCTCTCCGCGCGGAGGTAGGTGGCCGCGATCGTCTGTCCCCCACGGGCCATCGCGGCACAGCCGGCCTTCCGCCGCGGCTGCCCAGGAGCACGCGGGTCCCCAGTGAGTCTGGACGCACCAGGCCCGGAGCCGAGGAGCCGAAGACACGAGGGACATCCGGGCTTGACCGAGGAAGAGTCCCGAGAGCGTGGACATGGCTTCTCCCACCTCCCCCGGCCCGGAGGGCGGGGCCTGCACCCCGCCGAACCCACCGCGGATCCGTCAGGTGGGTGCTGGATGTGAGGGGTCTTCACCACCCACGTCCTCGCCTCCCCCAAGGATCGGGACCTCGACCTCAGGGCAGGGGTTGGTCCCTAAGGGGATCCACACAGGCGTGCCTGGACACCTCGTCTGGCCCAGGAGTATTCTCGAAACCTCTTTTTCACAGTCCACTTTGCAATGCACTCACGCTCCCCCACCCACTGACACACACACACACACACACACACACACACACACACACACACACACACACACACACACGCACGCGCGCGCGCGCCTTCCCAAACCAGGCGTGTAACTTCTGTCAGTACATACTCAGGCACACACCCGCAAACTGATCCCTCTGCGCAGCACGGAGGCACACACCCAGCTGTCACATGACCCACTGCAGAGCTATACCGTTAGAAGCCACTCAGGGTGCTGGGATGGGATTGTATTCCTGAACGGAATTCCCTGAGGACCTTTGCCAGGAATGGCTGCAAACGTTGGTTTCTCAACCACAAGAGCGAAGGGACCACAACTTTCAACACAGCCATCCCCAACAATTGCAGCCGTGTAGTTGTGGCAAAAGTGTTGATGCTCGCCCTTAACTGTACTCACACAGTTTGCCCAGCACTCCAGCACCTCAAGAAGGGCTTGTGTGCTTGTCTGGCTGTTTGAATAAGTCCAGTTTTCTGTCTATACGTTAACAATTTTAAAAGGGAGTAGTGGTAGGGCATACATAGTCAGTAACCTATGCCTTTAATCCCAGCACCCCAGAGGCAGAGGCAGGGGAATCCCTGCGAGTTCGAGGTCAGCCTGGTCTACATAGTGAATTCCATGCTAGCTGGGGCTGCTTAGTAAGATCTTGTCTCTAAAAAAAAAGGTGGTGGCAGAGGTGGTGGTAGGGTTGTGGGGAAGTAGTACTCACCCACTAGTGATCTGAGATTTGGTATCTAGGCCTTTCCTAGTGACTTGCTGCCATAGCCAGGACCTCCACCCTTAGCGCATACTGTCCTCCAGCCTTGTTCAAATGATGTATTATTCTGAGATGTTATTTGCTAATGGCAAGCAAGGCACTTCTTTACCAACGAGAACTGGATTCAGTTAGAAAGAGAGTGAATATACGGTTACTGCCTGAGCAGAAAGGTAACACCCAACAGAAAGAAATGGTGTTTCCCCCTAACAGTATGAGATTTTTGAACAACACCTAAAACTCTATAATTTATGAATGGGTAATACTACAATTTGGTTGACACTTAACTTGTCACATTTGACTATATCTATAGGTAGAATTGTATTATGTATTATGGTATGCTTTTAAATGGGCATTTAAAATACAATACCTAAAAATTAATGTGAACTCGTTTTTGAATGGCAGTCTGTTTCCAAAGGAATTGTTAGGATTTGAAATCCTTATGGGGGCCAAGATTCTAGTTTTATGACAGTATATTTTAAATTGCATTTGAAGTTAAATTTTTCCTTTAGAATTGTGAGAACAAGCATTCAATCTGGGTCAGGGGTAGTTAGGCATGTAAGAATAAATGTGATGTTACTATTTGCCATGTAAAAGAAATCACAACCTAAGCAAAAATCATTTTAATAACTGTATTGGCTAAATATGTTACTATGCATGTGTAACACTCAGATGTGAATATTTGGGAAGTAAATGTTAACTATATTAATTCAAATACAATATAAGCACGCACAAATGTTTCTGTGAAGTCTTATTCTATATTTAGAACACTTTTACTGACCTTAGATATACTAGGGATGAAAATAGTTACTTGAAAAAATTTTCATGAAAGGTCATTGCTGTTGTGCAAAGTAGACACTTTCCCGAGAAGACCTCATTAAAAGCTGTGTGGAATGACATAATGGTGCAACATTGGAGTCACCAACTGGTATCCTCTGTTCAGGGTTTCATGTTTTTGACCTTCCAGCACACTCCTTCAGTGACTGGTGCATTAATTTGCATAGGATGTGGAAATGGGCTGCTCAGATTGGCCATTGCCCTCTACCTGACTTACCCAGTCAGGTAGAGCAGAAGTGCCGACAACCTCTGGCTGCAGAACTGAATCTCCTCCATTTGCCTGCAAGCGATTCAGAACAAATTAAAAATAGCAAAGCAGAAGGTATAGCTGGATTGTCCTGCTCAGTGGTGAGCTGTTTGACGTCCCAGTCACACTGTGTTCTAACGGTGTCATTGTTTCTCTATACGTCTTTTATTCTTTTTCCAGTGCATTCCAGGTTTAATTGGACTTAACTTAAAATCTGGTCCTTCTTCCTCTTTCTGAATACGTTGGGAGAAGAGTATGATTAAAAACACAGAAGTCCAAAGGAGTCAAAATTGTAATTAAACACATTAATTTTAGCACAATAATTAAATTAATCATAATTTAAATATATAATGAAAATTCAGAAATAAAAATATCTTAGAAAAGGTCTAGTGAGTATATAAAAGTAGAGTTGGTAAATTAATATATTTAATTAGTAATTTGAATGAAAGTATATTATGTTGCCGGGCAGTGGTAGCACATAACTTTAATCCCAGCACTCGGGAGGCAGAGGCAGGTGGATCTCTGAGTTCAAGGGCCTACAGATTGAGTTCCAGGACAGCCAGGACTACATAGAGAAACCCTGTTTCGACAAAACTAAAACAAAAACAAAAACAAAAGTAAGAAAATATGTACTGTGTTGAAATTCACTTACTCAACACCCTCTCATGCATAGGTTTTTCTCCTTTTTCAAGTTAGAAAAATTCTTATGTTGCATTTTGAGCATATTCCCTATGCTCTCCTCCATTGTCTTTTGTTTTCCTGAAGATAACATTTTACAGGACCCAGGGAGGCCTCCAATTTACTATATAATCTAGGATGACCTTGAACTCCTGATCCTCCTAATTCCAGGGGTGAGTTTCCAAGCCTGCAGCAAAATAGTATTTTCTATCCTAAGGTAGAGAAATGACAGTGGCAAGCTGGACTTGGTGGCACACACCTGCAAGCCCAGCCCTTAGGTGAAGGAAGACTGCTATGAGTCCAAGGACAACCAGGGCCAGATAGCAAGGCCTTGTCTTAAAAAAAAAAAAAGGCAAACCATTTCTCATTAGTACATATGGATATTTAAGTTTTATAATAAAAACATTGAACTATTTGAAGTTTTGAATTGTTTATGGGGTCCTCTTCAAATTTAGATAAAGTATTTGTTAACATTTTGTTTTGATCATTTCTTTAGTAATGAGCCTAAATATTTAAGTTTGTATAGATCTAAAATACCAGTGTATAACTGAATTCATTTTTGATATAGTTTTGGAATATTTATCAATCAAATGTTATTTTTACACTCGATCTTTTGGACTCAGGTTGTATTTTATTATTGATGTTGGTGTGTGTCTGTTCCTGTGCATACACATAGGATAACTGTGGACACACATAGCATGGCACACCTGTGTAGAGTTGGTTATCTCTGCCTACCTTTAAGTCAGTTGTGAGGACTGAACTCGGGTCACCAGGCCTGCAAAGCAAGTACTTTTACTGGCTGAACCCTTACACTTCATTTTGTCCTTACTGAATGGCCCTTATGAGAGAGAAAATAACAGCAATAACAGCAAAAAACAAACAAACAAACAAACCTTATCAATATACTGTCTTGTCTTCTTATTTTTAGTTTTATTTTATTTTATTTTATTTGAGATAGGGTTTCTCTGTGTAGCCCTAGCTAGCCTGGAAGTAGCTCTTGTAGACCAGGCTGGCCTTGAACTCATAGAGATCAACCCATCTCTGCCTCCCTAGTGCTGGGATTAAAGGTATGCACCACCACCGTCTGTCGAGAAATGATATATTTACAACTGAATTTTTAAACAGAGCATCTTTTCTTAAAAAAGAATTATTTATTTTTATTTGCATTGGTGTTTTGCCTGAATGTATGTCTGTGTAAGGGTGCCAGAATCCCTGAAACTGGAGTTACAGCTGTGAGCTGCCATGTGGATGATGGCAGTTGAATGCAGGTTCTGTGGAAGAGCAACCAGAGCTCCTAATGACTGAGCCATCTCTCCGGCCCCTAAACAGAGCATCTTTATATATATATATATCATTATACATCAAGAGGCCCTGTGGCTCATGGGGCTTCTGTGGTACTGATGACTCTCAGAGGACCTATGGGATGACACTATTTGTGCCACAAAATGTGGTGTCACCAATTCCTTGGTGAGTGAGCAGTCCTTCACCAGGATCTCTGAGTATTGTTGTCATTTCATTTATGGAAACAAAAAGTGTTCTCTTTTTTGTGTGTGTATGCTGTGGTAATTTAGAGACCTCTCACATGGCAATAATGAAATGTTTACAAGGAACCAGCCAAAGTGCTCGGCTCACAATAGTCCTGGGAAGGAGATATTATTATTCCCATTTTCAAGATGATAAAGTATGAATTTAGAAAAGCCATACAGCGTGTTGAAGTTCACAGACAGAGACTTTCAACCTGGGGATTTAAAATAGGTCTTGGTGGCTTAGTTCACAGCCACTGTTTACTGCCCTACTCTTCTGATCCCAGCATTGTGACTATTAAGAGAGCTCCTTCCAGCCAGCCCTCTTGGTGCTCTTAGCTTGTGTAATTGTTCTCATGAAGCTCTCTTTTGGGTTGTCTTGACTTGACTGTGGGTTTTAAGCAGAAGGGAAATAACTCAGATCCATCAAGTGAGAATAGCGAATTCTCTCTCCACTTTTATGTTCTCTCAAAGAGCATTTCTTCTCCATCGGGGTTCCTGAGGGCAGAGACTGCCTCACTTCGTTTTGTTTCTCCTGGGGACTATCCAATTATTTCTGCTATATGTACCATACTCATGAAAAAAAAAAAAAAAGGTCACAGATTGAATAATTTGGGTTAATGGAGAATCTTCTTGAACAGATTCTCTCCTCCCCCTAAAATACTTATACTTTCAGTGTCAAGATTTTCTATTCCTTCTATTAATTCTATTCTTTGTATAGGCTTGTTAAGATGCTGTATTTTGGGATAGAGGTACACCTCATGGATATATATATAATATATATAATATATATATAATATATATATATATATAATCTGTATGTATACACACACACACACACACACACACACACACACACACACACACATTTTGTACAAAGCCCTACATTGAATCCCCATCACTGAACAAAAAGATGTTATATTGTGAATTTTCATGTTCTACAAAGCATTGGAATTTACAGAGGACAATTGAACTTGGACAGTGAAAGGATGGGAGAAAGAGGCAATAAATGACTATAGCAATGTATGAGCATTTAAACTTAAATTTCAAGTTACATTTTTCGAGGGTTTGTTGTTGTTGTTTATTGCTTTTGGGATACAGGGCATCCTGAAGCCCAGAGTGGTCTAGAACTTTCTGTGAAGATGAGGATGGATATGAATTCTTGGTCTTCCTGCCTCTACTTTCTTAGTGTGGTAATTATAAGCATGGGTCTCTATGCCATTTCTTATATTTTGCTTTTAATTTGTGTATAGCAAAATTCTCTTTTACATAAAACTTAACAAGTTTTGACAAATATTAAATGTATAATGATCACCATCTGGGTACAGAATAGTTCTGTCACTTTGTAATATTTCATCTGCTAATCATGTGGCCCAACCCGGTCATGGTGGCACATGCCTTTTATCCCAACACTCGGGAGGCAAAGGCAGGTGGATCTCTATGAATTGGAGACCAGCCTGGTCTATAAGAGCTAGTTCCAGGACAGCCTCCAAAACCACAGAGAAACCCTGTCACAAAAAAGCTAAAAAAAAAAAAAAAAAAAATCATGTGGCCCAACACTGCACTTATATCTGACACTTGGTAGTCATGAGGCTGTTCTCAGTGTGTGTGTGTGTGTGTGTCTGTGTGTGTGTGTGTGTGTGTGTGTTTCCTCCAGTGCTGGTCACTGAACAAAGGATCTCATGTATGCTAGGCAAAGGCTCAGCCACTGCACTATACCCCCAGCCCAAGAACTTACATTTTTGCCTTTCCCAGAATATCAGATGAATAGAACTACCTGGAATATATCCAGTTGAAATTGATTTTTTTTCACTCAGCCTGTAAAGCCCATCTAAGTTATTGCATGTGTCAACAGTTTATTCCCTGCTGTTGCCGAGCTGTATCTATTATGTGGTCTAACACTCCTGGCCATTCACTAGATGAATCTTTTGGGTTGTGTCCAGGTTAGGGCAATTATGAATGAAGTTGTTATTAAATATTTGTATGTAGGGTTTTGTGTGAATATAAGATTATGTTTCCATTGGATATGTTTTTGTCTAGGAATAGGATTGCTGGATCATAGGTGTGCTGGATAGTTTTATGTCATCTAAGAGGAGGGAACCTCAATTTAAAAAATGCCTCCATAAAATTGGGCTGTAGGCAAGCCTGTAGGGCATTTTCTTAATTAGTGATTAGTGGGGGAGGGCTCAGCCAATGGTAGGTAGTGCCATCCATCAGCTTGTGATCCTGGGTTCTAGAAGGAAGTAGACTGAGCAACTATGATAAGCAAGTCAGTAAGCAGCACCCTTCCATAGCTTCTGCAGCAACTCCTGCCTCCAGGATCCTGCCCTGCTTGTGTTCCTATCCTGACTTGTCTCAGTACTGGACTATAAATATGGAAGTGTAAGCCAAAACAAAAAACAAAACAAAACAAAAAACCTTTCCTTCCCAACTTAATTTGGTCATGGTGTTTAATCGTAACAATAGTAGCTCTCACAAAGACAATATGTTAGGTATATGCTTAGTTTAATAAGAAGCTTCCAGATAGTGGCCCAGGCCTTTAATCCCAGCACTTGGGAGGCAAAGGCAGATGGTTCTCTGAGTTTGAGGCCAGCCTGGTCTATAGAGCAAGTGCCAAGATAGCCAGGGCTACACAGAGAAATCCTGTCTGGAAAAAAACTAGAAGAAGAGAAAAAAAAATTCCAAGTCAGTTTTATTGAATATAAATGAGAAATAAGAAGGGACTTTAGGCTTCAGTCACTGTGAACTATGAAGAAGATTAGCGTTTTACGTTTTTATAAGTAGTTATTATATGGCCAGGTTCTGGTACACTGAGGAACTAGTTATGTCGTATATTGAGTGACACATAGCAGCCTGGAGTTCAATAGGCTGTTCCACTAGCTTTTATTTCAAGGATTTATAAATAGTTTTTGTTATCAATTCCCGCATAACAAACCAACACGAACGAAGTAGCAGCATGTACCAGTAATCATGCATTGTGCTCACTAATCTGCAGCCTGATTAGACTGAGGAATCATCTGGGGTGAGCCCTCAGCTGGGGCAGGAATCATGTAAGCTGACTCCAGTCATACATCTTATGTCTAGTGGCCAGGGCTGGATGAGGCTGGAGGACACCCGGGTGAGTATACTTGGTTCCTGATGCACCGCGAGGGAGCAACGAGTGTAAGAGTTCCAGTAAAGTTTCTCAGTCGTGAAAAGCATCCTTATGACCCATCTCTGGAACCACCTAAGGTCCCTTTGCCTTATTCCGTTGGTCAAGGTGGTCCAAGTTCATCTAGATTCAAGGAGGAAGACCCAGAGATCCACACTTGATATGCACAAAGGTGCAAAGTGTCGTCACATCGTAAGGGACATACAGGATGATATGGGAGCTTTCTTTGAAAGTGTGCCCTACTGCCGGGCAGTGGTGGCACACATCTTTAATCCCAGCACTCGGGAGGCAGAGGCAGGTGGATCTCTGTGAGTTCGAGGCCAGCCTGGTCTATAGATCGAGTTCCAGGACAGCCAGGGTTATACAGAGAAACCCTGCCTTGAAACAAACAAACAAACAAACAAACAAACAAACAGACAAGTATGCTCTACCACAAAGAGTGGGTACTAAATTGATAGAAAGGAAGCTGATGTCAAACAAGACTCATCCTGCTGTTTGCCATTGTGACAAGGACTAGTCAAAAATCATTTCAAAGGAGATACCCGCTCACTTCTCCATGAATCAGTGTGTCAAGCCCTATGCTTGATTTTTGCCATCTCTTTAATAGGCCAAAGATCCTGGACTTGTGTCTGCTGGTAAAATTTGGACAGTGTTAGTCTGTACCACCCTTAGACTCAAACAGGAGAGCATCTGTGTCTACAACCACCCACTGTGGTCTCTTCTGAGCATGCCCTTTCCTACTGAGTGAGGGGTGCCTAAAGATAGGAGATTTGCTTACATGTGGCTTCCATCATTTTTTCTCAGCTGTGCCCTAGGATTCATGACATGCAGTTCATATCAAACTGGTCTCATGGGTGGAGCAATCCTTTCCCTTTGGTCTTTTTTGAAGAGGGAAGCCTGGGGCCCAAGGATGGCTATTGGTTGAGTTTTATTTTATTTTTTAATTTATTTAACTTTTATTTTATGTGCATTGGTGTCAGATCCCGTGGAACTGGAGCTACAGACAGTTGTGAGCTGCCATGTGGGTGCTGGGAATTGGACCTGGTTCCTTTGGAAGAGCAGTCAGTACTCTTAACTGTTAAGCCATCTCTCCAGTCCCCCATTTGTTGGGTTTAGAGACCGACAGCAAAGGCTGTGGTATCTACACACACACACACACACACACACACACACACACACACACACACCTTGTATCAAATCCAGCTTTGTTACTTAATAGTTTTGCGACACTAGGCAAGCTGCATAACCTATTTGTGTCTAAGTTAACTTTGGAAGTGGAGGTCATACTAGTATCCACTGAATACAATTTAAGGATTAAATAATATAGTATCCATATGAATTTAGCTTAATGCCTGGATCCTTGTAAATGCTTTTTTTATTGTTGTATAATAAATGCTCAGTAAATATTTATTTCTCTTCTTTCCCAAGGACCACACTAGATGCTGTTTTCCTGGGCAGTAGACACAGGCTAGCATCAGGGTGTACATCTCTCCTGTTGCTATCCGCATAAGTCTCAGTAAATTGTGAACATTCATTTAGCAATCTAATAATTCATCTCAGAGGTCCATGATTAAACCAAAGGAGAATGGTGCTTGTAGTTCAGTAGTCGACTGCTTACCAACACCTATCACAGAATGTGCCCTTGGCTCTAATCCACCTCATCCCCCAGCACCTCCAAAAAATTCTATCAAATATGCAAAACAGCAACAAAGCAAACACATAAAAACTTGAATGCTCTAGAATTGTATGAAGACTTAGAGATAGTAAAATATTACAGGCTGGAACTGAAGCTCCGTTGGTAGAATGCTTGCCTAGCATGCCTGGAGCCTTGGCATTCATCTCTCGCACTTAAACCAGGAGTGGTAACACATATGCCTGTAATATCAGCATTTTCAAGATGGAGACAGTAGGATCAAAAGTTTAAAGTGAGGGCTGGAGAGATGGCTCAATGGTTAAAATCACTGGCTGCTCTCCCAGATGACTGGGGTTCAATTCCCAGCACCCACATGGCAGCTCACAACTGTCTTTAACCCCAGTTTCAGGGGATCCCACACCCTCACATCAACATACATGCAGGCAAAACACCAATGCACATAAAATAAAAATAAATGTTAAAAAAGTTTGAAGTCGTCCTTGGGAACATACAGAGTTGAAGACCAGCCTGGATACTGGATACAAGAGACCCTGTCTCCAAAATAGAGAGAGAGAGAGAGAGAGAGAGAGAGAGAGAGAGAGAGAGAGAGAGAGAGAGAGAGAGAGAGGAGAGAGAGAGGAGAGAGAGAGAGGAGAGAGAGAGAGAGGAGAGAGAGGAGAGAGAGAGAGAGAGTTTATGTTGTGGGAAAAACCCCATAGTTTTGGCTAAAATCACTTGATTCTTAGGTCTTGGTTAGCCAGTTGTCATTTACTATGCTAACATGTTTTAAAAACAATTTTACTACTTATTTATTTTGGGTTTTTGGTTGGTTGGTTTTGTTTGTCTAGACAGGGTGTCTCTGTGTAACAGTCTTGGCTGCCCTGGAATCACTTTGTATACCAGGCTGTCTCCCAAGTGCTGGGATCAAAGGCATGTGCCACCACACCCAGCTTAGTTTGTTTTTTTGAAGCAGAGTTTCTCTGTATAGCCCTGGCTGTCTTGTAACTCACTGTTGTGGAATATTATTTTAAGATCTGTTACATTTGTTTATGCTGTGGAACATTTGTTTAAGGATGTAAAGATGTGTTGCATTCATTAATGATGCATTTGTTTAACTCTGAAGCTGTGTTAAACTCCTGATGGATCTAATAAACAGCCGAATGGCCAATAGCTGGGCAGAGAAAGGATAGGTAGGGCTGGCAGGCAGGCAGAGAGAATAAGTTGAAGGAGAAAAAGAGAGAAGTGAGATCACGGAGCAAGGAAGAGAAGGAGGACAGCAGGGTCCAGCCCCTCAGCTATACAGCAAGCCATGGGGTAAGAAGTAAAGACAGGTATACAGGAATAGAGAAAGGTAAAAGCCCAGAGGTAAAAGATAGACAGAATAATTTAAGTTGAGAAAATCTGGCTAGAAACAAGCTAAGCTAAGGCTGGGCATTCATAAGAAAGAAATAATTCTCTGTGTGTATTTATTTGGGAGCTGGGTGGCAGTCCCCCCAAAGAGTCAAAGAGTAAAAACCATCTCACTATGTAGACCAGGCTGGCTTTGAACTTAAGAATCTGCCAGTCTCTGTCTTCCAAGTGCTGGGACTAAAGGTGTATGCCACCTCCCAGTTTACTGTGATTTTTTTTTTTTAAGTTGTAGGAGTCATTGAAGAATGCGATATAACTTTACAAATTTGTGAATAGGAAGAGTTAATTACTCCAATCCCAGCCTTTACAATCCTCTAGTTCAGGGTAGCCACTTTGCATATATCCCCTCGGAAATCGTGCTCTGTAGAAAATGTAGTCATCGGACAAGCTGCTCTTTTTTTTTTTTTTTTTTCACAGTGAGAAACCTGCTTTATACTTTGGGTTTGTTCTAGACTGTGCTTTTGAAATAGAAATTTATTCTAACGTTGTGTATGGTAATACATGGTTTTAATGCCAGCACTCAGGAGGCAGAGGCAGGTGGATCTCTGTGAGTTCAAGGTCAACCTGCTCTACATAGTGATCCCCCGTCTCAAAACAAAGTAAAATAAAAACAAACAGAAATTAACAGTGTGTAAGTATGGAGTATACAAAGGTCTTTGAAAGAGTCACAAGGTAGATAATTCCTGGGAGTAACATTGTTCCATCAAAGGCTGTATTTTACTCATCCCTATTGGAGTACAGCAACGTAGAAAATTCAAGGTGATAAATTGTTTTTCTTTTCCTTTTTTTAATGGTTTTTCGAGACAGGATTTCTCTGTAGATTTGGAGCCTGTCCTGGAACTTGCTCTGTAGACCAGGCTGGCATCACACAGAGATCTCCCTGCCTCTGGTCCTGAGTGCTGGGATTAAAGGTATGCACCACCACCGCCTGGCAACATAATAAACTGAATAGTGACTTAGGTCTTGGGTCTCAGGTATACAGTTTCCAGTTAAGCTTTATATTTTGTTAATTCCTTATTTGTTTTTGTTTTCCTTTTTGATGTTGCATGTTGGGCTGTAGGGGAGCCTGTAGCCAGCCCCTAAGCAGGCTCCATATTGGTAATTTCCCACTATATTGGGCTAGGGGTTGTAGCTCAGTGATAGACACCAAGTTCAATTTCTAAGGCTAGGATTAGGTCAGAGGACAACATTGTCCAGTTGGTTGTTGTCTCTTCCAGCAGATCCTCAGGATTGAACTCAGGCTTGCATGATGGGACCCTGTAAGAATCCACTGAGTATCCAGGGAGCCATCTGTTTAGCCCCAGGTAGTTTGTTTTGCTTTTAATGTGTATAAGAGTTTTGCCTACACCTATGCCTCTCAGAAGCCAGAGGAGGAGCATGGGAAAACCTGGAACTGGAGTTAGAGATGATTGCAAGTGCCATGTGCATGCTGGGAAAGGAACTGGAGGCTGTGCTATCTCTCCAGGCCCTTGGCTGTCTTTTTATAACAATACTTGGGGAGATGTTTTCAATTCAGAATGTTATAATGATAATAAGAGAATTAATAGAGAATAACAGATAATAATAATAGAATGGGTTTGGATACAAAGTTCTGTGCTTTTTCATTAGGAAGCTCCAAATTCCACAATGTTGTTCCCCTGTGCTGACGTTTGTAAACTGTCTTGTCTTAGGGCCATTGTCATTTGTGACATTATCATTTTTTATATCAGTCTTTCTTTTTTTTCTTTTTCTCAGTGCTAAGATTGATCCCAGGGCTGGGTGGTGGTGGTTCAAACCTTTAATCCCAGCACTGGGGAGGAAGAGGCAGGCAGATCTCTGTGGGTTTGAGGCCAGCCTAGTCTACAGAGCGAGTTCCAGGACAGCCAGGGCTACACAGAGAAACCCTGTCTCAGAAAAAAAAGAAAAATACCATTGACATACCCACTCCCACCACCAGCCATAGCTGTGTAGATCTGAATGTCCTAGAACTTACTCTTTAAGTCTAGGCTGGCCTAGAACTCAGGGATCTGCCTGCCTCTACTTCCTGAGTGCTGGAACTAAAGGTGTGCACTGCTACTGCTGGGCTTAGACATTTTAAACTATTGCTTTGTAAATCACTTCCGAATTGTTTGCAGGTTGCAAACAGAACTGTCTGGGTTGGAGCCCAGGCTAGTAGCTTTTCTATGATAGAAGATCAAAATGGGTTCCTCTAAGGATATCCCCAGTTTAGAGTTGGAGGGACAGAGAGGATCCAGCTAGTGTTGCAGCCAGAGGCCAGGGTGGGTTGGGTCACAGCCCTGTGCATGGCATCACACAGCTGGAAGAAGTTAGAGGAGACTCTCTGACCTAGGTTACTGATTTCTTCACCTGGAACTTATTTTTCCTTTTAATGAAATTAAGCAAACTAACATTCTTTTGTTTTACCTGAGCAGAACTAAACAATTTAAATTTTCTTAGTTTTTTTTTTTAATTAGCCTAGAAAGTAATGAATCCTATTTTAGCATTTTTCACAATTACTTTGTTTTTGTTGACTATCCTTGAAAACAGCTTGGTTCATTTTTTTTTTTTTTTCTTTAATGAGGTACTGAGGATTGATTGCCTGGTGTCATGCTGTTCAGCAAGCACTCTGCCCCTGTGTTACATCCCTAGCTGTCTTTTTACTGTTTTGAGACACTGTCTTTATTAATGTGGCCAGGCTTGAATGAGCTCCAGAGCCCCTGAACCTTCTTTAACTTCTCTGCTTGTGTTCTGGGGTCAGGAATACAGAGGTGAGAGGCCCATGGAAGGCAGTGTGAGCATGGCCATGTATGGAAACACCTTAACGAAGCCTGTTACTTTGTATTCTAACCTTTCTTAAAGTCAGTAAAAAGATAAAAAAAAAATCTTTTGTTTCACTAAAGAAGCACCAGATCTCTGGGAATCTTCCACATCCTCTCATACACAGGCTGTCCATCTGTCATCTTCCTATAGAATGGATGGTCTGTTGCCAGGCACTTGGCATTAAAAGCCAGACTCCTGGAAATGCAGTTTTCAAATCCATTAACCTTTATTCAACTCTAATGAAGAAGAATGTGTCATTTTTCTGCAGTTTATGATCCAGTATGAGTTGGATTTGACTGACCTTTTACCCCAAGATTGTCCTAAGATGGGCTCATAAAACTAAAATCTTTTTAGAGGTTTTATGGAAATTGAGTTTCTCTGTTGCTGTCTGCCTTCACATCATAAGGTGATTTCCCCCTCGTTCATTTGGGGGTTGAACATGCTGAATAAAGCCCTTTCTGGAAATGGTTGCTTTGCTGAAAGCTTTCCTCTGCACCATGGAGCAGCCAAGACATGAAGGAAGATGCTAAGTGCATGGTCTTGTGGCATTACCTGAATTGTGAACTTGAAACATCTTGGGGATAGGCTTGCAGTGACAGAGCTTTAGAGGTAGAGTGGCGAGATTCTTTGAGCCTACAAGTCCCACTCCTGCCTAGGCACCAATGCTGTGAGATGACTTCTCAAAACTAATTAAGTTGTAAGACTGGAGAGCTGGCTCAGCAGTTACAAGCAATCGCTGTTCTTTCAGAGATCCCAAGTTTGTTTCCCAGTGCCCATGTCTGTCTCACAACAGCTTGTAACTCCAGTTCCAGGAGACACAAAGCCCTCTTCTGGCATCGGACAGCAACCCCATACACTCAAACAGATACACAGACTCACACAAATACAAATATAACAAATCTTTACTCCAAAGCAACAGAGAAACCCTGTCTCAACAAACAAGCAAACAAATCTTTAAAAAAGTAGTGTAAACTCTGGGTGGTGGTGGCGAACGCCTTAAATCCCAGCACTCGGGAGGCAGAGGCAGGTGGATCTCTGTGAGTTCGAGACTAGCTTGGTCTACAAGAGCAAGTTCCAGGACAGCCTCCAAAGCTACAGAGAAACCCTGTCTCGAAAAACAAACAAACAAACAAACAAAAAACAAAAGGAGTGTAAGTGCGTACATTTTTTGTTTGTTTGTTTGTTTGGTTTTTTGAGACAGGGTTTCTCTGGCTCAGACTCACAGAGATCTGCCTGCTTCTGCCTCCCAAGTGCTGGGATTAAAGACATGTGCCACCACTGCTCAGCTACCTGTGTACATTTCTAATACAAACTAACGACTCCCGTAACATCCGTTGTGCTGTGTGCTCTCTTTCCTTTTTGCCCTCATTCGTTGGCCATAGAGCCTGGGCCAAGGCCAAGGCTGACAGTGATTTTAAACTACATCATTTGTTGTGGCAAGAGGGATGATTTGGCTGAAAAGTTTGCAAACATCCTTCATTCTACAAGACTTTTTAGCAGTTTTGATTTAGTGAACTATTTTTCCTTTGGAAGCTGCTCCCACTGAGACTGGAGATCACCATTTATACAGTCAGATAAGATCAATATGAGTTTAGGATGGTAAGGCTGTAGTCACCATTCATTAGGCAGCAATTGTCTCCACTCCCTTTGCAGTCCTGATGCTTGCACTTCCTCAGCTAGCACGTGTCTGAGTCTCTGTGGCTAGCCCTGCTCTTCCAGGGTCCCTTCTACTTATTCTCAGCCATGATAATTATCATAAGTGAGAAATAAAGAGGTCAAGTGTGGTGGAGCCTGCTTGTAATCCCAGCACTTGGCAGGTCAATCCACTACAATTGCCAGAAGTTCAAGTCCTGTTTGAACAAGAGCCTGTCTTAAAAGGAAAGCAAGTACTGGGTATGGTGGCACAAGCCTTTGTGGCCAACCTGGTCTACAGAGCAAGTTCCTGGACAGCCAGGTCTACTAAGAGAAAACTTCTCAAAACATTTTTCTTTTGAGAAAAACAAAAGCAACCCCCCCCAAAAAACCAACCAAACAAAAATCAACACAAAACAAACTAGAGCTAGAAGTGGTTACCCATTCTAGCTTTTGAGAAGTATGTTGTTCTTGCATTTGAGGCCACCCTAGGCTGCATAGTGAGATCTTATTTCAAAAAGGGAACAGAGGATGATGATGTGGCTCTCCAGTAGAATATTATCTTGTTTGTGCATGACCCTGGGTTTGATCCCCAGCAAGTGAAAAATAAGAAGGAAAGAAAAAAAAAAAAAACAAAAAAACAACTCAGGCTTAGCTGATTTCTCAAGATCAAAGACAAGTAAACGGCAGAATAAGTGATCCGCACCCACATATGTTAGACATGAAAGCCTGCGTCCTTAAATAGCACATGGAATGCCACCACCTTATGTCAGCTGTCATGCTGAAGCCGGGAAACACAGGCACAAAATCTCTCATCAGTGGGAAATAGAACAAACTGACAGAGTGTGTTCTATTTGATAGCAGAGGTTATGGTCCAGTCCAACGGGGCCCTTCATCTGCCCTGGTGAATTCTGAAGTCACAAAGAGAGGCTGGTGCCTAAAGAACCTGCAATTTGGTTAAGCCAAAGAAGGAACTTGTCGATCAGAGCATGAGGCGTGTGTTTGTCACTATGATTGGTTCATGGATTCCCTACCTGGGTTTCTCCTGGCACACTATCACTCTTTCCCATCACTACCAACTGGTAATGTCTTTCAGGGTTCTGCTTTTTATCTTTGCTTGATTTCCTCTTGTATATCTATACTTTTCCTCAGGCCAGTCACCCATTCCTGCAGCTTCTCTTATCATGACAGACTACTGTTCCTTCAGTAGGCATCTTCCGTGACATCCCCTCTTTGTACCCTAGACTTTTATCTGTGTGATTCTCCATCAGGTCCTGCATACAGAGCTTGGCTGAATAGACCTCACTATCTGGACTCCACTCTAGCGGTCCTCTTTGTTCCTTGTCTTGGGTGGTACCCTCATCTATCTGATCAGGAAACCTGGAGCTACTTTTGTTTTCTCTCCCTCTTGCTTTTTCTTTTCTAGTCTCACTTTCACTGTCCAAGTTTAGGCCTGCATTGTCCCTTTTACATCTATATTGTAATATTTCCCAATAGATTTCACTCCCCTTAATCTCTCTCTTTACACTCCCTCTTCTATACAATCATGTCTGATAATGTCATTTCTGTTTAATGGAATCAGATGCCTCAATTGCTCTGTTGGGAGCTGTTGAAAACAGAAAGCTTCTTTTACACCAGGTGCTTAACATGGCTGATAAACAGATGCTTGGTGAGTAGTTTAATCTTTAAATTGATAATATGGTCAGCCATGCAGACTGGATAGAAAGAACACATAGTTGGTTTTATAATGTACTTTTAAAAATAAAGGTATTTTCAAGCACTTTATTGTGTGATGCCTCACTCAAGTATTGGTTGCCTAGAGACCATGTTGACAAATTACAAAGGCTATTTTGTACTGAAGGACTTGTCCTTGGTAGACGACAAAGGATATCATGGTCACCATCATCATCAGACTCATCATCATCATCATTTTATTTTTAAGTGCTATGGGTTAGTCGGTGTTTAGGAACTACCCCCACTCTGGTTCCCCCCACCAATGCTATTGGCTCCCCTTTATTTCTTTCCTGTTTCAGGGAAAACAGAAGCCCATACTTCTAGGTCAAGCTCTGGAGTGGGCATCCAAAAGGTAAGAGGGGTGGGTGCTGAGGAACAGGTGAGACTGAGGATGAAAAATTCCTTTATTACTCTGGGGGTGTGGATTGTGATGAAGATAATAGACTCTTATTGTCTTGGAGCAGACTCAAGGGGAGGTGGTTGCCCCTAAGAAGGCAGTGTTATTACAAGCAAAGGGAGAAAGGCTGTGAGCTTCCAAATTGGAATGAGAGAAGCAGAAAGCAGGGGGAATAATTCTAAAGTTATAGCTGTTTATCTAAGGAGAGGGGAACAATGGGATTGTGAGTACCGAAATGAAAGTGTCAGGCTGATTGTGTCTAGCTAGCGAACCAGAGGCAGGTGCAATGGAAATGGCATTACCAGAAACCTGGGATCATGCAGAACCAAACCCCAAGTCTCGAGAGAGATCTCTGAAAGGGCTCTTGTTCTGGAAGGGAAGCAGAGACATGAGAGAGGGAGTTTCTGTACCTTGCCTGCATTTCCATCAAATGCTAATTGTTAGCTCTTTCAAATTTAATACACAAAAGTAAACTCATAATCTAATTCATTGTATTAAATTTTCTGGTTCTGCAGTCACACAATGTGAGCCTTTCTACAGAGCTTCAGGATTTAGTCTAATATTCTAAATTGCCTTGGGGCTGACAGGGTCATCTCTGCAAAGATCAGGATATAGCTGTGATTTATCTTTTGTTGGTGTCTTCATTTTTCTTTTAACATGTCCCTTCTCCTGCATCCAAAATATATGGCAGCTACTTGTATCTGTCTGTGAACTTTGCCTCAACACACACACACACACACACTCACACACACACACACACACACACACACACACACACACACGCTTAATGTATACACACACAGACATGTAGTACTACTAACAGGGGTTTCTCCTAACAGGGCTTTAAATCACAGGACTTTATAATTTGATGAGAAAAGGGATTCAGAGATTGTTATGCCCAGGATAGTTGGTTCAGTCGCTCCACAATGTCCTCAATGATGCAGGATTTGCTAATCCTTCTACTTTGCAACCCTTAGCTGATAGCTATGTCACAAAGATGCTATCTCAGTTCCAAGTATCTTGTCTTCATGTAATGACACCCAAAGCAGAAACCAAAGACTGATGGTCTGCAGGTCTTTTCACCAGTTGGGAGGGGCGCTACTAGAGCATTCTGCCTTTTCCTCTAATTTTTGAGATGGTTTCTCTTGTAGCCCAGGATTACTTCAAAGCTGCCATGTAACCAAGGATGACCTTGAACTTCCAATTCTCTCAGGTGCTAGGCTTATAGGTGTGAGCTACCTTTCCTGGTTTACATACTGCTGGAGATTAAAGCTAGGGCTTTCCTGTGTGCTAGGCAAACACTGACAGTTGAATTATGTTCCCAGCTTTCATCATCTGCTTTCATGTGTGTGAGACCCTGAGTTCACTCTTCCTCAAAGGTCTTTCTCTGGGGCAGAGATGGCTTAGAGGGTAAAGGAGCTTTTACACAGGGCTGGCAACATGGCTTATATCTTTGGAGCCTACATAAGCATGGACAAAATAAACCAACTCTACTACCTTGTCCTCTGACCTCCATATAGGTGTGGGACATGAGACTCACACCTGTCATGCACATATACACGTACAGATAAATGAAGTCCTCCATGTTCACATCTCTGTCCAGGGAGTAAGTGCCTAGAAGTCACCTTGCAAGTACTTTCTCCCATCTTGTTGCTAGAACTGGTCCTGTGCCCCTCTGCTTCTAGAAAACCCTAAACTGAATTTTGTTTGGGGACATTAGAGAAAAGATTAGTGACCCAACCAACAACATCTGCTGTACCTACAGAGAATGTCATTGAATATTAAGACTTGTGACCCCTGGAATCAACTTCCTATGCCTCTCCCCTCTGTTATATAGAAAGACTGAGTTTTTATTCAGTTTATTGCTCAATGGAAGGAAAAGTGATTTTTATTTTCTGTTTACTGTTGCTAGAAGGGCTTGATAGAAACATCCCGGTTAACATTGCCATGATAACCAGAAGCAGTACCACCTAAGAATGCCTAAAGTGTTTCTGTAGAACATCTACCAGCAAAGGCCTCAGGTGATCTTAGAAACAGGTACATCATTGCCCTTCATAGCTATTTTGAATGTGATTGCAAGGCATTTATTTTTCAGTGGATATGTTGTATTAATTCTAAGAAAATATATCTGGCTATAATTTTTTAATTTTAAGGTTCTGTTTATTAGCTGGGAATAGTAACACATGCCTTTGATACCAGCACTCAGGAGGCAGAGGCAGAGGCAGAAGCAGATGGATCTCTGTGAGTTCCAGGCCACTTGGGTCTACACAGAAAATCCCAGGCCAGTAAAGGCAGCATAGTGAGAGAGACCTTTTCTTGATAAATAAATAAAGAACAAAAAAACAAACTAAGTTGATGATTTGTGCGGAACCAAATTCATAGCTACCTTGGGACACAAGTGGCCATTGGGCCAAGAGCAGGGAGCCTTTCCTTCTGCAGTGTTTAGAATGACTAATAGCCAGAGGAAGTTGCTGAGAAAGAGACCTGTGAAGAAATGAGTTAAGGGCATGTAAATTCAGTTGAAGACAAGGTAGCCATCCCTATCCAGTTGCAATCCCAACTTTTCTTCATTAGACATATGTGGGTTTCTCTTTTTGGAGGGGAGGTCTTAAAGAATAGTTCCCTTGCTGGACGCTGGTGGTGCATGCTTTTAATTCCAGCACTCTGGAGGCAGAAGCAGATGGATCTCAGAGCGAGTTCCAGGACAGGCTCCAAAGCTACACAGAGAAACCCTGTCTCGAAAAACCAAACAACAACAACAAAAGAACAGTTCCCTTGTGCAATGCCACTGATAACAGTTGCACTTTGTTTTATTAAATATTTTCTTCTTCTTCTTCTTCTTCTTCTTCTTCTTCTTATTATTATTATTATTATTATTATTATTATTATTTGGTTTTTTGAGACACTGTTTTTCTGTGTAGCCCTAGCTATCCCAGAACTTGTTCTTTAGACCGGTTGGCCTCGAACTTACAGAGATCCATCTGCCTCTGCCTCCAGAGTGCTAGGATTAAAGGTGTGTACCATCACTGCCTGGCCTTAAATATTATTAAACTTATTTTATTGCTTTGTATACAATATGTGTCAGTATTTTGCCAGCATGTGTATTGGTGCACCACATACATGCCTGAGGGTGGTAAGAAGAAGGCATTGGATCCTTAGGAAATGGAGTTACAGACAGGTATGAGCTGCCTTGTTGGTGCTGGGAATAGAACCTGGGTCCTCTGGAAGAGCAGCCAGTACTTAACCACTGAGCAATTTCTCCAGCTTCCTGTTCAAATTTAAACAGAAACAGTAATACATTGTTTCACCCCCTCCCCATTATTGTAAGACAGTTGCTTCCATATTTAGTTATAGTACTTGATTGGAGTGTGTGTGGGAAGTCATCTGGGCATTGTGCCCAGTTTGTTTAATTTTTGTTTATTTGTGAAGTGCCGTAGATTTTGTTGCATTTATTAGATTATTACTGTTATTAGTTGCTACTAATTATATATTCTAATGCGTTATATATCTAGCACTGAAGCAACAGACTCCCGAGGGCAGTCTCATACTCTGCTTCGGTTTAAAGAAAGGATCTGCAGTGGCAGTAACTCTACAACGAATCCATTCCCTCACTAATCCATTCCCTGACTTGTGTGTCTTTAAGCATGTTTTCCCTTTGTGTATTCTGCTCCTGAGTGAAAGAGACAGTGTCCCTTCCTATTCCCCCACACTGTGGCTTTTTCTACCTCTACAGTTTGCTCATTTCATCTTTTCTCATCTACCTTTCAAAGCGCCCGCCATCTTCAAGCATTGACACCAATCTTATTTCTGGTGTAGAAGCTTTCTAATTCACATAGACCTCATTCACAGTGGCAGGTCTCCTCATCTACTTGAGTTACTGATCTAAGTGCTGGCTTATCACTGACACTGACACCATATTTATTTCTGTTTACTTATTGTGTATATGTTACAGGTGGGTGTGTGTTCCTGCGTGGGTGCATATCTGTGCAAGAGAATGTGTTATGTGCGCATGTGCAGGTGCCAGAGGTCAACCTTAGGTTCCCTTTGTCAGAAGCCATCTGCCTTTTTTTTTTTTTTTTTTAACGGAGTTTCTCTGTGTAACAGCCCTGGCTGTCTTGGAACTCACTGTGTAGAACACCATGGCCTCGAAGTCAAAGAGTGGTCCCCTGCCTCTACCTCCTGAGTTCTGGGATTAAAGGCATGCATGCACCACCACTCAGTGATCTGCCTTAATTTTTAAAACAGCTTGCCAATGAGGTTAGGCTGATTGGCTAGTGGACACCAGGGATCTACCTGTCTCTCCCTCCCCAGTGCTGGGAGTGTAAGTGTGCACCACCGTGCCCGGCTCTTTTGTCTGCTATGGGGATTGAACTCAGATCTTCAAGCTTGCATAGCAAGCATTTTATTTACTGAGCCATCTTCCCAGCCACCTAGCTTCTTCAGCTGTGGCAAAAAGACATAAAGATAACAAAATTTGCTAAGTCAGTCACTTCTAAGTGTATAATTTGGTAATGTTAATATAATCTCAACAGTGTACCATGATCTCACAAACTTCATCTTTTAAAACTGAAACTTGGGCTGATGAGCCAGAGTCTCAGTAGGTAAAGGTGATTGTTGCCAAGCCTGATGACCTGAGATTAGTCTCCAAGTTCCATATGGTGAAGGGAGAGAACCAACTCTCACAGTTCGTCCTCTGGTGGCTTACTTATCCTATTTCTATATACTGATAGATGCCACCTTGCAGTGAGGTTGCTGAGCTCATCAGTAGACACCAGCCCAGCCTAGTCCAATTCTGTTGGAAGTAGAAAAAACAAACAAATAATCAAACAGAAAAAACAAAGACAGAAATGATGAAGGAAGAGGGATAGTAACACTTTCATTTTTTTCTTTCAAATATCTTATCTTTATATTATGTACATCCCGCCAGTAAGTGTATCTACACTATGTTTGTGTGGTGTCCACTGAGGCCAGAAATGGCATTGGATTTCCTGGGGCAGGAGTTATAGACATTTGGAGCTGTCAGGCAGTTGCTGGGAATGAACCCAAGTCCTCTGGAAGAGCAGTCAGTGCTCTTAATGGTTGAACTCCCAGCATCTCTTTCCTTAAGGAAGACCCCCAGCTCTGCATAAGCTGGGTGTGCTGGCACAGGCCTGTCATCCCAGCATGTGGGAGACAGAGTCAGGAAGATCACAAAAGCGCAGAGCCATCCTCAGCTACATAGTGAGCTCAAGGCCAGCCAGCCTGCGATAAACTGATAAATGAGACCCTGTCTAAAAAGAAAAGGAAGACACGAAACGATCCTATGTTCTGAAGATGTGTGATCTGGGTTTAACCCTGAACTTTGCTCAGCCACTGGCATCACTGGTTACTGTGCCTCCTAATTCTGCTTCCTTGTTTGTAAAGTGGAAATGGTAGATGTAGCAAAGAACCCTTGGGAACACTGTATTATATTTTTTTTACATTTATTTATTTACTTATTTAATATATGTGTACTTGTGTACAGACATGGGTGCACATATATGTCACAGTACGTGTGTGGAAGTCAGAGGGTAACTTTCAGGAGTCAGTTTTCTCTTTCTATTCTGTGGGTTCTGGGGCTTGAACTCAGGTCGTCAGGTTTGGTGGCAGGCTCCTTTACTGCCTAAGTCGGCTCACTGGCCTTATTGTAAGAACTGTATAATGTTGCAAAGTGGCTGCCGAATAGTAAGTACTCCATAAGGGGGCTGGGGAGATGGCTCAGATGGTGAAGGTCTATGCTGCACAGGCAGGGGCATCTGAGTTTGTTACTCAACATGGATGTGAAATTCCAGCAATGGGGAGGTGGATGTCAGGGAGACGTTGGTTCCTTGCAGCTCACTGCCAGTCAGCCTGCCTGAACTGGTGAGTTTGGTGCCATTGAGAGACTTTGGCTCCAAAAATTAGATGCAGAGTGATTGATAAAGACATCAGATATCACTCTTTAGCCTCCACACATGCATACACATGCACATAATGATACACAGCATATGATACATAATACATATGATACATACCAGAGTGATGCACAACACAAAATGATTCATAAGCGTTAGTGGTCCCCGCCTCCTTGCCATTGAGAAAGTAGATTTCTGAGAGTTCAAGGCCAGCCAGGTATACACAGTGAGACTCTAGCAGGGGTAGGGGAAGAGAGAGAGAGAGAGAGAGAGAGAGAGAGAGAGAGAGAGAGAGAGAGAGAGAGAGAGAGAGAGAGAGAGAGAGAACACATGATGCTGGTGGTGCATGGCTTTAGTCTCAGCACTGGGGAGGTAGAGGCAATTGAATCTCCTGAGCTCTAAGCCAATCGGGACTGTATAGTGAGACCCTTTCTCAAAACCCCAGGACATAAGCAAGCAAGCAAGCAACAACATAAAACCTGAGGGAGGAGGGAACAGGCAAATACTTGACAGTGCTTCATCGAATAACATATCAAACTCTTTTATTTCCATAATATACGCACACTTTTTTCTGTGATATTGTTGCCACTCATTCCTTTCGTCACTGTTTCTGAGCACAGAACTGCCCCCCCCCCCCAATCTGTGGGTTCTGTACCTGAAGATTCAAATGACAAAGGATCAAAAACAGCAAGAGGGTAGGTTGGTGGGAGGGCCAGTAGGGTTGGGATGGGGATACTGGTGAGATCGCTCAGCAGTTAAGAACACTTGTTGCTTTCACAAAGGAGCTGAATTCAGTTCCCAGCACCCACAGGGAGGCTCTCAACTGTCTGTAACTCCAGATTCAGGAATCTGATACTCTCCTCTTGCTTCCTCTGGCACCAGCTCATTGTGGCATACATACATACATACATGTAGGCCAAACACTCACACATAAAAACTAATAATAAAGTTTTTGTTTAAATTACAACTGCATTAAGCTGACTTTTCTTGTCACTCTTCTGTCAGCTACACAGTATAACACATACTTATTTTGTATGATGAATTGTCAGTCAATCTGGAGATGATTTAAAGCTTGTGGAGGGCTCTATAGTAAGGTTTTTGACTGTCATGCATGGGGTCTGAGTTTGATCCCTGGCGATGCAAAAATAATTAAGTAGGTACATGTCTGAGAGGGTGTACATGGACTCTGTGCAAACACCACACTGTTTTGCCTCAGGGACCTGAGTGCCTGCAGATTTGGGTATCCTTGGGGTATCTTGGAACCAATTTCCCATAAATATTAAAGAACTATTGTTTACTCAAAGACTTCCTGAAAAAAAAAAACTCAACAAATAAGCAGATGTTGTTTACTTATCTATCCTCTTCCACTGTAATTCACTGCTGTGTAAAAAAACTTTTTCAAATACTTAGTGGCTTAAAATAATAGCAATCATTTAGTAATTGTTCTGTAATTCATGAAAGGGTAGCAGAGCAACTCACCTGGACTGCCCATAGCATCCGCTGAGGCAGCTGGAGTGGCCACTTCCAGGGTGGTTTATTCCCACTGGCACTCTGGCACCAGCCTGGAGCCAGGAGTTTGGTATTGGTAATGGTTCATTTCCCACTAGGCTGACTTCCTTGGCCTTTGTTGTTAGTTTGGCTCTGTTATCTTCATTGTGGTCTTATCATGGAGATAACTTGAGCTTCTTCCTAGCCTGGTGACTCCAGGGTAGCTTGCCTATGAATGTTGGGATTAACTTCCAATTGTTCCAAAAGAGAAGGCTACCAAGTGTTCTTGAAGTGGAGGTAACTCACGTTGTATTCTTTTGGTTAAAGTGTATCAGATTCGAGAGCCTTGCACAAGCACTTAACTGGGAGATACAGATTGCTGCTCCATTCACCTGACACATGCTTAGCCCCTCTTGATGATTGACAGAATAGTCACCTACTCCACAGTTACATCTAGCACCACTGAGAAGACACAGCTGAACAACAGGTAAAGGATTCTTGTCTGGATGGAGCACACACTGGGCACTGAAGTGATTTCCATATTTGTTGACTATGGGTGCTGTGAGAATGGTAAGGGCTGTCTGCTGTCAGTACACAATACTTTGGATTATGATAGTTTGCTTTCAGTATATATTCCCCAATTATCTTTTACCCAAATTAATTCTGACTCATATTTACACTTTGTTCTTACAGACTATACATACCTGTTTCTATTCATGCTTACTAATATCAAAACTTTTTTTTTCTTTCTGTTTTGTATTTGCCAATCTGCTAGTCCAAAGATTTTTCAGGGCTATAGAAGTACTTCCTTGATGTAAAGGATACATAGCATGTACCAGGTCCAAGGTTGGAGCCTGGTATTGCCCATAGCAACAACAACCACAAAAACATATCAATTAATTAATGAAATTAAAGGGGAAAAGGACAAAGAGGAAGGTGAGGAAGAGGAGGAGTCCTGCAATTCTAGCCCTGGGGAGGCTGAGGCAGAAGTTTTTGAGTTCAAGGCCAGCTTGGGCTACACAGCAATACCCTGTCTCAAACCCAAAACAGAGAGAAAGGAGCATATGAGACACTTTCACTTGGTTACTGAGTCAGTCCTTTATTTAGCTGGAATTTTGTCAATCCTTGCTACTTGGCTATTTGTGAGTGTCTGCTGTCAGCATTTGCTATTTTCTTTGTGTTTCTCAGTTTATTGACGTAAGAAAAGGCTTTTTCCTCACATCCGATTGAACAGTTTTCTCAGCAGTAATCCCTGGGGTCTGCCTGTCATATTTTCTTCCTCACTAGATTAACAAGACTCAGCTCATTGCTCTTCCTTCCTTCATTATTAACTTCTTCCAGAATTAAGTTTTTCAAAACAACTTATTTTTATCAGTTAGTTTTATATACATGGCTGTTTTGCCTGAATGTATGTTCATGCAGTATGTGTTTGGTGCCCTTGGAAGTCAGAAGAGGGTGTTGGATCCCTTATAACTGGAGTTACAGAGGGTTGGGAGCCTCCATGTGGATGTGGGAATGAAACTTGGGCCTTTGTAAGAGCAGCAAGTGCTCTTAATCACACAGCCCCGCTCTACCTCCCCTTTCTTTTGAGACGCCAATAAAAAACTGGTATCAAAAAGAAGAGGAGAGAAAAGAAAGAAGATTGCTTTATTTTTTTTTTTAAAGCTACCACCTAGGATATAAATAACAAAAGTATCCAACTAAATTGTTGTTTGAGGTGGAGGAGCAGAGTTACCCAAGGACTTAGAAAGCTCATTCAGATGTTCTCCATACCTTGGCGGGTAAAGGACATCTTTTTCTTGTATTGATGCAACACACATGACATGCTCCTTAGTTTATACCCAAGCTCTAATGTTAAATAGTATTTAGCCTCATTTGAAGATTTGCAAAAGTCTGAACAAAGAGTCTCATTTTTATAACCAAAATAGTTTGAATGGGCTAATTTAAATTTTAATCATACATTATCTGAAAATGGTAGAAAATGTTAATGATTCTTTCATTTATCCCCTGGCAAAAAAAAAGAGACATTCTTTTTGTACTTTCTACAGATATTTCCAGTGTGCTCAGACATCCAATTTTAAGCAGTCATGAGGGCTGCTACAAGTATAGTCATATGTTTGTAAGATTTCTAAAACAATTGCAGTTTGTGTTGTTATTTCAGGAATTGAGGCCAGTTAACAATGGCCTGAGATTCACAGCGGCTACCTTCACATGCCCTAGGAGAAGGGGAGCTGCCCAAACACAGCTTTGAAGGTGGAGGAATTCCCAACAGGCTAAATTCTAGAAGAGCATCAACACCCTGAGGTGATACATTCTTCACCCAAAACTCCGTGGGGATTTTGCAAAGTGAGAAATTCTTTTGTATCTTTGAAACCAGGCAAATCAAAGGAATTGCTTTTAATCTGATTTAGGTCCAAGCCAGTGAGTGACACTAATAAGGAACAAACACATTAGCACCAAAAGGAAATGATAATTAGAAACGAGAAATCTTAATCCGCAGCCCACTGGCTGAGATCTCCAAAGCTTAGCCACTGGATTTTAAATGTAAAAATCACATTCAAATGTGCAAAGGGATAATGCGCTGTGTATTTGCATGTGAAAATGGATGCTGTGCGTGCATAATTGGTGAGCCCAATACCTTTTGTTGAGGGGAATGGGGCTGGAGGAACAGTTGGTTTGGGGAGCTGAGCAAAGTTTCATGCAAAGATGCTAAACCTGAAGAGTGGATTTATTTTTAAGTTGAACATTAAATATTAGGTATAGATAATTAAGCAAAGTGCCTCTGATGATGAGACTTGCTCTCACAGGGATTCGCTAATGTCTGCTTTCGTTTCTTGGAGTCTAGCTTCTTTTCCTGATGCTGAGGATTAAAAATGCAGGACAGAAGGAAAAGGCTTTAAATCAGACTTTACTCCTCTAGTTTCTTAGGGTGGAAAGGAGAAGTGGCATGAAGTAAAAGCAAAGGAAGCCAATGAGGAATTCCTAAGGTTGAAAATCCTGGGCGCAGATGGTTAATGGCTATCTATCTTATGGACATTTTCCTCATTTTTATTTTCATTGAAAAGATCTTGCAATCTACAAGCTGAGTTCTGCATTGGCTGTTGAGATGTCACCCAGGCTCTTTTTGTACCACCCTCTGCATGACTCAACAGTCTCGGTAGCAATCAGGAAAATGTCATTCATATTGTATAATGTACAATACTGAAAATGCGTCTCTAAATTAAAATTATTTTAACCTTTTCAAATTTGTATCCAAGTCTGGCTTTCCATTAATAGCTTGTTTTCTTGTGTGTGTCATGATGCTAGGGTTCAAAGCTACTTCCCCTAAGAACTGTTTCTGAAGACTTCCCACCAAGTGTCTACAATTTGCAAGGTGTCCCCTTGGAAAAGCATTCTGACTACACAGTAACTGTGACACAGCAAATTTAAATTGTCATTGTGGTATAACTCCAGTTCTATCGAATCTGATGGTGTCTTCTGGCACCCACCCAGACACATTCACAGAAATAAAAATGAGTCTAAATATCCCAGATAAATGTTATAGAAAATTCTCGTTATGGATTTTATAGTGGCACAGATTAGAAATCAAATTCAAGGCTGCTTAGCACTGGTGGATCCAGTTGAGACTTGGTGGACTTGGCCCTGCTAAGGGGATGGAGCAGCAGCTCTCTCAACAAGCTTGGTGTATGTCCAGTCCCCAGTAACTGTAAACGGAACCCAGGGCCCTGTACATGCTAGACAAGAGCTCAACCATCTCAGTAATCCTCAGCCCAACATATTTGTTCTCATAATGTATCCTTTGTATCCTGAGAAAGGTTCATTCACACTGATAGAGTCCTCTTTACCGAAATCCTTAGTTTTATAGCTTGTTCCCCTTTGTCTCACGGTTAACCATCAGGTCATAATAACTTGATATGTAGATAATACTCATGCTTGGTTTTATTTCCCATCCCCTGCAGATGGTGGAACTTAAGTTTCTCACAGCACACTTTTGTTCTGAGTATGTTCTGAGAACAGATTCGTCAGTTGAAATACATGTTTTATTGTGTGATGAAGCAGGACCACTGACAACTGCTTGACTCACAGGTATTTTTGAATCCTGTTGTATTTTGAGTTTTTTGGATCCTCCAGCCTCAGCCTTCAGAGAAGCTGGGATTATCGGTGTGCATCACCACAGTAACTTTAAGTACTTTCCATCACTGGAAACAAGAGCTGCAGCAGTCAATTGAAAATACAGTAGTTGAAGACAGGGATGGTCTTTTAAAAGAAGTGATTGTGGTGGGGTCAGAGTTCTGTGTGTAGTAGCTGTCTAGTGATCTCAAGGCCCTGGGTTTGAATTATAGAGCACAAACACCCAAAGGACTATCCAACAGTGGATTTTTCTGTTTTTATTTTACTTTTTATTTAGAAACTTTAAGAGAGATCTCCTAAAATCCAATTTAAAAATCACTCAGCAATTATAAGGGAGCAAAGTTCAGTTTGATTTGCCATTAAAAAGCAAGCAAGCAGGCAAGCAGAGGGGAAAAAAAGCCTTAAACCCTTGTTTGTTTCCTCTGTGGGGATTTATCAGTAGACTTTCCCTCCTTATTAGAGGAAACGGATGTTTAAGAGGCAAATCTCAGGTAAACTGAAAACAATCTCAGGAGGGAATCAGAGAGTGGAGGAAGCTGCAGACCCCTTGCTGCCTTCCTCTATTGTGTTTGTGACTGAGCATATCAAGAAAAGTTAAAAAAAAAAAAAAAAGAAAAAGAAAATCCTAGAAGCTCTCAGGCAGATGCTCTCTAGGTAGGAAATACCCATCAGTTACCTTTCAGAGACTATACACTTAAATCTGATGCCTCATCACAGCAGTGGACGGGAATCTCAGCAAATGCCATTTAAGCAGACTTGCTATTTACTACCTTTTCCATGCATATGTTCATAAACATGCACACATAGTATCTGCGAGTGTAATCTAGCGACTGTGCCCAACTCAGTTATCCACAGCTGTGCTGGCACAGCCCTTCCACATTTATACAGGAAGCAAGGTTCTCTGGATCTAGGAGAAGCAGCTGATGGAGCATCTATCTAGAGGGGCTGAGACATTTTAAGTGTCAGCCTTCGGCTGGAGAAAGGCTGTTTAGGATAGAGCCCTAGGAGAGCAGGAGTCAGCTTGCTATGATGTTTAACACAGCAGGACCAGTGTGAAATGAAGGGTAACAATGAAGAGTTCATGAGACAGGCCCAGTTTCTGTGTCCTCTAGGTTGGGGCTCAAAGAAAGCGCCCTCATTGCTTACTATTTAGTGACCTAGAAAGCAAGCGTTGTCTTTTTTTCTCCTCACTCACCGGATCCTGCCTTTGGGTATAGGCTAGTTCTTACTGGGTGAGCAGGTCCAAGGAGGAGGGTTGGGGAGGTGAACACGCAGTGAAGATGAGACTGATGCTTAGTGATCTGAAGACTAGGAACAGAATGGGGCTCCTGACATGATGGCAGGTATATATTAAAAGCTCAAAAGACCGAAGAACAAGGTGCTTACTTTCTCCTACTAAAAACCTTTATTCTGCCAGGCAGAAGTGGTGCACTCCTTTAATCAGTACTTGGGAGGCAGAGGCAGGGGAACCTCTGCGTTTGAGGCCAGCCTTTTCTACATAGTGAGTTCTAGGACAGCTAGGCTATATACAGAGGAACCCTGTCTTGGAAAACCCCAAAAAGAAAAACAAGCAAAAAGCAAAGAAAACCAAACGAAATATCAAAAACAAAACTTTAATTCCTTGTAAGGGGACCTGTTGTGTGTTCCCTGTACTACTCTGGTTTTGTGTGTGTGTGTGTGTGTGTGTGTGTGTGTGTGTGTGTGTGTGTGTGTGTATAGCTCAGTGTTGGGGTACTTGCTTAGAGTCAAGAAGGCCCTGAATTCCCCCTCCAGTACGAGAAAGAAAAGAGAGTAAGAGAGAAAATAAGAGAGTGTGTGTGTCTTTGGCTTTAGTGGTATTTATCTTGGGTTCCAAGAAGGAACAAAATCTTTGTGCTGATATTAAAAACAGCTAAAATTTCAGTCTACCTCATCTGGGCTTCCAAAGCTTATTGTAACATTCCTGAGACCCCATCATTCCTTCCACAACCCCCATAAGCAAAGATCCCTATACTTCCCCAACACCTCTGCTGGGTCTGCAGATGGCTGTCACTTCCTACCTTAGAGATAAGATCTCTGCCATCTGGTGTGAACCCCCTCCACCCTTAGCATATCTCTGGGTGCATTCTTGTCTCTAAGGTTTTGCTTAAGTGTTTTTTTCAGTTGTGTTCCCCTCCTGTCACCCCCCATTCCATTCCTTTTACCCCCTGCTACTTAATCCTCCTTATCCTTTGGTGACTAACTTAATCCTGGCCGCCACAAACTTTTCCTTAACAGTTCCTGACCACACAGTGCTATCTTCCTTCTTTGAGCTTTAGTGAAGTCAGCCATAAAAAGTCCTAGAATCACCAAATTGGCAATACCATAAGCCTTTTCTAGTCTAACCTTTTCAGTTTGCAGAATGAGCTCACTCTTTTAACTCATGCCTGATCCTGGACCAGGCCTCAACTTTCTACATTCTTATGACAAAGAGCTGAGGCTGGTGCTTAGCTCAGGGGTAGAGTGGTTGTTTAGCGTGGCCAAGGCCTGGGTTTCAGTCAAAAGTCAGTATTTCCTCCATTCCAAAGATTGCCAGACACTAGAATATCTCCTTCTCAGTGCTGGTTGTTTCCCTCCATGTTTCAAGTGGTTGTACTTCCCACTGTCACAGTTCCACGGAGGGACAGGCAGGCCTGGCTCCAGGTACTATGTCCAGGCAGCGGGATACATCACTTGGAGTTCAGGGTTTGACAATAGGAGTCCCAGGATAGGATCAAAGACTTAAATGGCTACCAGAGAATTGCCATTGCCTTCCTTGTTCTATTTCTGTTCTTTGTCCAGTCTTATTATTGCATACGTATATCTAGGACTGCTTTTTCAAATTGTCACAGGTTCTCTGGTCCCCAAAACTGTGACCCACCTCTGCCTGGAACAGCAATTAAACCCCACTTAGCATTGCTGCCCCACAACCATAGCTCTCTCTGGCCCATTAATTTTTTTGCTGTAAAAGATTGGTGTCTGATGATTCCTAAAACCTGTCCTGGTTCTAAATTTCTCCAGCCAACGTAAAGCTTTTTGCAAGTCAAAAGCAGATTATGACTTACAGCTGGTAAGTAGATCCAGGTTATATTTTATTTTTAATATAACCTATTGCATTTTACTCTTTTGGTGTTGTATTTGGAGGGAGAGGCACAGCATTAGTTTTAGACAAAAGTATGTTTTTCTAGCTTCAGTCAAGAAAAATATTACACCCGAGCCTGCTTTTCCTTGGAGAAAACTCCCCTATCCACACACAGCAGGATCAATGTACTTCAGTTCACAGGCCCTGTGACCCTTGCCACGGTGCTCTGAGTTTGCAATCCCTGCCTTAAAGGTGCTTACCCCTCAATTTGCTAGACAGGGACCTGGTAAAAGAGATAACTGGAGGGACTGAAATGGTAGAATGATAAGATCAGTGGCCCCAAGAAACAGAGACTGTCAAAGAGGGAGGAAAAGGTAGACTCTTGGAACTAGGAATTTTAGAAGCATAGGAGACAAAAAAAAAAAAAAAAAATCAGTATCCTTTTGTTATCAAGTGTATCATAGAAGGCAGATGAGCAGAAAGAATGAATGTCTCCAACCACAGTTTAACATGATACATGTCGGAGACCTCAGGGATGAAGGCTCAAAGCCCCAGAGAAACTTGAGACAAATGCTTCTGGGCATGAAGAGTGGAGAGAGGGTGGGACAAGGTGGGGGATGTGACCTGTGGTTCTAAACCCGTGGTAATGCAGTAGGACCTGTCTGTTCAGATTCTTTTTCTCTTTGTGTGTGCCATTCCACCCCTTGGGATAGGCAGCCAGACTTCCCTTGAGGATTTTAGTGTGCCTCAGTTCAAAACACTTAGGTGCCAAGGTGGCAAGTCCTGGAGGATCATGTCCTGTACCCCACTGATGAAGAGTTAAAATGAGCTGAGCCTGACTATGCCCATGGCTCAAGCCTGTCATCCTAGCTCTTGGAAGGCCAAGGCAGGAAGACTGCCATGGATTTGAGGCCAGCTGTACTACATAGTGAATTCCAAGCCAGCTTGAGCTCCAGAGTGAGTCCACTTCCCCTTAAATAAAAACAAAACAAAGAAAACTAATTTATTAAGTTCTTAATAAATCGATGGTGCCGTGTACTTCTCAAGGCAGAGTTGGAAAGTTTCTTTCTCCCATCAACCTTAGGTAAGATAGAAAGTTATTACCCCCATTTCAGTCTGGAAAGATGGTAAATCATTCGACAAGGGTCATACAGTTAAACAATAACGGATGGTCTTTACTTGAACACTTTGACTCCGAAGTCTGCATTTTAATCTACGACCCTTCCCTGTGAATGGAGAAGATGAGGAGTAGAGATGAGAACTGATTTACTCAAGCTGACCACAGCTTATCAGAGTGCTGGAGTCAGGCCCCGACCCGAATGATAGGAAACCTTGACAGGAAGCACATGGCTATCCCGGAGTGACCATTGCAGAGTACAAACGTGTTATTAATTAATTTACTTTCAGGAATATCCATTTATTGATTATCATACTCCTGTGAGGGAGTGTGTGGAGGTCAGCAGACAGCTCTGAGGTCAGGTCTCTCCTTCCATATCTACGTCAGTTTTAGGGCTAAAACTCAGGCTATCTATCAGACCTGAGCTGCAGGCACCTTTACCTGTTGAGCCGTCTCACGGGCCCCTGTACAAGGTCTGATAGTCCAGAACATTCAGATAGTTGGAAACTTACACACTGCGACTTTTCTCTCTCCATCCCTTCCTCTTTCCTTCCCTCCCAGACCACATGCTGTGATCCCAACTCAGGACCTCATGCACACTCCTGATCTAACATGTATCATCATGTAGTCCAGGCTAGCCAGGAACATGCAGGATATGCTATGTCACGCAGTGCAAGCTTCTACCAGAAAATCCTTCTATAAACAATGTGTTCTCTAAATAACATGCTAACAATTAACTCCAGAGATGGACCTTTCTCATCCCATCGGCATATGAATGGCAGGCAGCCCACCCTCACCCCCAGCCAGCTTCTTAGCCAGTCTGTCCCAGCAGCTACTGAGTGAATGGGCAAACATGCTCTGTAGCCACATTTCTAGTCAGAATTTCAACACAGCTCAGAATGCTTACCTGGCTTAAAACCTTTCTAGGTCTCTTAGGGGTGACTGGCTTCCTACAGTTGATACTGAGTTTGAAATAAAATTCTAACTATAATTTATTCTCCTATCAGTTATCAATGTTGTTTCTAGTTGGTTTTTATTTTTGTTTTGAAACACAGTGCTATAAAGGACAATACTGCAAGAACAGTCATAAGAAAACAGCAAACTTTTGGAATGACCAAATCCAAATATTTATCTTGTTTCTCTTCCCAAGAAACATTTTCAGATTAAGACAATAAAGAAAGAAACTGCATAAAAATCAGACTATTATCCCTCACCTCTGCCCTGTTCCTAAACTGTCAATTCCTCTCCATAATCTGGAGGTGTGTGTGTGTGTGTGTGTGTGTGTGTGTGTGTGTGTGTGTGTGTAGCATGTGAACCCGCCTGGCTTGTCCGTGATATTTTTATTTATCTATTTAATTATTTTTATTTTATGTGCATTGGTGTTTTACCATTCAGGGTTTTTGTAGGGTATCATCAGGTTCCCTGCAACTGTAATATAGACATTTGTGCCATGTGACTGCTGGGAATTGAACCCAGGTTCTTTGGAAGAGCAGTCAGTGCTCTTAACCGATGACCCATCTCTCCAAACCTATATCCATGATGTTTTGCTCCTGTCTTTATTGTTACTTTTTTTTAAATGGCAGTACACAGGGACTTGATCTCAGGACACGCTATGCACAAATGCTCTGGCACTGACCTACATCCCTAGTGGCCCTACTTTTTGTCATATCTAGCTTATCACTAAGTTCCTCTCGGTTCTGCATTTTATAGTCAGCTGCTCTATTCACAGCAGGGAGAAGGTCTGAAAGAAACTTAGATGCTGTTTACCACAAGATTCCCATTTTATAAACGAAGAAACTGAGATCTGATGAGGTTTAATAATGTTGGTTAGATTATAGATTTCCTGTCCTCTCTCCTGTGACTCAAATCAATTGCTGATGGCTGAGCACTACATTTCCTCAACTATTTTATTTCATTCTGTGTAGACATGAGAAGACACATTTTCCTGTACCCTTTGGGCTAGGGCAGAGTGAAGAATGTTTGCTAAGTTTATGTAAAGCCATGGTGTTGATTCCCAACACTACAAACAAATGAATAAATCAAACAAAACCGGTCTGTCTTTTCTCTTGCCATGTCTTATTCTAGGATGTCTTAAGTCAAAATGTTTTAAGTGGGTTGATTATATATACTCTTTTCCCTCTTTGATCAAGCTGGAGATGCAGTGATGGGTCTCACATGCTGGGCAAACACTCTACCACTGAGCTATACCCCAGCTCTACAGCCCTATCCAGCCCAATGACTTTTTAATGAACTAAGCACATACTTTGCTATTGTTATTTTCCTTTCCTTTCCTTTTCTTTTCTTTCCTTTCCTTTTAAATAGTGTTTCACCATGTAGCCTGGCTGGCCTGGAACCATGTAGACCACCAGGCTGACCTTGAGCTAACAGAGATCCACATACTTCCTTCACTCTGGCTATGCATCCAAGGATGACCTAAAATAGTCTGTTTCTTTAGAATTCAATGTATTATTTGCATGAAATCTGTTTGTGCCCTTCCTCCTTCTCGCCTTCCATCCTTTTTTATTTTGTGTGGAGGGTATCACATGTAGGTTACCATGCTTCCAAGTATATGTTCCACCACTGAGCTACACCCCTGCATAAAAGGTGTTTGTCATTGGGACATACAGTGCATACAAAGAAATATGTTGTGTACATTTGTATACGTTTATGACAGTAACTGGCTAAGTTTGCAAATAAGTTTATAAAAATATGTATTGGAAAAGAAATTAGGTAACATGAAAACCATTCTGAATTTGTTATTATTATTATTTATTATTATTAGACACAGGGTCTTAAGTGACCAAGGATGGCCTCAAACTCACTATGTGGCTGAGGGTTGCCTTGAACTGCTCTGGCTGTCCTGGAACTTGCTCTGTAGAACAGGCTGGCCATTCTCACATCATCCGGCCTTCCTCTGCCTCCAGAATGTTGGGATTAAAGGCGTGTGCTACCACTGCCTGGGCCTGGCAATATCTTTTGATACTAAATTGTTTTTTTATTTTTTTATTTTTATTATGTATACAACATTCTCCTTCCATGTATATCTGCACACCAGAAGAGGGCACCAGATCTTATAACGGATGGTTGTGAGCCACCATGTAGTTGCTGGGAATTGAACTCAGGACCTCTGGAAGAACAGTCGGTGCTCTTAACCACTGAGCCATCTCTCCAGTCCCGATACTAAATTGTTTTTAAGCTTTTGTGAAAATAAGAGGTTTTGTTGTTGTTGTTTTTAATGATTTTGACCTTCTAGTGCCATCTTGTGGCAGGAATTTTACTGTTAAAACTGAAGTTTGTTTTGCAAATACTTAATTGCTTGATATAGTTTAATCTTATGCATATTCAATATCTCATTAGGGAAAATTAAACTTGCAAATTATAGAAAGGAAGCGCTAAATTGGACTTAAATAATGACTTGTGGAATCATTTTGGAACACCGATGACTAGTCAGTTCATTTAAGAAAACATGAAAAGAAAGAGTACTTGTGTACTTTAAACATGTACAGTTGAGCATGTTTAAAGGCCTGGACTCTAGTTCAATGTCAGCAGGAGGGATTCTGTCTGGTTCTCGTCCCAGTCTCTACAGCCAATTTTCCCATTTGTTGAATGGGATACTAATACTTTACCATTTATCATTCTTGCAAATTAAATAAAAAGTATAGTTAAACACTTGCTAAGTTTTTTTGTTTGCTTATTTGTTTTGTTTTTGTTTTTGTTTTGAGTCAAGGGGTCTCTGTGCAGCCCTGACTGAATTGGAACTCACCATGTAGACTAGACAGGTGGCTGGCATTGAACTCACAGAGTTCCTCCTGCTTCTGCCTCTGGAGTTCTGGGGTTAAAGGTGTGCACCGCCAGCTATTGCTAATTTTGGAGGCTGAAAGCCATTTAGAGTACTGTTTCCACAGAACTTTGGGCAAGTGCTTAGCCATTTCAGGAGTAATCAGGACTATAATGCAAAGAGGCAGCTAGATCTGAAAGGAAGGCAGGCCTGCGTCTAGATTCTCAAAGCAAAGGGGGTCACCATCTCCTCTGCTCACTGTTGCCTTCTCTCCACTAGTATCCTTTGGGCTGTCATCATAGAGCTGTAGAGCACTTCTGTTTACCTCTGTGAATCATCCTTAGGGCTTTGCCAAAGTGCAGTTTTCAAGGATTTTCTTGTTCCCTCAATTTGTACAGGATCTAGCAGGTAAGGGCTGACTTCCTACCTAGGTCAGCTCATGAGAGGTATCACAGTCAGTCCCTAAACCCTCAGTGCCTTCGAGAACACAGGTCCATTCACCTAGGAGCTGAACCTACAGCTTCACCTAGAATTATATCCTGACATTTCTTCTGGGTTCACAGACTTATCTCTGGGGCATTTCCTGTATCTCTTACACAGTCTTTGTGACTCCACTCTCTGCTCCCTTAATGCCACTAATGGAAAACATGTGCACAACCGTGGAGGATAAGATGGAGCTCAGAAGTCAGCCCGGGGACCTGCTTGTGTCTCAGTATTGAAATAACTGGCCTTCGGGCTGGAGGGATGGCTCAGAGCTTAAGAGCACTTGCCATTCAGTATTGCCATTGAGTTAGTATCTGGCATACACCACCACTCCAGCTCCAGGGGGTGCAATGCCCTCTTCTGGTCTCTGAGAGTACTCACATGTGTCTGCACAAACAAGAACACATAAATGAAAATACCAGTATTAAAAAAAAGGTAACTGGGGGCAGGGCATGGTTCAGTTGGGAAAGTGCTTGCCACAAGAGTATAAGGACCTGAGTTCAAATCCTAAACACTCATGTAAAAAAAAAAAAAAAAGATAACTGGTCTCATTAAGCTAAGGTCATGGCAGCTGTAAGCATTTCTGGGGCAAAGCTGAAATTTAAATATTTTGTCGTCTTATCTTTCACTGGAAACTATCTTCTGCCTCCTGGTATTTCCTATCTGGTCTCTTTACTGATTTTGCCAAGACTCTGTTTGGACTTCTTCTTGGGGCCAGAGTTACTATTTCAGCTCTAAATTAAAGTAGTGGTTAGTGATCAGGTCATAGAAACTGTGGCACACACCTGTTACCCTAGCACTTGGGTAGTGAAGGGTGGAGGGCCAGCAATTCAGAGTCATCCCAGGGCTACATAATGACTTTGAGGCCAGCCTGAGTTACAAGAGGGCCTGTCTCTACCCCAACCCTCTCCAGCAAGTTTTGTCAATAAAACATTTTTTTAAAAAAAATTGTGTAAGTGCAGTGGCACAGACACTGAGATCAACAATTGATAAATGGGACCTTCTGAAACTGAAAAGCTTCTTTAAGGCAAAGGACACAGTCAGCAAGACAAAACGATAGCCCACAGACTGGGAAAAGATATTCACCAACCCCACATCTGACAGAGGGCTGATCTCCAAAATATACAAAGAACTCAGGAAGTTAGTCTCAAAAACATCAAACAATCCAATTAAAAAGTGGGGTACAGAACTAAGTAGACAATTCTCAATGAGGAATCTAAAATGGCTGAAATACACTTAAGAAAGTGTTCAACATCCTTAGCCATCAGGGAAATGCAAATCAAAACAACTCTGAGATACCATCTTACTCCTGTCAGAATGGCTAAAATCAAAAACACCAATGACAGTTTATGCTGGAGAGGATGTGGAGAAAGGGGAACACTTCTCCACTACTGGTGGGAGTGCCAACTTGTACAGCCACTTTGGAAATCAGTATGGCAACTCCTGAAGAAAATGGGAATCAGTCTACCACAAGATCCAGCAATTCCACTCCTAGGCATATACCCAAAAGAAGCACATTCATACAAAAAGGACATTTGTTCAACAATGTTTATAGCAGCACTATTTGTAATAGCCAGAAACTGGAAGCAGCCTAGATGCCCCTCTACTGAAGAATGGATAGAGAAAAATGTGGTACATTTACACAATGGAGTACTACTCAGCGGAAAAAAAACAATGGAATCTTGAAATTTGCAGGGAAATGGATGGAACTAGAAGAAACCATTCTGAGTGAGGAAACCCAATCACAAAAAGACAAACATGGTATATACTCACTTCACTCATCTGTGGATTTTAGACATAGAGTAAAGGATTACCAGCCTACAATCCACACTGCCAGAGAAACTAGTAAACAAGGAGGACCCTAAAAGAGACAAACATTGTCTCCTGAGAAGGGGAAAGGGTCACGATCCCCTGAGCAAATTGAGAGCATGGGAAGAGGGGGGAGGGAGCTACGAGAATGAGAAGGGAAGATGAAGAAGGATGCAGAGGTCATGAGGGAGCAGAAAGGTTGAGTCAGGGGAAGAATAGAAGAAAGGATATGTGATAGGTAGGGATTTAGTTGGGGTGGTGGTAGGGGAGGAAGGGAGGGAGAAGGGAACTGGGATTGTCATGTAAATCAATCTTGTTTCTAATTCAAATAAAAAAATGAAAAAAAAAAGAAAAAGTATTGTGTGAGTGGCTGGAGATGTAACTGTGTGATAAGTGTTTGTTTGGTGCACAGTGCCCTGGCTTTCTACAGACTGTCCCCCACGTTAAGTGTATTGAAGACTTTAGTGTTGCGTGGGGAAGACAAACAGCTGACTTGTAGCACAGTCTGATTGCATTACCTGGGTGCTCCAATTTGTTATGATACCCATGGTCCAGAAGTTACAAAGTAACCAGTGAATACTAAGGATGCAGAGCTACATCAGTGCTTAACAAAGTCAAGAAACTTGAACAGGTGGTTAAAGACCCAATATCTGTACCATTCAGAGCCACGATTCTTGCCTTGGGGGATGGTAACAGGCCATCCTCATAGGTCATGTATACAGTGATTTCTGGCACAGTCTGGGACATCATCCAGGGTGTATCAGATTCTTGGAAATTCACTTCTGCCTAAAGAATGGAAACAGGATAATTACCACACTAGGGTTGGAGGCTGCCATTTACTAGGTAGTTGTGGGTCCTAAGAATTTGTAAGGTGAGACCCTTTATTCTCATTCATCTTATTTTCAGTTGCTAAAGTTACATTCCTCAGTACAAGTCCTGGACCAGGGTACCAGACACCTGATAAGATATACCACTGAGACAGGCTAGGGCATCCATCTCCTAAATTGTCAGGAAATATACATATATATATTACGTGTTTAGTGTGTGTGTGTGTGTGTGTGTGTGTGTGTGTATCTTGTCTGGTGGTATCAGGAGAAAAGGGCACTGGATCCCCTGAAGCTGAAGTTGCAGGCAGTTGAAAACTACTGCCATAAAAGCTCAGCCCCAGGAGTAAGATACCCTCCTCCCCACACTCAAACACAGGGTTTCTCTATGTAGCCCTGG
Organism: Cricetulus griseus; assembly: GCF_003668045.3. Lineage (NCBI taxonomy): Eukaryota > Metazoa > Chordata > Mammalia > Rodentia > Cricetidae > Cricetulus > Cricetulus griseus. The sequence continues at coordinate 31,364,900 of NW_023276806.1, forward strand.
CTATAATAGGACTAACTCTGTAGATCTGGTTGGCCTCGAACTCAGAGATCCACCTGCCTCTGCCTCCAGAGTACTGGGATTAAATGTTATTCTTTTGTTTAAAAAGAAGAAAAGAGAAATGCTGAGACATGAGACATAAGTTTATTATAAGGCCCGGCAGAGTAGGGAGACGAAGAAGAGGAACAGGGGTAAATGGCTGACCGCCATGGCCGGTTGCCACAGAGAGAGCACATAGGTGAGAGAGAGAGTAGAAAGGAAGCTGAGAGGAAACAGAACGGGGAAACAGAGAGAGGGGAACAGAGGAAACAGAGCAGGGAACAGAGAGCGTAAATGGGCAGGGGCCTATCTTTTAAAGGGGTCCTCTGCACCTGCGTGCAGACTTAGTTCCCATGGAACCTTGGGCTGATCAGGGTACTGCCTGTTCCACCAGGTAACAGGGGCAGGCCAGCCTAATGCCTGAACCTTTCATTAAAGGCATGTGCCATCACCACCCAACCCAGGAGTAAGGTTTTTTTAATTTTATTTTGAAGCAGGGTCTCATTGTGTAGATCAGGCTAGCCAAGAATGGAATTAAAGATGTGTGCCACCACATCCCAAACCTCTAAATCTCCAGCTATGTACTCGACTGCTTCTTAGTCTTTTTCCTCTCTAACAATGAAAGATAGCAATAACTGAGGATTCATAAGTCCAACAACATTGAACACAATAATGATAAGTCAACTAACGAAGGAAGATATTTTTAAAAAGTTCTAGCTGCAACAGTTCTCGTGATTCTGCCATAGGATGGATTTTGTTGGTTTTTGTTTGAGGCAGGATCTCACGGTATAGTCCAGGCTATCTTTGAACTTCTGTTGCCTCCCCCTGTGTGAGGCTGCAATTACAGGTGCTGCCTGCCTTCCTCGTTCCTTCCTTTCTCTCCTTTTCTTCCTTTCCTCTCTCTACATCCTTTCTTTCATTTTTGAGATATTTTATTACATTCACAAACACAATGATTATTCATCTCTGAATATTTAACAATTTTCTAACAATCTGAACACTTTTCTACATAATTCTATCAGGCAAAATAGATAATTCCTTAGCATTATCTAGCACCTAGTTTGTATAGCCATTTATTTAGTTGTTCCCCAAATCTTTTTCCTAGTTTGATTATTTAAGGGAGGATCAGAAAAGTCCATAGATGGAATTTGCTTGTGTTTTCTTGGGTCTCCTTAAATCTAGAAGAGGGATATCTCTCCCTTTGAATCTATTGAATTATTATTATTATTTGAGACAGAGTTTCTCTGTATATCCCTGGCTGTCCTGGAACTCACTCTATAGACCAGGCTAGCCTCAAGCTCAGAGATCCACTGGCCTTTGCCTCTCAAGAGCTCAGATTAAAGGTGTGTGCCACTACCACCTCTTACCTGCTTGGTGGCCTTTCAACATAGCACAATGGTACTTTGGGCAGCCATTCACTTAAGCACATCCCAGGTTATAGAATCTTCATCCGTGTATGTCCATGAAAAAGGATAAGAACAACCATCATACCCGGCTTTGAAGTTCTATTTTGTAAGCTGCTTATTGCTGCCCTATAGGTAACCGATGAAGCAGTGTGTGTGTGTGTGTGTGTGTGTGTGTGTTGGTCTTTAATTATTTGCTATTTAAAAAAAAAATCCTGTACTTAGCCTGTTCTTTTAAGTTTGTCGAAATGCATGTTTGCTTTTTGCATTTTAATTCTACACCCCACTTTGGCTTCTCTGTTTTTTCCCCTACCTCACTAGGACTTATGACGTATGTTGAGCTCAAAACTGAAGTCAGCACTCTGGAAAGTTGACTGTTTGGATCTGAAGGAAAGGGGCTCATAGCAAGTCAGTTCTGATCTTTTCCTGTCCTTTCCCTTGCCACCTCTGTTAGCCCAAGGATTCCTTCAGCAGGTCTCCCCTTCAGCAGGCCGTAGGCTAGAAACTCATTCCTACAAAGCCAGGCATAAAATCTCGACGAACACTTGGATCAGGAATGATACTGCCCCCTAGAGGAATTTGGGGAAATGTGTGCCATTCTGAGTTGTCATGTCTGTGGATTTGGGTTAGAATTTACACTTTCCTGGGTTTCCAGTTTGCACACAAAGATTTCTGGGGCCTGGGCTTCATATAGTCACACGATCTCAAATATTTTCTGCTGGCTTTATTTCTCTGGAGAACCGAGGATAGCACAACTTACCTGGATGACTGCAACAGTGCTTGGACTAGGTCTTTCTTCCCTCATTTTCTGTCAACGCTGTATAAGTAACAGCAGGTAGTTTATTCCCCCTTTCTCCCTCTCTTTCTTCTCCTTTCCCTTCTTTCCTTTCTGTCTCTTTGTCTTCACATTCCCCTACTCCACTGATGCCCTCTGACTTGTGCAGACAAAAGTTTGGGTGTGGATGGTTTTGGTTCTGTGCTGTTCATCCTGTTAATAATGGGCAGAGTATCAGCAAACATTCCAGCTGCTTTTGCTCCATTCTCCATATCCCTGGTAGGTAGATGATGCTGATGGGGGATTCCCAGGGAACACCTCGGGGCAGCAATCTGGAGGGCCCTGGACTAGGACAGATGGTGGAGAATTATCCTGAGATTGTTGAAATGTCACCGAAGGAGGAGCATTGGTTCAGAGATGTGTTTCCTTTGGAGTGTCCCTCTGCTGATGCCACAGGATGCTGCTTACTCTTAGGCTTCCTGTAGGACAGCAGCATGTGGCACAGATATATTTCTAAGTGGACAAAACCCTGGGCAGTTTATTGTTCTATTTCCATCTTATCTTGGTGGTGTTGGGCACACTGTAGCCTGAGGCTCATCCTGTTGGAGTGAGCAAGCGACTCATCTAATGCCAGCATTTTTTTTTTTTTTTGGCAATTATTTTTACTAGCGCATATTAATTGTGTGGAAAATGAGTTTTCTGCACACTGCCTTCTTTTGTCTGTGATCCTGAGATACAGGAGATGAATGTCAAGGTGTCCTCTTAGACAGAACAGGACAGGATGATCAGAAAGTGGTTCATGCTAGCAGAGGGGAAGCTGAGAGGACCATGGACAGAGGAACACTGAGGGCTCTTTGGAGTCTGAGCAGAGAATGCCTCGTTGATGCTGTGTACTGGCAGGATATAAATACCCATAATGAACCAGGGTACTGATACATTGTGGGTGCCCATAAATGTTTGATTTCCTTTTGTTCTCCTGCACTTGGCTTACACTCTTAGAGCTTCTTTCTAGACCACAAGGTCTCTCTGTGTAGCCCTGGCTGTGCCAGAACTCACATTTTAGAACAGATTGGCTTTGAACCCACAGAGATCCACCTGCCTCAGTGTCCAGAGTACTTGGATAAAAAGTTGTGTGCCACCACACCTGGCCATAGACCACAAGTTAATATGTCATTTCAAGTCACCATCCATTACTTTCAATGCTGTTTTTCAAACTGTTGGATGACTTTTCCTGGAAAAACTTAAAGAAATGTCTATTCATCAGAAATAGAGAGGGCACCAAGAAACAACGAAAGGATTCCATCCAATATCAGCCTGGTGAAGCAGTGAGTTTATCAAAGTTACCTACTACAGAGCACGGGTGACTCAGATAAGTCCCACTGCAGCTGTGTTTGCCTCTTATATAGTGGCTGCTGGAACCCTGAATCTTCGAGAGTGATGAGCTCATGAGGATCTCATTGTCTCGGAGCCTTGAATCTTGTGGCTCACCCCTTTCCTTCTACCAAGGAGTATTAACAGTCCTGATCTCCTGAGTGTCTTGTGTGGGTCATCTTAGTATCTGTGCTTCAAGATGGTGGTGATCATGTCCAACCCAAAGAATTGGCTACTGAGCCTTGAATGCATTAGAACTATCATGAGGGGCTGTTAAGATAGACTCCTCAACTCTATCCCTAGACTCTCTCTCTCTGTCTTGGAACTCTCTCTGTAGACCAGGCTGGCCTCGAACTCACAGAGGTCCATCTGCCTCTTCCTTCCAAGTAAGTACTGGGATTAAAGGTATGTGTCACCAATGCCTGGCTCAGATTCTCCTTTTTAAAAAGGGTATTTTTTATTAATCAGTGTGTGTATCTGTGGGCTTCTGCATGCCGTGGTGTGTATGTGGAGGTCAAAGGGCAACTTGGGAGAGTTGGTTCTCCCTTTCCACAATGTGGGATTGAACTGAATTCATCAGTCTTGATCGTAGACACCTTTATTTGCTGATCCATCTCACTGTCCCTAAACCTGAGTGCTTTTATGCTAGATTTGGTAGGAATTAGAAAGTCATGGAGGATTGTAAAAGGATAAAGGAACTGAATTAATGAAAACAGGTTGGGAGATACAGCAAGTATTTTTGCTGTATGGTTTCTTTCCGTGTCCTTGTGTCTGCAGACACAGTGTGGTTCTCTCCTGTGGGCATCAGAAAGGCATCTGTCACAGGGAAATTTTAGTCCTATTTCAGGGGAAGGTAAGAAAATTCTTCTTAGATGGTTTTAGATTCTGCCAGCTTCAAATATTCAGTATGCCAAGGTGCTATGTTTGGGGTAGTTCGTTTTGAACTTCACCAATAATGGTGAAATCTTCACAGAAACTGAGATGTGACCATCTGCTGGGGGTGCATGCATGGAGGCACCAAGTATTTTGCTTCTTGTTCTTATTACTGTGAGCCATGGTCTCTCACTAAACCTGGTGCTAGGCTGGTGGCGGCAAACTTCAGCAATCTCTATCTCTTTCCTCCTCCAAATCGTTCTGGCAAATAGGCACTTTTTTTTTTTTAAAGATTTATTTATTATGTGTACAGTGTTCTGCCTGCATGCATGCCTGCAGGCCAGAGGAAGGCACCAGATCTCATTGCAGATGGTTGTGAGCCACCATGTGGTTGCTGGAAATTGAACTCAGGACCTTTGGAAGAGCAGGCAGTGCTCTTAATCGCTGAGCCATCTCTGCAGCCCCTGGCACTTTTTTTTATGTCAGTTCTGGCATACAAAGTCAGGTCATCACAAGTGCTCTTACCTACTGGGTCATCTCTCTAACCCTTACACTGAGATTAAAAAAGAAATTTATCGCCGGGCGTTGGTGGCACACGCCTTTAATCCCAGCACTCGGGAGGCAGAGGCAGGCAGATCTCTATGAGTTCGAGGCCAGCCTGGTCTCCAGAATGAGTGCCAGGATAGGCTCCAAAGCTACACAGAGAAACCCTGTTAAAAAAAAAAAAAAGAAAGAAAGAAAAGTAACTTTATCATATGCGTGTGGGTATTTTGCCTGCACGTGTGTTCTATATGCATGCCTGGTGTCCTTGGAGGCCAGAAAGGGGAGAGAGATTCCCTGAAACTTGAGTTACAGATGATTCTAATACACTATGTGGATGCAAGGAATCAAATCTAGGTTCCATGGGAGAACAGCCAGTGCCCTTAATTGCTGAGCCATCTCTGTGCCCTTTAATGCCATGCCATTCCTCCAGTCCCTCACACTGAGGTCTGGAGGAACCACTCAAGCTGGCAGACATTAGCTTCCCTCTTGTCTGTGGTTGCTGAAATTTGATAGCTCAATGCAAATGTGGAGAAAAGCTCAGTAGACAAGAGTGCCCCACAGTTTTGAGAGCCATGCTTGCAACCAGCTTCAGTGTCTTTAATAAAGTTTCCTAGTTTGCTTTTGTAAATTGGACTAATGACAAACTTTCTAGCTCTCGAGATTATGGTTAAAAAAAGAATTGGCTGTGTGTATGGAAAGGAAACTACAATATGTTATTGTTCTACAAAAATGCATTAGTTAAACTTTGCCAGTCAGCACCCTGCTACTGCAGTGACTAGCTAAATAAAACTCCAGAAATATAATTTACGGCCCACAGTGACAAACATCTGTGGATGATATAAGATCACACACAGTGAAGTCTGGGAGACAGATAAAAGCAGCACGCTGCTCATGTCCTCACAAGGTGTGCCATGTCTATCTCCCCTAGAGCAAGTACACAGACACTGAGGATCCTTTGAGAGTTTCCTTGGAACAAGTGCCAGTGAACCAATTGTTTGTTGTTGTTGGTTTCTTATGTTTGTTTGTTTGTTTGTTTGTTTGTTTTGAGAAGGGGTTTCTCTGTTTAACAGCCCTGGCTGTCCTGAAACTTTGTAGACCAGGCTGCCCTTGAACTGGCAGAGATCCTTCTGCCTCTGTCTGTCGAGTTCTGGGATTAAAGGTGTGCCTCATGGGGGCTGGAGAGATGGCTCAGGGATTAAGAGTACTGGCTGCTTTTTCAGAGATCCCGGATTTAATTCCCAGCAATCACATGGTGGCTCACAACTGATTGTAATAGGATGTGATGCCCTCTTTTGGCATACATGCAGAGCACTCATGTGTAAAATATAAATAAAATTTAAAAAGGCATGTGTCACACTCTGCTTGGTGCCAGGGAGCCAACTTTTTTTTGGAGGAGGGAGAGGGGGAGGGGACAGGGTCTTTCTGTGTAACAGCCCTGGCTGTCCTTGTTAAATTTTTGCTTAAACTAGAAATAAAGAAGAAAAGAGGTGGATGAGACATAAGACTAAGAGACATATTAGACATATTAACCAGTTTATTATAGGCCCGGCAGAGTAGGGAGACTGAGAGAGAAGAGGAGGCTGACCGCCATTACCGGTCGCCATAGAGAGAGAGAAGAGAAGCAGAAGCAGACAGAGAAGACAAGAGTAGAGAGAGAGAGTAAAGAGAGTGTAAATGGGCAGGGTCTGTCTTTTAAAGGGGATCCTCTGCACCTTCGTGCAGACTTAGTTCCCATGGAACCCTGGGCTGACCAGGGTACTGCCTGTTCCACCAGGTAACAGGGGCAAGCCATCATAATGCCTGAACCTTTCAGTCATGAAACTCACTCTGTAGACCAGGCTGCTCTCAAACTCACAGAGATTTGCCTGCTTCTGCCTCCCAAGTGCTGGGATTAAAGGTGTGTACCACTACCACCCGGCTCCAGGGAACCAACTTTTAAGAAAGGATACTGGCTCATAAAAGTATATCAGCTTGGTTAGGGGCTAGCATACCAGGCAGGAGTGCCTAGCAGATAATCAACCAGTGCATTGTGGCCTGGAACTAATTCTCTCTCTCTCTCTCTCTCTCTCTCTCTCTCTCTCTCTCTCTCTTTCTCTCCCCCTCCGTGTGTGTGTGTGTGTGTGTGTGTGTGTGTGTGTGTGTGTAGGAAATTGGATGCATAATAACTTCTGATAATGGTATCTGACTTCTCAACATTATCATTTGTAGGCAATCCTGGTACTTATCTCTGCTTTCTGGCCTGCAGGAACCTCTAGAGAAATCAAATTTGTACCAAAGTGTTCAGAAATTGAAGCCTACTCCTTGGGAAGTTTATTCCAACATCATTCAGTGCAAGTGATCTGCAGTTCCCTGGTCAGCACTGTGTTTTGGACTTTTGGGGCAAGCCTCTGGTGAGACCCCGGCATAGTGTTATAGCTATGCTTGTCTTAGAATATCAACATGAGGCTGGGTGTTGGTGGCTCATGCCTTTAATCCCAGCACTCAGGAGGCAGAGGCCGGCGGATCTCTTGTGAGTTGGAGACCAGTCTGGTCTACAGAGTGAGTGCCAGGACAGGCTCCAAAGCTATACAAAGAAACCCTGTCTTGAAAAGCAAAAAAACAAACAAACAAGAAATCAACATGAAATAAGTAACTTGCTAGAATATACTTTTAGGATTCATTTTTATTTAATTTTTGTATATGTTTGTATGTCTGCCGTGTGTGTACAGGTGCTACAGAGGCTAGAGAAGATGTCTGACCCCTGTAGCTCCAGTTGCAGACCTTCTGATGTGGGTGCTAGGAACTGAACTCTGGTGCTCTGGTTTTCTGGAAGAGCAGCTAGTGCTCTTAGCTGCTGAGTCATTTCTCTAGCCGGATAGCTTCTTTCTTTCTTTTCTTTTCTTTTTTTTTTTAAATTTTTTTCTGTTCTTCCTACAAGGGGATTTTTTTTTAAAGTTTTCTTTTTTTTTAATTTTTAAAATTTATTATGTTCTGCCTGCATGTATGCCTGGAAGATGGCACCAGATCTCATTATAGATGGTTTTGAGCCACCATGTGGTTGCTGGGAATTGAACTCAGGATCTCTGGAAGAGCAATCAGTGCTTTTAACCTCTGAGCCATCTCTCCAGCCCGCTTCTTTCTTTCTTTATTGGTTTTTTGATACAGGATTTTTCTGTGTATCTGTGGCTGTCCTGGAGCTCACTCTGTAGACCATGCTGGCCTCGAACTAACAAAGATCTACCTGCCTCTGCCTCCTGAGTGCTAGGAATTAAAGGAATGCACCACCACCCAGTTGTTATTTATATTTTAAAGTCACCTGCTAAGACTGGAGAGATGGCTCAGTGATTAAGAGTTCTTGTTGCTCTTCTAGAGGACCTGGGTTAAATTCCTAGCATCCACATGTTGGCCCATGACTGTCTGTAACTCCAGTCCAGGAGATTTTTGCCTTCTTCATGGCCTTTGTGGTTGCTAGGTACATACTTGGTTCATAGACATACATGCAGAAGTTAATAAACAAATAAAAATTAACATTTTTTTATTGACAGTGAAGTTGAATAATATACAGAATTTTCATTTACTTACAGAATCATCTCAACTTTAGGGATGTAAGAGAGATCCTCAGACTCCTTTTATGTGGACCAGTGTTTGGCTTGTACGTATGTACTTGTACCATGTGCATGTGCAGTGCCTACAGAGGCCAGAAGAGGATGTGGGGTCCCTTGGAACGAGTTACAACTGGAGTTGTGATCCACAGGATGACGCTGGGCCTGACCCTGAGGCCTCTGCAGGAGCAGCAAGTGTTCATAACCTCTGTGCCATCTCTCCAGCTTCTGAGATTCTCAGACGTTAGATTGGGATTTCTCATTTTCTTCCTAGGACTGGGATGTGAAGTATTCCAACTATTCATTACACATATTTTTGTTTTAGACCATTTTACAGTCATCAGGTCTTCTTGTTGCCTTCAAATGGCCACAATTCTAAAACAGGAGGAAAATGAGAGTCACACCCAGCCCGCCAGAGCCAGGAGCTCACTGCAGTGGACTTTGAAGGTTTCTTTCCTCCTAGGAACTCTGCCAGAAGATGGCGTTGTGCTGTCAGCGCACCCTTGGCAGTGGAGGCTTTAGACCCCAGTCACAGCTGCAGCAGAAGTGCATTAGCGGGAGATGCTGACAGGAAATGAGTTTGCTCGGGCATCCATTCAAGGACAGGCCATTATGTTCAGCAAAATTGCAATATTACAGACTAAAGACTTTTAAATCCTATTGCTGGCGCACCATTCTGACTCTTTCATTTCAATTTAGACTCAAGACTGGGAACCCAAGCAACAGAGGCACTGTAGTTAAGGAAGGAGACAGTTACAATTATGAAAGAAACAAGGGATTCTATGAGGAATCAATATATTGCTTTTTCTGTACAGTAGCTGACTATAAAGTGTGATGTTAGTATTAAGTATTTGTAGAATTTAAGGGATATATGTAATGATCACAAAGTAACCTGTTTTCAGCATTCAATGATTTTTCCCGTATTATTATTATTATTATTGGAACAGGTTTCTCTGTGTGGTACTATCTATTCTGGAACTGGCTCTGTAGACCAGGTTGGCCTGGAGCTCAGAGATCTGCCTGCCTCTGCCTCTTGAGGGCTGGGATTAAATGCATGCACCACCACTGCCAGCTATTTTGTAAGTTCTTATGTTTTAAACTTATTTACTGATATACTTATATGATATATATTTCAGTTCATATATTTATGAATGAATTTAGAATTTCCTTCAAAAGTAATCAAATGTGTTTCTGGGCAGGGGATTTGAGAGGGTTGGAAACACTGTTTGCCAGGATTTGCTAATTGTTAAAGCAAACGAATGAGTACGTTAGAGCACCTCACTCTCCTCCAACTTTCTCTGTATTTAGTTTCCTCCAGTGAGTGAAAACCACTCCCAAGACACAGTCAAACCATTCAAAACTACAAAAAGAGTAGCAGTGAAATCAAATGTTTGCCCACATTCCAGGACTAAGTCCTTTACATTATTAACTTGTTCAATCCTTACAGTTCTTCTCTCTCTCTCTCTCTCTCTCTCTCTCTCTCTCTCTCTCTCTCTTTCTCTCTCTCTCTCTGTCACACACACACACACACCACGTATGCACATACATATGCATACACGAATACATAGATACACACATATACATACACACAGACATATACATACATACACACACATACATACATACACACAGAGACATACATATACAGACACACACACACAACTCTCATTTTGAAAGAAGGTCAAGTAACTTTTCCAGGCTCACAGAGCTAATGATAACTCCCCCTGGATTCATGTGAATTCCTGTGAATTTTGATTATGACAAGTGGCAGCTGCTTAACATAACGGACTGCCACATACATAGTGGGCTGGACTGTGAGACTGTTGTTTTTATAGGTAGCAATTGCCTGTCATTCTAGCACTTGGGAGGTACAGACGGGAAGCTCAGGGGTTCTAGCTCACCCTCAGCTTTATAGCAGATTTGAAGCTAGTCAGGACTACATGAGACACTGGCTTTTTTTTTTTTTTTTTTTTTTTTTTAAATGAGAAGATGGGCTGAAGAGATGGCTCATTGATTAAGAGCACTGTCTACATTTCCAAAGGTCCTGAGTTCAATTCCCAGCAACAACATGGTGGCTCACGATTGTTGTAATGAGATCTGGTAGACATACATGCAGCACATACATAAAATAATAAATAAATCTTTTTTTCTTCATAAATTTTATTTAAATTGGAAACAATTTTATACATTTTATTGAAATAGAAATGATTTTGTACATTTGATTTAAATTAGTAACGATCTAATTTCCTTCTCCCTCCCATCAAAATCTGTCAAGTCATTTGTGGCAGGGCCTAGGCCCTCCCCCTATGGCAACTCTTGTAACAGTTTGTGCAACAAGCCCACACCTACTCTGAAAAGGCCACACCTCCTAGTAGTGCCTGTCTAATGACCAAACAGTCAAATGTGAGCCAATGGAGGCCATTCCTGATCAAACCATCACACAGACACCAGAAAGTCTCAATTTAACACCAAAGAAGACAGCCTTATATCTTCGTACATGGAATGCTCTAAATTCTGTGGGAAGTCCTTTGACCATAAGATCAGGTAGGTGCAGCTGGGGCAGAATTACATACAGCTGGCATGGAGGCACAGGCTAGAGTGGCTGAAGTCTCAGGTTCGAAGTCAAGTTAGATGATCCTACTCATCCCAGGGTTCTAGGAGGCTTTTAAACACAAGAGGAAGGCATCCTAGGATACATAGGAAACCTAGTTTCAATTCAATAATAAAATAAATAAGTTCTAAAAGGATGTATCCCAGCCTATGGGAGTAGGAAGTAGCAGGATAGCCATGAATTCTAGGTCATCTTTGGTGTACATAGTATCAGGCCAACCAGACTATATAAGAAGATACAGTCTCAAAAAAAAAAAAAAAAAAAAAACAAAAACAAAAACCCAAACTCTCCAAATTGTGCCAACTATGAGTCATCCTTGTTTCTAGCTTCTTTAATGGAAAGACTAGAGGTGTTTTTGAGACCACAAGATGGGCTGGAGCCAGTATATGGCAGAGTCCTGGCAACAACCGAAATGGACCATCTTATGGCCCTCAGGGGGATAATTGGAATCCTTAAGGTCAGGGTACAGGCAGAGTTGGAATGAGGGCATCACTTTGTTGGTATAAATGTGGTCTTCAGGCAGGATGCTGGTATGGCCTTCTGGTGGTGTATTCTCCTTACTCTGGGGGATGGACTGGCATTGACTCCAACATGAAGTGACCACTGGCATTGTCTTGAGGTGACTGCTGGTGTTGGGCTTGAGGTGACAGCTGATGATGGATTTGCGGTGACAGCTGATGAAGGTATCAGATTGTATGGAACTGGAGTTACCAGACAGTTGTGAACCGCTGCGTGGGTGCTGAGAACTGAATTCAGGTTTTGTTGCAAGAACAAATGCTATCAATCACTGAGCCATCTCTCTAGCTCTGAAAAGAAACAGATTTATTAATAGCTTCTACCAATAGCCATATGGGCCATTTCCAGTATTGTGTTATGACAGACAATGCTCCTGCAACTATACATGACATGCCCATGTAAGTATGTCACCCAGCCTTATCAAGATGGTGACTTAGAAATGAAAATGTGTCTTAGTCACTGTTCTGTGCTATGAAGAAACACCATGACCATGACGGCTCTTACAAAAGAAAGCATTTAGTTAAGGGCTTGTGTACTGTTTCAGGGGTCAGTCCATTATCACGCCAGGAAGTATGGTGGAAGGCATGACACTGGAACAGGAAAGAGAGAGAGGGAGAGAGAGAGCAGACAGACAGACAGACAGAGGCAGACACTGGGCTTGGCATGGGCTTTTGAAACCTCAAAGTTCATTCCCAGTGACACACTTCCTACAACAAGGCCACACCTCCTAATGGTTCTACTCCTCAAATAGTGTTCAAATTCGAGCCTAGTGGGGGTATTCTTATTCAAACCAACACAAAATGGCTAAAGAATCTGAAATAACAGCCAGGTAATGATGGCATGCACTGTTAATCCCAGTGCTCAGAAGGCAGAGGCAGGTGAATCTCTGTGAGTTCGAGGCCAGCCTGGTCTACAGAGCTTCACAGAGAAACCCTGCCTCGAACCACCCCTAGCCTCAGGAAAAAAAACAAAAAACAAAAAACAAAAAACAAAACTGAAATAATCTTATTTTTCTTTTAGTACACATTAGATTGGGCTTTATTTGATTCCCCCCACTGCAAAATATTCAAGTAATTCTCCCTGATTCTCATGAGACTCTAGTTGGCTTTGTCTTTCTGGAAAAGCTAGCACCCCTTCAGGGAGATTGGAGACATGCAGCAACTAGGCAGGCAGTGAGCTGCAAATCGATTCCTCCATTTGACATTGGAGCCAGCTCAATCAGACAAGAGAAAACCAACCAGAATAATCGTGGGAAGGGAGGGACTCTCGACACTTATAACAAGTTATCTCACAGAGCGAATGACTTCAGTGTACCTCTGGTGAAACAGCTGCTTGCTGCAGACAGGAATAAATCTGAGGATTCCGTGGGCTGTAGATGTGAATGACGGGAGGGTTTGTGCATATGTGCTGCTGGGAATGTTTAGACTTTTTTTTTTATGTTCACTCTTTGGCTATCTGTTTTTCATATTCTTTCTCTCTGATGCCTGTAACCCAGGCTGGCTTTGATGAACTCCCAATCCTTCTGGCTTGATTCTTTTTCCTTTCTTTTTTATTAGCATACAAGGGTACTGTTTCGTTATGGTATTTTCCAAACGTGGTTTGTTTTCCTTGTTTCTCCTCTCCCTGTATTTCCACCTCCGTCCTCTTTCCCTGTACCGTCTTACACCTGTTAGCCTTCTCTCCGCTTTCACGGGACATGGGTCCTTTTCTTCCCTGCCTTCCTCAGAATCTCATGTTCTCTTCTCACAGTCTCCTCTCTCATTTCAGAGTCTGCTCCCAAGCTCATTACCACATTTACATACATGCAAACATTACAAGCTAGGATCTGTATATAAGCAAGAACACATAGTTTTTATTTTTCTGAGTCTAGGTCAGCTCATTTAACATAATACTCTCCAGATCTACCCATTTTTTCCCCTTGCAATTTCCACAATTTCATCTTTCTTCAGAGCTGAGTAAAGTTCCATTGTGTGTATATGCTCCATTTTCATCACCTGTTCTACTGATGGACATCTAGGCTGGTTCGGTTTCCTTGCTATTGTGAATAGTTTCTAAATAAACATGATGCACAGGTATCTCTGTGACAAGCACAGAATTCTGGGGCTGGGGAGATGGCTCATCAAAAGAACCAGGTTCCGTTCCCAGCACCTACATGGTGGTCCAAAACCATCTGTAACTCCAGTTCTAACACCCTTTTCTGGCTTTTGTAGGTACAGAACATGCATGGTGGCTGTGGTACATGGACATAAATTCAGGCTAGATGTCTTTTAAGAGATGTGTGTGTGTGTGTGTGTGTGTGTGTGTGTGTGTGTGTGTGTGTGTGTGTGTGTAGGGCAGATGCCCACAGAGTCAGGGAGATGCCATTAGATCCCCTGAAGCTGGAGATATAAACAGTTGTGATCCACCTGATGCAGGTCCTGGAAATGCAGCAATCACGCTTAACCACTGAGCCATCTCTCCAACCCCCAAACTCAAAATAGTCAAAGGGACAGTGAGGTGGCTCATTGCAGCATGGCACTTAACTTATTTATTTATTTTGGTTTTTCGAGACAGGGTTTCTCTGTGGCTTTGGGGCCTGTTCTGGAACTAGCTCTTACAGACCAGACTGGACTCGAACTCACAGATGTCCGCCTGCCTCTGCCTCCCGAGTGCTAGGATTAAAGGCGTGCGTCACCACCACCCGGCTTTTTTTTTTTTTTTTTTTTCTTCCATTTTTTTTTAAAGATTTATTTATTTATTATGTATACAGTGTTTTGCCTGCATGTATGCCTGCAGGCCTGAAGAGGGCACCAGATCTCATTACAGATGTTGTGAGCTATCATGTAGTTTCTGGGAATTGAACTCAGGATCTCTGGAAGATCAGCCAGTGCTATCAACTGCTGAGCCAGCTCTCCATCCCTCTTCCATCTTTCTGTGGTGTCACAATGAGTGTCCTGGCTGATGCTCTCACGAACATCAACACCAGGTCTTTATCAAGCTGGTCCTGTTCTAAAGCCACAGTCGTTTCCTAACTGTGATGATGAAGAGTGGTTATGTTGGCTAATTTTGGAAAATCACTGTGACTCTCATACACAGGCTAAATAAGTGTGGCCAGATAATCCCCAGATTTGACGGGCAGCTCAAATACCTAGAAAAATGAGTGAGGAATCTGCTCTTGTCCTGTCAGTTTGGTTTTACTGTATGGACAGCCTCAGCTGGCATCATGGGCTACCACAAAGTGAGATGACAACACACAGGAAGGAATATCCTGTGATACTTTTTCTAGGGATGCCAGACAGACATATAAATAAAAGGCCTTTATAGGAAAAACATGGTTAAGTTGGAAGCCCTGCATGGTGGTTTACACATGGAATCCCTGCACTTGTGGGTGGGGGCAGGAGGATTGTTGTGGATTTGAGGCCAGCCTGGGTTACAAAGTGACAATCTGTCTCAACCAAACCAAACCAAACCAAACCAAACCAAACCAAACCAAACCAAAGCAAACCAAAGCAAACCAAAGCAAAACAAAACAAAAGTTAAATTGATTGAGTGGCCAAAATGGTACATGCTTGTAATCCCAACAACTTTGGCAGTCTTGGTTACACAACAAATTTAAAGACAGCCTGGGCTGTATAAGAACAAAAGAAAGCAAATGGATAAGTTGGTAAATTTTATGTTTTGTGCCTTTTATCACAATATAAAAAAGAACAACTCCTTCTTTTTGACTCTCGAGGGTAGCATCAGAGTTACCCATGAGAGTGACAGCAAGGTTGCTTCCCAGATGGTCTTAAATTAGTGCTATTTACTCTTCCAACAAATACAGTTGGGAAAGAGAACTGTAGTGCACAGCCTAGTTTGTCCCTGTAGTGTGTGTGTGTGTGTGTGTGTGTGTGTGTGTGTGTGTGTGAGAGAGAGAGAGAGAGAGAGAGAGAGAGAGAGAGAGAGAGAGAGACAGAGAGAGAGAGAGCGCAACAAAGACAGAGACACAGAGAGTACTCTTTCAGATATTTTGGAGAGGAGGGAAATTATAAAATACCGAATTAACTTTGACTCTTGAGAAGGAGTTACTGGATTCTTTGTTTACAGTGATGCCAGTGTGTCCTTGGTGATACCTCACTTGTTTCCAGGAAGTGTGAGATTTCTACCTTGGTCTCAAGTCAGCCTTGGAGATTTCTAAGCCATTCAACTAGATTTCCAGCAGACTGATTGGTGGGCAGGTTTTTATGGTGAAGACAAATGGTGCCGATTAGCCAGTTGCTCCCTAAATGATTTCAAGGATATGCTCATCATATCTTTTTTAATTGAAGCACCGAGTTTAATTAGGGTTGCTTGCATGCAATGGGAATGGATTGTGCAATTTCCTGGTACACAGGCCACTAACTGGTGGTTTGCACCAATGGAGAAGATGACTCCCTCTCTGTTGGTAGCCATCAACTATCAGTGGGCCCTTAGGGAGGGGCCAGGCCTGCCATGCTCACCACCACTGGAGATTGGCATCTCTGGGGGTATACATTTGTGAAAAAAGATTTGACCTTATTTTGGGAGCTTCTTAGGGACAAATGCATATGACAGAAAGTCAAAGAGGAAGGGAAGCAAGCCTCTTGTTTCCAGAGACGTCTGTACTTGTTTTGATATGAGAAATAAAGGGTTGGAATCTATAAAGGTAGGATATCCAAATGATATTCATGAGTAATGGAAATGAGGAGAATGCATATATATTTGTCATATGGTTGGAGCTTAAAAGATGAGCCTGGGGCTGGAGAGATGGCTCAGAGGTTAAGAGCACTGGCTGCTCTTCCAGAGGTCCTGAGTTCAATCAATTCCTAGCAACCACATGGTGGCTCTGGTGCCTTTATTGTATACATAGTAAATAAATAAATCTAAAAAAAAAAAAAAAAAGATGGGCCTGGAATAATGTCACAGGTGTGCTGTGTAACGAATAGATGCTGATAAGTATTTTCAGGGTGCATGGACTCTTTCTTTTGTCTTAACATAGCTCCTTTTGCAGTTGGCAGTGACATACATTTTGCAACAGGCAGAATATCAGAATTGTACCAAAGAACAGCTAAACATGTAAAGCACCCTTAATGATATATAGGTTAGCATCACTACAAAATTTAAAATTTTGCATTAATAAGGACGGATAGCTTAGAGTGACCAGCATTGTTGGCAACTTTAAAGAGACTACTAGCAGCGGCCGATAGATGTAGGTTTTGGCGTAAAACTGTGAGTCTCACTAAAATCCACACTTGGGGTTGCAGGTCTGCAGCATAGCTTGTTTAGCATGCAGGAGCTTTGGGTTTAGACTCTAGCACCACACAGAAAACAAGTGAATGATTAAATATGTTGTGATAAGGACAGCAGAACAAATGCTTTACCAAAGCGTGCAAGGAGGTGCTATGGCATCTGGAGCAAGATGCCACACACCATTCTCTTCTTTTCCTGCTTAGTCAATATGCACACTGTAGCTCTTCTGCCTAGCCAACTTGTTTCCACTTAGTTTTAATTTTTTAAAAGGACACTTAATTTTTACTTTAAAAAATTTTCAGGTCGGGGCTGGAGAGATGGCTCAGAGGACAAGAGAACTGGCTGTTCTTCCAGAGGTCCTGTGTTCAATTCCCAGCCACCACATGGTGGTTCACAACCATCTGTTATGAGATCTGGTGCCCTCTTCTGGCCTACAGATATACATGGAAGCAGAATATTGTATACATAATAAATAAATGAAATTAAAAAAATTTTCAGATCTATTTATTTTATGTTTTGTATGTGAGCATTTTGCCAGCATGTATGTCTTTTGCACAGCATACATGCCTACTGCCTACTGAGGTCAGAAGAGAGCATCAGATCCCCTGGAATTGGAGTTATGGATGATCGTGAGCCACCTTGCGGGTGCTAGGAATTGAACCCAGGTCCTCTGCAAGAGTAATGAGTGCTCTTAAGCACAGAACTATTTCTCCAGCCTCTTGTTTCGATTTTAGAAACATGGAAAAATACAGAGCTGAGGTGAGCAGAGAAACGGAAGAGTTTTCCCTTGATATAAAGAAGGACAGGGATTTAATTAGTATGCTATTCTATTGCTTTTATTGTTTTATTATAAAACCGATACATGCTTATTATAGAATGTCTTAAACGAGTACAAATTATTTTTAAACTCCCATCTGTTACTTCTTAACTAGATTTCTTTGTTCTCCTTTGGATAATAGGAGCTCATGATTCCTTTTGAACCACAATTTTAAAATGAAAACAGAAGAACGTGGTTCTCTTCCAGGATAACTTCAATTTTGCTTTTAAAAACTTTAAGGTGGTGGCACTCACTTTTAATCACTCAGGAGGGAGAGGTAGGTGGATCTTTGTGAGTTCCAGGCCAGCCTGGTCTCCATAGTGAGCTCTAAGGCAGCTAGAGCTGCATAGTGAGACCCTGCCTCAAAAAAAAAAAAAAAAAAAAAACCCAAAACAAACAAAAAACCCAGACAACACCCCCTAAACTTGAAAGTGTTATGATTTTAAAAATTAATCTCTGAGTTCCAGGCCAGGCTTGTTTACGAGTGAGCTCCAGGGCAGCCAGGGCTACACAGAAACCCTGTCTCGAAAGACAAACAAACAGAAAAATTAAAAATTAAATTTACATTACATGTTACTATTTTTTTATCCTGTCAATTAAAAACTTACAAGTGAGTAAAAGTTAAGCTTGAAAGGTAAGACAAACTCGTGCCATGAAATGCTGGAATACTATCAATAGTTTATTCAAATAATTCAATTATAATAAAGACATATTAGTTATTAGATAATAATTTATAAGAGTAGTCCTGGATTCTGGAAATGGAGGCAGGAGGATCAGAGGATTTTGAGGTTAGCCTGGGCTACATGACATTCTGTCTTTACCTACCCCTGAGAAAACATTTTTTTTTCTTTTTTTTCTTGAGATGTAATTGTATCATTTAAATCATTTTTTATCTTGAAAATATTATAAGAAATTTATCTCTATGTCATTGCTTTTTTATCAATTTTTAAAATTTGTCATTGCTTGTTAAAACTAGAAACTATTTATTTATTTATTATGTATACAGTGTTCTGTCTGTATGTATGCCTGCAGTCCAGAAGAGGGCACCAGATCTCATTACAGATGGCTGTGAGCCACCGTGTGGTTGATCAGAATTGAACTCAGGACCTCTGGAAGAGCAGTCAGTTCTCTTAACCTCTGAGCCATCTTTCCAGCCCCTGGGGTAGACTTTTTAATGACAGAATTTTATATCAAAAGTGTCATCTTAAATTGCAAAGATGTCTGTTAAGCATCATAATTAAATAAAGGATGGTGAGGTTATTGTTATATTTCATTTTATTTATATATATTGTTTATATTTGTTATAAAGTTAGGTGGGTAGGGTGGGGAGGTGACCTGGAAGGACTTGCGGGAGGGGAAGATTATGATCAAAATATATTAAAATTTAAAAATTGTTTTAAATGATAAAATATGTTTAAAAAGTAAATAAAAAGTTAAATGTGCCAAGGCGAAGCCTTATTGAAACATAATCTTAGGCATCTCAGGCTGGTCTTAAACTGCTTATGTAGTAGATGACTATGAACTTCTGATTTCCCTGCCTCTATCTCTCCAGTGCTCACTGTACAGTGGTGAGCCACTTACCTGGTTTTCTGTCACGCTAGAGACCAAAGCCAGGGCTTTATGCATGCTGTGCAAGCCCTTGACCAGCTAAGCTATATCCCCTCAGCTACATTCCCATCCCCATTTTTTTTTTTAAAGATTTATTTATTTATTATATGTACCGTGTTTGGCCTGCATGTATCCCTGCAGGCCAGTAGAGGGCATCAAATCTCATTACAGATGGTTGTGAGCCACCATGTGATTTCTGGGAATTGAACTCAGGACCTTTGGAAGAGCAGGCAGTGCTCTTAACCGCTGAGCCCCTCCAGTCCCTCCCATCCCCATTTTTATTTGTTTATCAACCTATGTGTGTATGTGTCTGTGAATGTGTATGAGTGTGTGTGCCTGTGAATATCTGAGTGTGTGTGTGTGTGTGTGTGTGTGTCTGTGAATGTGTGTCTGTGTGCATACACACCAAAGCATGAATGTGGGGGCTGGAGGACACTTTTACTCTTGCCTTCCACCTTGATAGGCAGGGTCTCTCTCATTTCCACTGCTGGAATGTACATACTCCAGAAAGCAGGCCAGTGAATTTCTAGAAAATTTTCCTGTTTCTGCTTCCCATCTCCTGGTAGAAATGCTGGGATTCCAGATGTACACTACCTCCTTTAGCTTTCTATGTGGCTTCTGGGGTTGAAAGAACTGAGATTATCAGGGTCATGTTGGCCATGCTTTATTTGTTTAACCACC
The DNA here is from genome assembly GCF_003668045.3 of Cricetulus griseus. Lineage (NCBI taxonomy): Eukaryota > Metazoa > Chordata > Mammalia > Rodentia > Cricetidae > Cricetulus > Cricetulus griseus. The sequence continues at coordinate 31,384,941 of NW_023276806.1, forward strand.
CCCTGATGTAACAATAAGTCTTTCCACCAGCCGCTTGAGTTCTGCCGCCATGTTAGGGCCCCAAAATAACACATAGAGATTAATATTAGTTACAATGCTGCTGGTCAATGACTAGGATTTCTTATTTGCTAGCTAAGTCTTAATTATCAACCATAACTACTAATCTATATATATTTTTTGTGTTTTTTTTAATCTATATATTTTTATAAGGACTTATTTAACCGAGGACGATAGCCTTATTAAAGGGGAATCACATGGTGACTCTCCTTTACTACATTTCCCAGAATTCTCCTTCTCTCCCAGTCCCACCTATGTTGCTTCCCTATTGGCCAACAGTGTTTTATTCATTAACCAATAAGAGAGACATATACACAGAAGGACTTCCCCCATCACCCTGATCTTACTAATTTATGTATTTTTGAGACAGGTTCTCATGTAGCCCAGGCTGGTTTGGAATTCATCATGAGGTTGGCCTTGAACTTTTTAAATCTTCCTGTCTCTTTCTCCCAAGTCCTGGGGTTGCTGATATGTATCATTAGGTCCATCTTAGAAATGAATTGATACTTTGGAAAAAACAAAGAAACCATAAAACCCAGAAGCTCAAAGACTAATATATGCTAGAAAAAATTTTGTTAGAGATTATTCTATCTTTCATGTTTAAGAAAGCTAAAGATGAAAGAGAAACGAAACAGTTTTTTGCCCTAGTTAGCAGCCTCGCCCTTCTGCATCATCAGATTTTATTTTGCAGCTTGAAGTAACAAATTCTTGAACATTCATCCCATCTAATGCGTTGGAAGACAAATGTTAACAATGCCAACACAGACCTCTGAATTGCTTTTGTGGCTGCTAGTTTGCATTAATAAACAACTTGACTCACTTTAGAATTCCTTGAAAGAAAAAAAAGAATAATTGTCTTTATCAGGTAGGTCTATAGGCATGTGTGTGGGGATTGTCTGGTTTATTAATTGATACAGAAGGGCACAGCCCACTGTAGGTGGCACTGTCCCCTGGCACCATGTGGTTGCTGGGAATTGAACTCAGGACCTCTGGAAGAGCAGTCAGTGCTCTTAACCTCTGAGCCATCTTTCCAGGCCCCTAGTATGACATCTTAAGTAGGAATATTATGCCCTTAATATGGTGTTTTGGTAGAGAAGTCTCCTTGTTGTCTGGAAGAATTGGGCCCATTTGTTGGAAGAAATCTCAGATTGAATTATTAAGAGGAGCAGAACATATAGTTATCTTTTGTTTACTGCCCAGTCTATTCTTAGATAATAGAGTCAACTGAATCCCTCAACAAATACTCCTAGAAAAGTTTGCTTGGTGGGAAGTTGGGTTTACAGTAAGTGATTTTCAGTCTTCAGGTTTCATTTCTTTCATGAACACATTTCCTGTCTGAGCCAGGGAGGTGCCGGAGTGCAGAGCAGAGGGGCACTTTCTTCCTGCAGGCCCTCCTTCCACTCTAAAGTGCTTTTATCCAGTAATCAACTCACTGCCAAGCATCTCGTTTGTCTGCCAACAAGGGAGTCTGGACATAGATTTTTAATTTCAGGGTAATACCACTCTTTCCAAGGAGGAGGCAGGGACAGACATCAAGTCTACAGACAGCTGTGGGATGCACTGGAACAGTAGGATGAGCCTACAAGACAATAGATTTGAATCCTAGTCCTAGCCCTTGCTAGCACTATAGATTTGGGAAGTACTAATTGTTCAGGGCCTTAGCTGGGCTATCTTTGAAATGAAGGTAATGCATGTTTGTTATGAGATGCAGATGAGAGCATTTATGTCAGGCATCCATGGCAGGATCAGTACATGCATGCTGTATGTTTCTTTCTTTCTTTCCTTCTTTTTTAAAATTTGTTTTTGTTTTCTGAGATAGGGTTTCTCTGTGTAACAGCCCTAGCTGTGCTGGAACTAGTTCTGTGGACCAGGCTGGCCTTGAATTTACAGAGATCCACCTGCCTCTGCCTCCTGAGTGTGGGGATTAAAGGTGTGCCCCACCATGCCTGGCTGTGCTGTGTGTTTCTAATTCCTTCTCTGTTCCCTGCAAATCCATCTTCTCTCTTTAGAGACTAATGGAGTTTGGCAGTGCTTACTCTCTAATAAGTGCTGGGAGGGGGTAAGACTGCTGTTCTCCAGCTGCAATTGCTTCTCCTTCACGCATCCCTCCCTCCCTGTCTCCCTCCCTCCCTCCCTCCCTCTCTCCCTCTCTTTTTCCCTCCCTCCTTCCCTTTCATTGGGCTGTATGAACCCAGGACTACATGAAGGTCATGCAGCTGTTATATTATTGAGTTCTATCTTTCTACACTCTCTGAACATCACTGCTTTAGCTATCTCTAATAAGGGAAATCATAGATTTTGTCTGGCTTAATTAGCATATGTCGCTAAGTCTCATCCATACAGTAATTTTTATTAGAACTTCCTATCTTTTCCCAGATAACTAATATTCCAGTATCTAAATTTAAGAGTTCTTTCTGATTTATTTTTATGCCTATGGGGGCTTTGCCTGTATTTCGGTGCACCATGTGCATATAGTGCCTGAGGAGGTCAGAAGAGGGGGGTCAGATCCCTTGGAACTGGAGTGACAGAAGGTTGTGTCATCCCACGGGTGGTGGACAGTGACCCTGATTCCTCTGCAAGAGCAGTAAGTGCTCCTTAACCACCGAGTCTCCTCTCCAGCCCCAGCACGTGTGTTTTTCATCCATGCAATGGCAGTTGGGTTGCTTCTACCTTTCTTGTTTTGCATCATGCTGCTGTGGGCATGGGTGTGTCAATCTGAGTTTGTATCCCTGCTTCCAGTTCTCTGGAGTATATAGCAAGAAGTGGAACTGTGAGGTCATGGGATAAGTCCACTTTTAATTTTAGACTATGACAATCTATAGCCCATGTTATAGCCTGGAACTCACTACAAAGTCCATGTTGCTCTCAACCTCATGACAATCTATCTATACCTGCCTCAGGTGCCCAAATACTGTGTGAACCACTACTCTTCACCTTAAAACATTTTTCTGGGGGCTGGAGAGATGGCTCAGAGGTTAAAAGCACTAACTGCTCTTCCAGAGGTCCTGAGTTCAGTTCCCAGCAACCACACGGTGGCTCACAACCATCCGTTATGAGATCTGGTGCTCTCTTCTGGTGTGCAGATATACATGGAAACAGAATGTTGTATACATAATAAATAAATAAGTAAAATCTTAAAAAACAATTCTGAACATAGTTTTTGAAGTACTGGAAAGTGAGACCAAGGTAGTTCCTTTCCACCTCCTCACTAACATCAGCCATTTTGCTGTGTGACACTTTTTTTTTTTCAGAATGCCTACCCTAATGTCTAAAGTTATGACTAATTTTAAGAACATGTGCTATGGCATCTGGCACACCCCTGTCTCAACTTCTGGACTAGCATGCAGGGGCATAGAAGTCCCTGTTTAACAAACGGATAAGAATCCACACACTGGGAGGTCCAATGGTTTAGGGCTCTTAGTGTTCTTGTAGAAGACCCAAGTTCAGTCCCCAGCACCCACATGTTGCCCCACAACCTTGTGTAACTCCAGTGCCAGGGGATAACAACCATGTGTAACTCCAGTGCCAGGTCCCTGCTGGCTAGTTTTATATCAACTTAACACAGGTGGCGTCATGAAAGGAGAAGGAACATATTGAGTTCCAGGTTATCCAGGGTTACATAGTGAAACCATGTCTCTGTTACAGACACACACACACACACACACACACACACACACACACACACACACACACACAAAGAAAAAATCTGTTCTGGAGAGATGGTTCAGTAATTAAGAACACTGGCTGTTCTTCCAAAGGACTTGGCTTCACTTACCAGCTCCCACATGGCAGCTTACAACTGTCTGTAACTCTAGTCCTAGGGGATCTGATGCCCTCTTCTGGCCTCCTTTGGAATCAGGTGTGCATGTGGTGAACAGACATACATGTAGAAAAAACACAAACAGAAATAAATACTTTTTTTAAGAAGAAAGGTATGGGCCACCACATATCACAATTATTAAAAAGAAACTGGGCTGGAGAGATGGCTCAGAGGTTAAGCGCACTGGCTGCTCTTCCAGAGGTCCTGAGTTCGTTTCCTAGTAACCACATGATGGCTCACAACCATCTGTAATGAGATGTTGTGCCCTCTTCTGGCCTGCAGGTGCACATGCAGGCAGAAAACTATACATAATTAATAAATACAAACTTCAAAAATTTTTAAAAAGAAAGAAACCATAAACTATAGAAAAATAATACTCCAGAACTCTGGATAATATATCCCATCTGTCATACAGCAGTGAACTGAAGTGTGTGCCTGGGCGAGGTTAATTGTTAGGAGTTCAAATGTCAATAAATGGTGGAGTTAAGATAAACGTGGTTCCATCAGATGGGCCAGTCTGTTCTCTAGAGAAGAAGTCTGCTTCAGGAGGATACACCAGCTTCCTTAAATTATCCTTTAAAATTGAGAAGCTCACAGTTTTCAATGCACATGGCGGGTAGCAATGATGCAGGGTTCTGATTTTACTGGTGTTTGTGTGCATGCCCATATTCTAGAGAGAGAGAGAGTGTGTGTGCCTCTTGGGAGTTAATCCCACGTGAGTTAATCCTTCTGACTTCCTGGGGGTGAAATAGCCTCAGTGACTGTAAATGATGTAGTCTCCATACTGAGACGCTATTGGTTACTTGCCATCGTTGGAAGAACTGAGAAATGTTTATTTAAATAATTTTTCATTGTATTCTTTGCTCAGATGACAAACTGACATAGAAAGCCAGTATTGCTAACTTCTAACTTTGAACAAAAAGATAAAACTGAGTGCTTGAATTTGCAAACCTGAGAACCATCTATGTAGAGGTCTTGACATTTAGGAGAGGTACACTGCTTTTCATCCAAATTGAGAATAAGGGCGATGTACACTCACTACTGAATCAGAGTCTGTTTTTCTCTTGCAGAGAGGTTGCCCATGTTTTTCTATGGGATTCATGTGTTTCAAATGCAGATTAGTCTTTAATAATAAGATAATGATGCTTTCATGTTTTTGACAATACTTAAGCTCTATGTGTCCTTGAGCATAAATGTAGATGACTGTGCTACTTAGATCTACATTAAACAATACTACGTTAACAATTATTTATTGACTTCCCACTATGTCTCTGGTACTTTACAGGGTCCAGATAGTAGGATGGTGGGTGGATCCTGTGGTGAGGGGGCGACTGAGTGGCAGCTAGGATCGCTAAGTATTATTAAACAGCAGAGGAAACATAGCACGGCGTGGTGGCTCAGAGAAGAGAACCTTCACTCGCACTAGGGAGATGAGGGGAGGTGTCTCAAAGGAACTGGAAAGCTAAATATTAGAGTTGAGGACGCTTTAGATAAGTGACGAAGGAAACCCATCCCAGGCAGAAGCAGCACTTGCCAAATTCCAGCACAGGATGCTGGGTGTTCAGGGAAATGATAATGCCTGTGAAGTTTGAAAGGCTGGAGCGGGAGGGTGAGAGGTGGCTAGAGAGACAGCGGAATGGTGTATTCCAGGTTTTCCTCAGGTTCTGTGTGAGCAATGGAGACTCCTTAAAGTGCTTGGCGAAAGGGTATTTGTATGGTAATGAAACTGTAGCTGTCAAGATAAATAAAGAAGCAGAGGGGAGAACCTTTAGGGGGATGGCAAGGTGGGAGCCCCAGAAATGGGGAGAAGTGTCTATACACACGAGTGCTCTTATATGGTGACTTCTTGCAGTGTGGTGACTTCCTTGTCTTTGGCTTAGACCACTGAGTAAGATGGAAGACAAGAGGAGCAGATTTTTCTGAATGAGATGGTAAATTCATTTTAGATCACAAAAATGGAGGGGCCTGGGTGACAAATGTGACAACCAAGGAAGCTCTTGGGGTGGAGATTTAAGGAGAGGTTAGAGGAAAATGTTGATATATTGTCTTAGTTTGGGTTTCTATTGCTGTGAAGAGACACCAGGCAGGGTTTCTCTGTATCTTTGTGTCCTCCTGGAACTCACTCTGTAGATCAGGCTGGCCTGGAACTCAGAGATCCGCCTGCCTCTGCATCCCGAGTGCTGGGATTAAAGGCGAGTGCTACCACTGCCGGACCGACCACGGTAATGGTTTTTTTTTTTTTTTTTTTTTTTCCGAGACAGGGTTTCTATGTGTAGCTTTGGGGCCTATCCTGGCACTTGCTCTGGAGACCAGGCTGGCCTCAAATTCACAGAGATCCGCCTGCCTCTGCATCCCGAGTGCTGGGATTAAAGGCGTGCGCCACGCCACCAACACCCAACGACCACAGTAATTCTTTATTTTTTTTAAAGATTTTATTTATTTATTATTTATACAACATTCTGCTTCCTTGTATATCTGCACACCAGAAGAGGGCATCAGATCTCATAACGGATGGTTGTGAGCCACCATGTAGTTGCTGGGAATTGAACTCAGGACCTCTGGAAGAGCAGTCAGTGCTCTTAACCTCTGAGCCATCTCTCCAGCCCGACCACAGTAATTCTTATAAATTAAAATATTTAATTGGGGCTGGCTTACAGTTCAGAGGTTTAGTCCATTATTGCCATATCTGGGAGAATGATGGTGCACAGGAAGACATGGTGCTGGAGATGTAGCTGAAAATTCTACATCTGAATCAGCTGACAGCAGGAAGAGAGAGTGACACTGGGCCTGGCTTGAGCATCGGAAACCTCAAAGCCCACCCCCAGTGACACACTTCCTCCAACAAGACCACACCTATTCTAACAAGGTTACAATTCCTCTGAGTGTCTCTCCTTCTGAGCCTATGAGGGCCATTTTCATTCATATACATTAATTTTGTTCTTCTTCCCTGTCCTCCTTTAGGATGCCACTATAGACTTAATAAAACACATATTTCTAGCTTTATTGGATCCAAAGATTCCATGAGGAAGGACCAGTATCTTTCTGCTTCTTGAGAAAATCATAAACCAAGAGCCTGCTTTTTGCTAAGAGTTCCCAAAGTTCCTTCATGCTGTGCCTGTGTTACACATTCTTAGATAGAGTCTTCACTGATGTGTGTATCTTAGAATAGTGGGATTAAGGGGTTGCCAAGATGGCTGTGTTGGTAAAGTCCTTGCCATGGAAGCGTGAGGACCTAAGTGTGAGTCCCAGAACTGCCTACATCAAGAAGCTAGATGTGATGCTGCACTTGCAATCCCGCACTGGGAAGGTAGACTCAGGTGGACTTTTGGGACTCATTGGCCAGTTAGCCCAGCCTTGGTCGGTCTCGGTCAGTGAGAGACCCTGTCTTTAAGAAAAGGTAGACAGTGCCTAAGGAACACCACTCAAGGCTAAACGCAGAGAAATTATTATTTTTGTACAAAACATTTGCTTTTATGAAAAATAAATCAAAATTATTGAGTAAATATTTATAGTAAATTGGGCTGGTAAAAAATAATTAAGCTGGGCATACTATGGTGGCATATACTGTATCTGTAATTCCAGCACTTGGAAAGATGAGACAGAAGAATCACAAGGTTTAGGACAGCCTAGGCCATGTGTATAGCAAGGCTTTGTCTTAGGAAACAAACAAAACAAAAAAACCCAAACCCAAAGTATCTTTTTGAAGTAATGGTGATTTTTTTTTTCCCCCGGACAGGGTTTCTCTGTGTAGCTTTGGAGCCTTGCTTGGAACTTACTCTGTAGACCAGGCTGACTTCTAACTTTTTTTTTTTTTAATGCAAAGGCTCATGTAACCCAGGCTGGTTTCCAATTTTATGCAACAGAGGATAACTGGATAACTTTCTTTCTTTAAAATTTTTTAGGCGATTTATTTATTTTTATTTTATGTGCATTGGTGTTTTATCTGTTTGCATGTCTGTGTGAGGGTATTGGGTCCCCTGGAACTGGAGTTACAGACTGATGTGAGCTCCCACCTGGGTGCTGGGAATTGAACCTAATGTTCTCTGGAAGGTCAGCCAGTGCTCTAACCACTGAACCATCTTTCCAGCCCTGAGGATGACTTTCAATGCCTGATCATCTTGCTTCCATTTTCAAGTTCTGGTTCATGCCACCATACCTTGGCCCAGTAAGGAAATTAAAAATAAAATAAAATAATGTTTAGTGTACAAAGTAGTGTGGGTTTCAGACATTTCACACATCTATCTTTGTTCTTTGCTCGTATTTATTCCCTTCTCCTTCTCACTGTCCTCTCACATGGTTGCTTCCTCCCTGCAAATAGAGTTCTTCATGCAGTAGGGAACCTGAAAGGCAATTCAGTCCATGTGGAAAGGCACAGGGTCAAGTCTTCTTGTCTGTCCTTGCATGTCCCAATGATGTGGCAGACTCACATGTATGTACCTTTGCTATCCAGTTGCTGCCTCTTGTCTTCTGCAGTGAGCACCTGACATTACGTCGGTGACGAAGCCTGTTCTTTTTGGTGGGCTGGAGGGGTTGTTAGATCAGGGTCTTGCCTGAGTGTGCTGCTCTCCAGTTTCCTCTGTCTGCCCTTGTAGTGCTAGATTTAAGTTCCTTGACCATGGGGTCAGGAGCCCTTTCTTGACACCCGTCCCTTCCTGTTATTTCCTGTCCAAATGCATGTTCAACTCTGTGTTTGCTTCTCTAGACCTTTCTAGTAGATGTTGTTCAAAGCACCACAGCTGGCTAAAAAATGCCCCCAATTCCTGGGAACCCTACATAGCACCTTTGGAAAATGGGTCTTTGCAGATGCAGTTAAAGATTTTGAGATGGGGAAATTAGATTATGATGGGCCTTGAAGAGACAAATGCCAATGGGCAGTGGTGGTGGATGCCTTTAATCCCAGCACTCGGAAGACAGAGTGAGTTGAGCTCAGCCTGGTCTACAGAGTGAGTTCCAGGATAGCCAGGGCTACACAGAGAAAAATGTCTCAAAAAACTAAAAAGAAAAGAGAGAGAGGGAGGCAGGAAGGGAGGGAGGGAGGGATGGATAGAGAGAGGGAGGGAGAGAGGTAGGGAGGGAGGAAGAGCAGGGTTTCTAAAATCTGTGACATGAAGATTTGACTTAGTCAGAAGAGAAAGATGTCAACCAGGAGTAGATGCAGACTTGAAGATGCTGGTCTTTTACAGAATAGGATGATGTGGCTAAAAGCCAGAGAATGCTCGCTGCTTCTAGAAGGAATGTAGTTCTTGTGATGCTTGGACTTCAACCCAGGGAAACTCTTGTTGCTCCTTTGACTTGCTGAAATGTTAAGATAACAAACACCCCAAATATTGCATGGGACATTTCTATATTGAAGACATGATATCTGTTGTTTATTTGAAAATCAAACTTAATAGGGCAGGCCTCTCAGACAGAACAGCTTCTAATCATCTCTGTACTATTGTTTAGCACAGTGTTTAGTAATGAGCACTTGGTGACTAAATAACTTACATAATATTTTATTTATTTATTTTTATGTATATATGTATGTACCTGTGTGAGTTTCTATACATCAGAAGGCATGCAAGAGCCTGAGGAAGCCAGAATAAGGTCTGGGATTCCTTGGAACTGGAGTTGCATGCAGTAGTGAGCCACTCTGTGGGTGCTGAGAACCAGACTCAGGTCCTCTGCAAGAGGAACATATGTTTTTAACTGCTGATCCATCTCTTTAGCCCTGATCCTTTTTTTTTTAAATTCTTTTTCTTTTCAGACAGTCATGCGTAAGCATTGCATCTACAACAGCCATACCTCCTTCTCCCTCACACTCTACCTGTGTCTCCTTTCCCAATCCGTGCTCTCTTTATTGTCACATATATGCATGTGTATGTGTGTGTATCTGTGTATTGTGCTGAGTCCATTTACCATTGCTTGTATGCTGCCCAGGACTGACCATCATCCTTGGAAGAAACCATTTCTTCTTCTCTCAGCACCTATTGATCACCTGTAGCTCCTTATCTTGAGGTGGGACCATGTGGAATGCCCCCTGTCAACTAGTAGATCCATGATGCCAGTCTTGTTCAGGCAACCATATTGTCGAGATGTCATAGCTGCATTTTCACTGTCATGTCTGAGATGTGTGATCTATGAGCACCCATAATTCTGTGAACTTTGTCCAATTGTGGATCTCTGTAATAGTCTTCATCTGTTGCCAAGAGCTTCTTTGATGAGCAATGAGAGGTACACTTATCCGTGAGTATAAAGATAAGTATTAATAAATACCTAAGAATACAGTTAGAAATTATGTTAGCTTAGGAAAATGGCAGTATCACGTGACATTAAAAATAAACTATTTTAAACTCTGAAATCCCCAAATACATTCAACAGTTGAGAGATGGGTACAATGACCCACCATGTAGTTCCTACAATTACAGTTTTAAAACAATGCCTTGCTCAAAAGTCCACCTCTGGTGGTGCTGTTCTGTGTCCTGTTACCAGTGCCTAGATGTGTGTGCAGAGGGCACGAGTGCTGCCCTTTACATCCTTCCACATGGATGGAGGGACTGAAGGTTGATGGGCATTTCCATGTGGATCACAAGGGAGCCAAACAAGACTCCCACCCAGGGAGCTTGATGCAGACCTGGAGCGATGGAGGACCACAGGGATGACATTTTCAGAATTTATATTTTCCCCATAGAAGTTCAGTGTGACTTTTTGAAGTCCTGTTTTGAGGAAAACAAAAAGTTTTGATGAGCTCTCAAAAGGTTTGCTGCCAGTTTGAGCTCTCAGAATCATGGTGAGGCAATCAGATAACACCTTCTGGAAGGTGGCATTTGATCTCATGGTTAACGCAGCATCTGATCTCACATTGCAGAGATGTCTGACTTTATGGATGAGGCTAAAAAAAAAATTGTGTGGATTGGCTAAGTTTTAATAACTTGCAGAGTAGACTTGGACTAAGAGTTAGGCTGACACGACAGACTACTGTTTCACAAGGACACAGATGACCATACATGTATGTGGAAGAGATTCTGAGCTCTGGTGCCTATGTTGAGGAAGTGAAGGACTGTTTTAAAAATGAATCAGTGAAAACTCTGGTGGTTTTAGATGACTGCAGATTTAGCATCAAGGAGGGATGCCAGGACAAGTAGCTACGGATGTAGACTGTGGAAGTAGCAACTGAACGTCCAAAATCAGGGAAATAATAATTTGAGGATTTTTTTTTTGTGAGTCTGGGACCACACACACAAGTTTGTTTCAAGAGAAAACAGAGTACATCCGGAAGTGGTGATCAGTATAATAAAGTGGAAACCCAGTCAGTGGGCAGTAGCAGCAGGAACCCCAACCATGAAATTGCCCTCTTCAGTTTTGTGTTAGAAGGAGTCCACAGCTTTTGTGCCATGCGGGAGAGCAGGAAGAACTCCAGTGGGCCTGGGGAAATTGAAAAGAGCAAACTACTACCCACAGTAAAGAGGAAATAAAGACCAGGCTTTCAGCATTCTAGATATGACACTTCCCCCAGTTTGGTTTTAATCACAACAGATGAAAAAACAAGAAAGGACTATTGATTATGGAGGGGACATAGGGGAAGCTCCAAATATTATTTAAAAAATAGATAATGATGGCTTTGAACATTGAAGAGAGGTTAGTTCATTATTGTTCCTACATAAAGCTGTGATTATATTAAAATGGCATTGATACAGACAAATCAATGTTACAGTTATTTTGGAAATGAACCCTGACATATGAATAATTTAATAAAGGATAACAAGGGGAGAAAACGGAGGGATTCTTTGCTAAATTGCCTAGACAACTGAAGACATGGAAAATAACTCCCCAAATATTCCAAGTCATTGAATTTAACACTTAAATTGTTTTTTTTAAAGTTAAGCCATAAAAGTTAAAAATTAGAAGTATATATTTAGAGAAACAAATATTTGGAGATAAATTTTTGTTCATTATATAGAATATGTCAGTTATGAAGACAGCACAATATTCAAATATATTATATATATGTTTATATATTATGTGCTGTATTTAGGTTTGACAATATTTCTTTTTCCCCCCAATTGCCTCCTTTCTTTTGCCTTGCTCTCTCTCACTCTCTTTCTCTCTCTCTTTCCTTCCTTCCTTCCTTTTTTTTTATTTCTTTTTGAGACAGGTTTCTCTGTTTAACAGTCCTGGCTGTCCTGGAACTTGCTTTGTAGACCAGGTTGGCTTCAGACTCACAGAGATCCACCTGCCTCTATCTTCCAAGTGCTGGAGTTAAAGGCATGCACCACCACTGCCCGGCTTGGTTTGGAGTTTGAGACGGACTTATATATTACAGGGTAGTCTTGAACTCAAACTTATGATGTACCCTATCCTAGTACCCTCTCACCTCACCTGGGCGTGAACCATCATGCTTAACTTCCTATTTCTGAAAGCATTTTATAGGTAAATTACAAACATGCTCTTCTTCTTTCTGCATTCTTTTGTTCTTCCCTGCACAGCTCTATAAGGATGACATTTTCTTCATTAAGCTTACCACTGTTGCCTTTACTACATCTGAAAATAATAAATCTGTGCTGTCGTTCTGTTGTCTAATGCCAAGCATACATTCAGATTTTCTCAGTTCTCTCCAAAATGTGTGTGTGTGTGTGTGTGTGTGTGTGTGTGTGTGTGTGTGTGTGTGTTTTAACTGAGGTGCTCAAAGTAGTTTCCATTAAGTGACTCTTGTCCCTCAAACTTTGTCTCCCTATGGGACTATGGTTTTTGATCTGTTCTCCTCTCTACCTTCTTCCTTCTCCTGTTCCCTCCTTCTCTCTCTCTCTCTCTCTCTCTCTCTCTCTCTCTCTCTCTCTCTCCTCCTTTTGTCTATTCTAATTTTTGTTGAAGAGACTGGGCAAATTTTCTGGTAGACTTCCACCTTCTAGATTTATGATTGCTGCTTCTGGCTGTCACTTTAATTAACTTCACACCATATCTCCTGTAGGCTAGAAATTTTGATCTAAAATTATGACTAAATCAGGTCAAACCACTCCTCAACCAGGGTTAAATGAGACCCCGTTTCAAAAAACCATAGTCAAGGGCTGGGAACATGGCACAGTTGCAAACATGAGCACTCAAGTTTGGGTCTCCATTACGCATGTAAAAGCTATGTGTGGCAGCACACACCTGCAACCCTACTGCTTGGGAACAGGAGAGACTGAAGGATTCCTGGGGTTGCTGGTCTGACAGTCTAGTGGGAGCAATGAGCTCCAGTTTCAGTTTTTTAAAAAAAGGCCAGGTGATGGTGACACATTCCTTTAATGCCAGCACTTGGAGGCAAAGGCAGGCAGGTCTGCAGGTGAGTTTGAAGCCAGCCTGGTCAACAGAGGGGTTTTAGGACAGCCAAGCCTACACAGAGAGATTCTGTCTTCAAAAACCAAAATCCAAAAAGAAAAACAAAAAAAGGTGGAGAGTGATTGATAAAGATACCCAATATTGACCTATGACCTTCTAAACATGCACATATGCACAGGTTTACTCCCCACATATGTGCACACACATGAATACACACACACACACACACACACACACACACATACATCATTCTCCTCCCCCAAAGGAATTTGTAAACAATGCTGTGAATATCATATTGTCGATTATAAAGAGCTGTACAATATGAGTTGTGATACTTTTATAATATGAGGTCCGTCAGCCCTTGGAATGATGATGGCTGTCTATTATAAAGTTACGACTTTACTGACCATCATTAAAGTTTTTCTGTATTTAAGCAAGTCAATTAGTTATAATTTCTTTGTGATGCTGTGACAGATTGCATTGAGCAAAGCAGGCGGCACCAATATGTATGTCCCGTATGTTCTCATGCTGTAATGTTGACTTGCTTCCATCACTTCTCCCAGACACCCTCTTGGGAGTAGGCTTTAGTGAAACCCAACCACTAAAGCCATTGTGGTGGATGGAGTATGTGAAGCCAGTACAGAGCTCCTGAGAGTTGAAATCAGCTTACCCACGGAGCCGTGCTCTGACTGCAGGCCTGGCAGAAAAGGAAATGTTATTTTGATTTGTTTGGTGTGGCCTTTTGAGGGTCACAGCCCCTGCCACAGATGCTGTGGTAAAGCTGGCTTTAATACCTTTAACCTCACCTCGGCGCTCTAGATGATTTCCTTGCTTTATGGTAGAAAACTTCATCCAAGCTTGCCTTAGAGTCTGTGTGTTGGGTCTGAAGCCAGCCTTTCCCTAAAGAGCCCTGGTTATTTTTAATACAGAGTGGCATTTGGAGTTTAAAGTCTGAGCTTCAAGATTGTTCCTAGTGGAAGAACTTACAGTAGAAAGATCACAGTTGATTAACAGTAAAGCATTTCAATGTGTTTCCTGAAAGGAAAGATTTTGACAGACCCCACAGATGAGACAAGAAATATGTTAAAAATCAAATAAAAATAAAAATATCAACAATTGTCATAGGATGGCGTACCGATTAATAATAAGAACCCCAGTCACCTTCATAATAAGAAAATGGAACTGTCTTTCCCTTATTAAATTAGCAGATTTTCTTTCAAAGAAAAGAGACATGTCCCAGCGGTGAGAGGGTGCAGTGAACTGGATCTCACATGCATGGGTGGAAGGGCATCCTAATGATGGCTGCCCAGGGCTGAGAGAATGGATGACCCTATCTCATGTTCACTAGAGCAAGAGCTATTGTATGGTGTCTCTCTTACTGTCATCTGGCAATATTAGTTAGGTGTCACAAATGTAAGGCATCAGCATGGGTTGGCACAGAGCCCAAATACAAAACTAACAATGAAGTTTGGAAATAGTGTCTTTAAGAGCCCCCCAAATTATGTGTTCCTAATGCAACAACAGTCCAAGGCAGGGACTCTGGTTGGAAGGGTGACTCTGCCTTCTGTCATTAGTTAGGGTTGCATTTTTCCCAAAGCACTAAATGCATGTGGTTAGAACTTGTCTCAGGCAAGTCTGTGTTGTTAGCCTCTGTGAATAGAAGAAAGAAGTCTAAAACAGTGTGGTGGTTTGAATAATTATGGTCCCCATAGGCTCATGTATTTGAGGGCTTAGTCATCAGGGAGTGGTGTTACTTGATGAGGATTAAGAGGTGTGGCCTTGTTGGAGTAGGTATGGTCTTGTTGGAGGAAGTGTGTCACTAGGGGTGGGCTTCGAGCTTTGAAAGGGTCCACTCTCTTTCTTCCTGCTGCCTGTGGAACCAGATGTAGAACTTTGAACTACTTCTCCATGTCCACCTGCATGTCACTATGTTCTCCGTCATGGTGATAATGGACTAAACCTCTGAAATGGAAGCAAGCCCCAATTAAATGTTTTCTCAAATAAGAATGACCAAGCTAGTGGTGGCGATGCATGCCTTTAATCCCAGCACTTGGGAGGTAGAGGCAGTTGGATCACTGTGAGTTTGAGGCTAGCCTGGTCTACAAAGTGAGTTCCAGGACAGCCAAGACTTTTACAAAGAGAAACCCTGTCTCAAAAAACCAAATGTGGAGGGGTGGGGGGAGGATTGCCTTGGTTGTGGTGTCTGCTCACAGCAATAGAACACTGATTAGGACAAACAAACAATTTTCTTTTAGTCAAAAGAGGTAGCATTCTGCTCACAAGGCTATCCCTATTTACAAGGAAGGCTAGGCTTGTAAGGCTTTGAGCAGGTAGTTCAGTCTCTTTCCCAGACACTAGTTTGTTTGAATAAGACCACATTTTTTGATTCCATCACTTAAATTTCTGATAATCTATCCCAATGAATTATATTTTAATTTTATAAATTAATTATAACAAAATCAAGTGTCAGGGGTTGGCACAGCAGTTCCTGCTATTGTAGAAGACAGGAGTTGGGTTCCCAGTGCCCAAGTGGGCCAGCTTACCAGCCCCTGTAACTCCAGCCTCAGGAGATCCAGCATTCTCTTCTGGTCACTTCGGGCACCCACACACATTGGCATCCCCTCCATACATAGTTAAAAACCTGATTATCAGTCATTACATGAAGATAGTGCAGGCTGGTGAGATGAGCCAGCAGGCACAAGCACTTGTGTGCAAACCTGATGACCTGAGTTTTATTTCTGGAACCCACAATGCAGGACAAGAACTAACTGCAGAGAGTTGTCTTCTGACTTCCACAAGTGCACTGCAGCTCTCTCTCTCTCTCTCTCTCTCTCTCTCTCTCTCTCTCTCTCTCTCAGCTCTCTCTCTCTCTCTCTCTCTGTCTGACTGTCTGACTCTCTCTGTCTCACATTTACACTCACACACACAGACACACACATAACACTCTCTGTCTCTCTGTCTCTGTCTCTCTCTCTCACTCTGTCTCTGTCTCTGTCTCACACACACTCACACACACAGACACACACATAACACTCTCTGTCTCTCTGTCTCTGTCTCTGTCTCTCTCTCTCACTCTGTCTCTGTCTCACACACACACTCACACACAGACACACACATACACACTCTCTGTCTCTCTGTCTCTGTCTCTGTCTCTGTCCCTCTGTCTCTGTCTGTCTGTCTGTCTGTCTGTCTGTCTCTCCCTCTCTCTCACACACACTCACACACACACACACACACACAAACCCAGTAACAGTAAAGAGAGTAATGTTAAGCACATTGCTTTCTGGAGAAGGAAGCTCCCTGAGAAACATCTGCATGGTATTACTGACACAGTTTTAAGAACCACAGCAAGGAATTAAATGAGAAAGGAAACTTTAGTGGGGTCTCAGGAAAGATAGAGTGAGTTTCCTAGAGTTTTGCTTGCTGTATGGAGGACAAGTGGAAGCAGTTGCCAGAGTCAAGGTGACAGGGATCATAGCATGAACTAGGGCTTTTGAGTAGAAATAATGACTTTTGAATATTCAACGTTTTAGAACTACCTATGTTTTAGGTGAACATTCTGTGTGTGGGGCTAAGTTTCCTACATGACTTAGCTGATTGGGTAAGGAAGTATGTCAGAAGGTCACGCCATCTGAGTATACAGGCAGATATCTCAAAAGGATTATTATTAAATGCCCAAAGTTAATTAGATTTATGAGATTAATGTTAGCAAGATCCTAAGATATTCAAACCCAAGACACTTATGTGCAAAAGCATGTAGTTTAATTTTATAAATTCTAGCTTAATAATTAGTCTTTTTACAGAATAATCACAAAATATGCAAACACTTGGTTTTGATTACTTTGTCTTTGTCCCTTGCATTTAATGTGGGCAGGGCTAGAGAGATGGCTCAGTGACTGCCTTTGTAGAAAACCCAGGTTTGATTTCCAGCACCCACGACTGCTAACAACTGTCTCTAACCCCAGTTTCATGTGATCCAATGGCTTTCTGGACCCCTCAGACACTGTATGCATTTGGCCCACAGGTGCATGTGTAGACAAAACACCAAAAAACGGAACAAAACAAAAGAAAACAAAAACAAAAAAACAACAAGAAAGAAAAAGCAAATGAACAACCCAGGGTGCAGCTCAGTGAGTTTTCACCTAGCACACATGATCCCTTGTTTGATCCCATAAAAGACTGAAGCATGGTATTTTATAATACACCCAATCAAAGTTATGATAACCATATTTAAATAACATTTAGTCAGATATCTTATGCAATGTAAATAATATTTTACATGTAATCATCAACTTAAGATTTGATTTCTCATTTATCTATCTTTCTATTCATCCATCTATCTATCCATCTATCTGTCAGCTCTCATCTATCTATATAATATTTGAGTCATCTATTTGGATGTACCAACCACATAGTATTTTCTCCCAGGAAGATAAGAAGATGCCTTTGACTGTGAGATTCATTCTGAGGTTCCTTGGGACACCTAATTTTCCATTCGATCACTACTGGAAATTGGCCTCATAAAGAAGAAACTGTGTGAGCTTCCCACTGCTGTGATTTTTTCTATCCACACAGCACCTCTGGGTTTTTTCACACCCAGAACTTCTCTATTTCTCTTCAGGTCTGGGTGTCTGAAAATTTAATTCAGTTCTGACAGTAACTACCCAGAGTTAATGCAGGCAGCATAGGTTAAGGGCTCAGTCCTACAAAGTTGCCCTTGATTCCATACGCCAGTTACAAGAGATGGGTCTCCAGGCTACCCATACTTCTGTGAGCTTTGGCTGTAAATTGGGGTTCTCCCTCATTTGCTAATTTGTTGCAGCAGCTCTCAGAACCCAAGGAAATACTTTACTTACCATTATTGGCTTATTGTAAAGAGTACTAGGGGAGATGGAGAGCTGGCTCAGTCACTAAAGTGCTTGCCCGTAAAACATGAGGACCTGAGTTCGCATCCATAGGACCCCATGAAAACCTGGTTTAAGGAACACATCTGTAATCCTACATCGGGGGAAGCAGAGATAGGAGGATCTCTGGGGCTTGCTGTTCAGTGAGTTTAGCTGACCTGGCAAGCTATGTCATAGCCTGTGTCTCCAACTGTAAGGCAGTGAGGTGGTTCAGTGGGTAAGAGTGCCTGCCACCAAGCCCAACTTTCGTTCCTGGAAGATACATAATAGAAGGAGAGAAATGACTCCTGTAAATTATTCTTTGACCTTTACAGTTACTCAGGTGCTGTGGAAGTTGCTCAGGTGCGCACGTGCCTGCACGTGCATAAGCGCTTGCACGCACACACACACACACACACACACACACACACACACACACACACACAGAGTAAATAAATGTAGAAAGCATAAACAAATAGAAAGCTATTGGGTAAGAGAAACAGTATTGACCCCTGACTTCCATATGCACAAATATAAACATGTCTATAGACACAAGAAAACTATTAGTAAGGTCACCAACAAAAACCTTGAGGAAGAGTATGTAATTTGAGATTAGGAAGGGTCTCTTTAAATTAATTATAATGTTTTTGAGACAGGGTTTCTCTGTATAACACCTCTGGTTGGCCTCAAACTCACAGAGATCTGCCTGCCTCTGTCTTTCAGGCTCTGGGATTAAAATTGTGCACCACCACCTCCCACTCTAGGAAGGGTCTTCAGTGCAAGGCTTGCACCCTTGTGAACTCTGTAGAATAGGTTTTTGCCAGCCCAGAAGTCCTTTGACCATGCACTTTACAGTTATTTGGTTTTTTTTTTTTTTGAGAAAGGGTCTCCAGCCCAGGATTGCTTAGAGTTTACAATTTAGCCCAGGCTGGCTTCAAACTCTGGCAATACTTCTGCTTCAGCCTTCCATTGCTGGGATTGTGGATATGAGCCACCAGGTCCTCCACTTAGGCTTTCCAGGAGGCTCATGACATCATCTACGAGTAAGCCAGTCTCCAGTGCCTCTCTACTCCCTGGAGACAGAGAGGCTAGCTCTCACCCTGCAGCTGTATGTGGCTGTCCCTCTCCTCCATCATGCCGTTAGCACAGTATCCAGGGTTGTATGAAAGGGGCTTATTATGAAGAACAAAATGCTTGCTTCACCTCATTGCCTGGGAAATTGCAAGAACTGAGGCACTCAGTGTGGGAAGCCAGGACCAGGCAGCGACTGTGTACATATTTCACCTCACCACAACAGTCACACTCAATTCTTTTATAATTTAAAGATATTTAAAGGTTTTAAATTTAGTATACAAGGTATTAGACATGAGTGCAGTAAGTTTGACAAGAATGTTTCCAAGACTCTCCTCCCCTGCCACCTTACTCAGAGCCTGCTGCTGCTGCCCTTTGGTCCTCCCTTGAGATCACTCCACAGTTTCTCTCTTCCTCTTCCACTGTCCCATGCATCTTCTTGCTCATTCCTCATCTCCAGTGCCCATTTTTACACTCTCTTGGTCTCCTTTCTAGGCTTTTAGGCTTTACACACACACACACACACACACACACACACACACACCCACCCCTACACCTACACACCCACCCACCCCTACACCTACACACACACACACACATACGCCTACACACACACACCTACATCTACACACACACCTACACCTACACACACACACCTACACCTACACACACACACCTACACCTACACACACACACCTACACCTACACACACACACCTACACCTACACACACACACCTACACCTACACACACACCTACACCTACACACACACAGACACACACACACCTACACACACACACCTACACCTACACACCCACCCACCCCTACACCTACACACACACACATACGCCTACACACACACACCTACACCTACACACACACCCCTACACCTACACCTACACACACCTACACCTACACACACACACCTACACCTACACACACACAGACACACACACACCTACACCTACACACACACACCTACACACACACCTACACCTACACCTACACACACACACCTACACCTACACACACACAGACACACACACACCTACACACACACACACCTACACACACACACACCTACACCTACACACACACACCTACACCTACACACACACACAGACACACACACACCTACACACACACCCACACACACAGAGACAGATACATGCTGCTGGCTAAGATCTCCATAATGAGAGAGGACACACTGTATTTATCTTTCTGAGTTTCTAAGTCTGGCTCTCCTTGCTTAATACTTCAGATCCATTCATTTCCATACAAATTTTAGTTTTCTTTACAGCTGAGTAAAATCCCACTGTGCATATATGTTACATTTTCATTATCCATTCATCTCTGACAGACATCTAGGCTAGTTCCATTTCTTTTGTTATGTACAAATCAGCAAAAACTGTGGGTGCAGCATCTCTGAGGGTATGGAGTCCTTTGGGTATATGCCCAGGAGTAGTAGAGCTGGGTCATACAGTAGTGTTGTTTTTAATTTTTTGAGAAACTTCCATACTGATTTTCATAATTTCAGTATGCATTTATCCCATGACAAGCTGTTAATAAGGGTATCTATTTCCCACATCCTCACTAGAATTTGTTGATAGGGTTCCTTCCTTCCTTCCTTCCTTCCTTCCTTCCTTCCTTCCTTCCTTTCTTTCTTTTCTTCTTCCCTCCCTCCCTCTCTCTCTCTCCCTTCCTTCCTTTCTCCCCCATCTCTCTCTCTTTATTGGTGGTGTGGTTCAAGACAGGGTTTCTCTGTGTAGCCCTGACTGTTTCTTTGTGTAGTTCTGAACCTTGCTCTTTAGACTACACTGGTCTCAAACTTGGAGATCTACCTGCCTCTGCCTCCTGAGTGCTGGGATTAAAGGCATGTGCCACCACTTCCAGCCTCTTGTTAGGTTTCTTGACTACCAAATATTTACCAAGATTTCAGTGAGGTCTCAAAGTAGTTTTAATTTACATTTCTCTGATGAATAGGGATGTTGGACATCTTTTAAAAAAGTATTTATTGAGTATTTGTATTTTTCCTTTTGATAACTGTCTTCTTACAGTTCTTTTATTCTTATTATACATTGAGCATTTGTTATGTTGAAGTCACTAAACATGATACCAGGGTGCATGGTATTCAATGACTTTATAATGGTTTCCACACATATGCCTGAACTGCATAGGAAGTAATGCAGTTGAATAGAGAAGGGTACTTTTCTCTGCTAAGGAGAAGCCTGGTCTCCAGCAGACATAACAGGCGAGGCTTGGCCATCTTTCTGAACATCTTAGTTGAAGACGGGAATAATGGAACACTGGAAAAAAGCTGACAAGGAGAGACTTAATTGATGTGGTCACATTGGGAAGAACAGATAAAGGGGTCCAATGATCCCCAACTCCGATTTTAGGATGCTAATACTGTTTTAAAAGAGTGTGAGCTAGGCTTACTTATGCAGTCCTGGTCAGGGTGTGGTCCTACACATCAATGTCTTAGTGTGAGTCCTACAAGGTGGTCTGAAGACATCATTACCTGAGGGGGCAGGTGGCTGCCAGGAGATGAGCTCAAAGTATGGCCTCACTAGGATATGTGCCTCATGTGGAGAGTGTGTGTCCTGTCAGGTTTTTCTGTGGAATCCAAGGTGGCTATGGCTTTAGGACAATGAGTTATCTTTGTGTCTTCAGCCAAACTAAAGAACACAGACAGCTGAAACGAAGGCAGTGATGTTAGACTTTCACCCTTGTGCCCCTAGTGGTGGTTAACAAGAACAACTTTGAAGTAACCTGCTGAGTTACATTTTGATTATTGCTGTCCGTTTCGACTATGATTTTGCTTCCTTAAAAATCTTAATGAGTTTGGATTTTCTTGAGTTTTATATTCATTACAATGAAATTAAGATAAAACACAGTTTGGTTAATAACCTTACATTTGTGGTGGTGGCTCATATTTGTAAACCCAACACCAGGAGGTTTAAGCATGGAGGTTGCTGGAAGTTAGGGACCTCCCTGGGCTACATGCTAAAACCTTGTCTCAAAGGAACAAAGATAAGATGGGACTGGGGAGCTGAGTGGTGGTGGCTCACACCTTTAATCCCAGCCCTGGCAGAGGTAGGCGGATCTCTGTGAGTTCAAGGCCAGCCTGGTCTACAGAGCGGGTTCCAGAACAGCCAGGGCTGTTACAGAGAAACCTTGTCTTGTAAAACAAAACAAAAAGGAGGAGGAACTGGGGAGATGGCTCAATGAGAAAGTGGTTGCTGTGAAGTATGAACCCCGGAGTTCTGATCCCCAGCATCCATATAAATTGTGGGTGTGGTAGCACTTCTCTGTAATGTCAGCGCTGGGGGATGAGCCTTGAAAACCCCATTACTTCCCCCCTTACTTTCTTATCCAAGAAATTGAAACAGAAATATTTATGCCCCCCGCCATTCCGATTGACTCTTTTTGTGTCAGATGGATGCAGGTGATAAGTAAATGGCTCCTGAATGAATGCATTCCGTGGGAATAGGCTATCTTCATTTCCTCCCTGCTCTTTTGTCTATCAGGGTCTGTAAGTGAATTTTGGTTGGACTGTATGTGAGCTCTCTCATGATGAGAACTTCACACTGTAACAAGTCTAATGGTTATGTCCCTAAGACCTTCCAAGAACCATACTCTGTGACGACTTGCTCACAGCAATGCTCACACACACACACACACACACACACACACACACACACACACACCCCTCCAGATCTTGTGGCATAAACTTCTGTGCAGGAGATGGTCGGGGCAGTGGCAGTGGGTTTTGCCGATGAGGTCACTCCCACAGCACTGGCTTCCTGACTCATTCCCCTGCTTGTCTAAACCAGGAGTGGGTCTCCAGTTACTGCCATGTTTCTGCACCATACAGGCTGTGAACAAATCCAACTGCAGTGGATGCCTCTTTTCCCCTTCTGTTAGAAACAGAAGGAACCAGGCCACCAAAAAAATTTTTTTTTTTTTTTTTTTGTAAGAAAACAACAGTTCCCGACTCTGTACCACCTGCTTCAATGCAAGCCAGGGCCCGGAGTGATGCAACCCACAAGCGTGGAAGGGGCTGGCGGATGGGCTGTCTCGGGGCTGATCTGATGTCAGAGCAGATCATGTGGTGCTCTGTGGGCAGCAGGGACTGGCCCGCGGGAAGCACATGGATTACAGTCTGAGGCTGTGATGGGAAAGTCGGATCCTGGGCTGTTGTCTCACACACATCAGCAGGCGGGGAAGCTGGGGACTCCGACTCGCCCTGCCCGGGCCCTCCTGCTGCGTGGTCACAGGCAATCGCTGAGAGAAGCTGCTGCTCCAGTAAGTGCTTCAAGAAGGTCTTTGTTCGGAGCGTTTGGGAAGCCGGGAGGAAGTGTTGGTGTGGATGGGGGGATGTTGGAAGCCCTTTGTAAATCGCGCTCGGGATCTGGGCTGGGCAGCATGGTTTTACATGCCATCCAGGGAGGTCAAAGGCAGCGCCCCATGTGCAGATGGTCCCCAGCCCCGATTTTGGTTCGTTATTCACGTGATGTGTTTTTTTTTTTTCTGATTTGCAGTTTCTGGTTTTTGTTTTTGTTTCTGTAATTTCAGGACATTTTTTTTTTCTCTTTTAGACCTGATTAAAGTGAATTGATTTCAGATTCTGTAACCCTGTGTTGGACTTGTTTTCTATGTGGCAAGCGAGGGGTGCGGAGAGGGTGGGCTCTCCCTCCGTCAACATCACTGCTTCTTAAGATTCAGGTTGTGTTTGTGCCAGAGGAATATAGTGGTTGCCACCCTTCCTTGCTGTGGGTGAGTAGGTGAAAAAGGGAGAAGCAGGGTGGAGCGGCAGTGAGGACACTTGGTTAGTTTTGGTGAACAGTGGGGTTGCTTGGAGAGTTTTTTTTTTTTTTTTATGGTTAAATTTTGCAATTAGGGATTACTGGCTGGCAGAACACAGCGGCAGAAAACATGATGGAGTTCTCACTCTCTTTCCTAGCAAGCAAATTATCTTTCCTGCTTCCAAAGCCCAAGTAAGGTGCGGCAGTGAGAAGTGATTTCTAAGCACTGTTGTTTTGTTTTGTGCCCCCCCCCCCATGACAGGAGTACCGTGCTAACTCATGCCTCAGGCTGGATCCTCAGCTCTCCAGTATCTTAGGTGTGGCCTTTCTGGAGTATGAGAGCAGAGATGGAATAGCATCTTACTGTTCCTTCCGGCATATTACACTCAACCTCCTTCACAGGCTGGAAATAAATATGTGTACTTGGAAGGCAAAAGGTGGGGGTTTTAGGAGAACAGCTTGTTTATTTGCTTTGGCCAGAGACCCCCTTCCCTGTGAGCTCTGGATAGAGTTTTAGATCTAGTTGTGTGGTATCGCCTTCCTTGAAAGACAATACACAAATAATTAGACTCTGTTTTTAAGCAATGGTACCCTTCTCTCTTAAAATAAATAAATAAATAAAGGAATAACATGTCACAAGCAATAGGCTTTGAGGCTTTGGGGCCAAAGACTGATTCCAGAAGCATTTAGGAATCAAATAAACTTTTGGGGTGGGAGAGATGTTGGAATGGAAGCAAAGGTCTGTTGAGATGTGGTCTATTCCCCTCTACAGCTTTCTACAATCCGAGGTTTAAGTCATGGAACACCAAACAACAGACAGGAGCTTGCCCCACCCATCGAGCTGTGAACATGGAGGCCTCACTTCCCATCTCATCCCCCTGAATTGCATAAGCTGAAGCAGAAACAGGGCTAGGATTCATCTTCCCAGTCTTGTGTGCCACAGGTGTAAGCCTTATGAAAAAAAAAAAAAAAAGATCGAGAATAAAATGAAGATTTTTTTCCCCCCTGCTTCCGTGCTATGGAGTGAAGGTGGATTTATTCAGGATAGGGTTCTACCACTACTGGTCATTGTGAGCTACTTCACTTAGGAAAGCCTGATGTGAAGAAGGTCTCTAAGCCAGCTCAGGCTAGCTGAAAACCACACCCCCTCTTTTGGTCCCATGCCAAGATGATCTCTCTGAATATGGGGGCCTGATAAAATGATGGCCACCCTTGAACACATTAATGCCCTGTGCATCAGGAACCCTCATGTGATTCCACACTGTTTCTCAGGGTGATGCTCATCTCTGGATATTTTAGAATTTTGAATTAAAAATTTTTTTAGTGGCTGAGTGTGGTATGGTGGTGTACTCCTTGAATCCTAGGATCTGGGAGGCAAGGCCAGCTTAGTCAGCTGAATTCAAAGCCAGTTTGGTCTACCGGGTCAATTTCAGGCCAGGCAGGGGTACATTGAGACTGTTTCAAAAATAAAACAAAATTAATATTAATATGAAAAATGGAAGAAATGTATCAATTTTTCAGCCTCCCGTAAGCTTCATTAACAGCTGCTTTATTGCAAAATTAAGTAGACTACAGTTGAGATAGGGGCCTGCCACACACGCCACACTCTACTTTTCAGAGAAGGTACTAGGGCTAGACTAGAGCTGAGGGCTGTTGGTTGTTTCAGCATTTATAGGGAGGAGAGTCGCTCAGTGAGATGAAGATGAGTGACAGCTCAGGCTTGGCACCCACAGGACAGTTTAGGGCAGCTCTGCACCAACTCAGTCTCAGGGGAGAACATTTCCCTATTCAAAATGCTTTTTCTCTTTTAGATAATTTTTTATTAAAATTACCAGGATAGTAAAAATCATCGTAACTTAATGTTCCTTCCTAAATGTTTGCTTGGAAAAGATCACAAAAGCTTTAATAAGAAAATGGGGATAGCTGGATAATGGTGGCACACATCTTTAATGGGAGGCAGAGGCAAGGGGATTTCTGAGATTGAGGCCAGTCTGGTCTACAGAATGAATTCCAGGGCAGCCAGGGCTACACAGAGAAACCCGGGACTACACAGGGAAGCCCTATCTCGGAAAAACAAAAATACAAAACAAAACCAACCAACCAGGAAAGAAGAAAGAAAGTAGAGTTCTGTTTCTCTTAGAAGAGTAGCATGGGTGTAAGTCTCACCTGGTCTGGAGATGAGATTGTAAATACCTGCTCTTTAAGCTGCTTTGGTCTGGCTTGTGGGAATGTGGATCACCCTGATTAAGGAGCTCATGGATCATTTCTCAGTTATTGCAAATGCCACGCTCACCAACATTTGAAGGACTCCTGTCTAAGTTTTCTGAGTCATACAATATTCTTCGTTTAATGCAGATCTGTCAAATGATGTTTAATTTGCTGTAAAGTTTCAGACTAATTTTTCTTTCCTTAAATTCATGTTAGGCCTAAACTGGACAAGAAGATAAAAATACTTGTTGATTGGCTAATGAAACAAGTATGTACAGCATTGCAATATCTGCTTATAAGTATGACATGTATAGATTTCTCTCATTTACTTTGATGCTGGGGATTGAACATAAGACATAATAAATACTGAGTGGGTGCTCTACCACTGAGCCACATGCTCATCTTTAATGACATTTAAAAGGTAATACAACTATCCAGATGTGGTGACACGGGCCTTTTTAAGTGGATCTTTGTGAGTTTGAGGCCACCCTGTTCTGCACTGTCAGTCCCTGGCCAGCCAGGCTACATAGTGAGACTAAATAGTGTCCCATAATGTTATTAGAACCCATCTGTTAATTATTCAGTCTAATTTTAGCCAGTGAAATGTACTTATTGACTTGCCATCAGTATAAATAGGAATCAATGTCACATGTAATTCATCTATGTGTATGAAACACAACAAACAACAAAATCAAGTTGCATGTTGTTCAACTATCCTTTATAGGAACCTCAGTTTTAGTGCAGAGATCCTCTGATTATCTGTTTGTTTTGTAAATACCTGCTTTTACTGGCACAGTCAGGGACTTCTTTTCATTCTAGGCATAAAGCTAAGTGATATGTTGAGAGAAATTCATTCTAGTGGCTTTGAGTAATCCTAGCAAGAATAATTGGAACACTGTTCTAAACAGCCTGCACTCTCTAGCTCAGAATAAATAGCTGGATGTGTGACATTTCTAAATGGTGACATCGTTAAGGACTCTTCCAAATGATAACATATAGCAAGGTTTAGATTACAGCAGAGGGGAACCAAGAAATAAATTCCTTAATGTGGACAGAAACACCCCATAAAGAGATGGCTTATTTTTAATGAGTACAGTTAAGGCCACCCTTGCTCCCCCCAAAAATTTTATTTGGGACTTAAAACTATGATGGCTGCTGTACCAGTTGTGAATTTCACTGTTTGAGGTCTTAGGTTCTTTACCCAATCCCATTTAGGGAGAAAGTGCAAGCAAATATCTCTTGTTCCAAACAAAGAAACAGATTTAAGTTCATGCTAATGTGTTCACAGCCAGAGCCAAAAGCTTTGCAGGGTTATTACAGCATACTGGGCTCTTAGCCCATCCATCCAAGTGTCTAAAGTAGACTGAAGTTATGGATCAGCTCATTGTCTGCAGCATCCCATGTTAAGAGCCTGACGCTACTGTTCACTGTGCTGGGACTTCCCCAGATTCAACTTGAAATCTGAGATTAATGTTTGGCATCAGTGGGACTTACAATTGCCTTTTTTTTTCTTAAAAATGTATTATATATATATATATGTATTATATATATTATGATATATATAATATTACATATTATATATATATTCCAGTCTATTTTGATTAGTCCTGATTTTTTTTAACAGTTTCTTAAGCTTAATGTACACTTAACTGTTTTGATTGGTTAGATGGAGTTCTTCCTTGTAAAGCTGTCTATTGTTTTTTGGACCTTGGGTGTGACATAAGTCTTCAGTCTACTTTTGTCCTTTGTCTTGATTATGTAGAAGGCATTCAAACTCCTGTGTAATACTTGCACTTGAGAATGTAACTACAACATGGCCTTTGAGATGCCTGGGTAGAAAAACATTTCTGCGCATATTGATTTAGAGAAGTATCCTCTGTTCTCCATTGGAAAGAAAATTCCATTCTTGAAGACCCAGTACTGATTTTGTTGATGTTATTTAGATCCTTTATTCCTTTGTTCTATTCCACTAACTTATCCTCTGTGCATCGCACTAAGTGCCCCTTCATGGAAGCGTCATGAGTGTGGTAGTAAAAATGATTGCAGAAAAGATTTTCCCTGTTTATTACCAGGTTGATGGCTAAAACACCTGTACCAATATATAAACCAACAAGGAATCTGCTTCAACCCAATTTATAAATAACAGTTTTACATGGCACAGGAGCTTTAGAAATGAAGACCCAGAGAAACAGGTAAACATGTTTTCCCACTTTGGTGTGTGAGGTAGAAAGATGTAGAGAGCTTTGATGATGCCCAGAAGCAGAGGTGACACACAGGTGTAGGCTGAAGGTAGTAGGCCTGGGGAGCATAGCAAGATTTGTTTCTTCAAAGGTAAGAGGGTTTCTTTCCTTCAGGTATAGCGTTAGCACCTCCCTGGAGGGGAGATGGGCTGGTTATCAGAGAACACATTTTCAGCTTTGCTTTCCTCAAATGTCAAGTGCTATATTTTGGGGTGGTGTCTCCTGATGCTAGGTGTTGGATGTCTAACACTTTCAGTTGCAAGGCCCTGTTTTAACACTTTGTTTTTATGGACATTTCACAGACGATAGATAGATAGATGGATCTGACTGGTCACATGACTGTCAGTAGCCATTCCACATAGGTCCCTCTAAGTCAAAAGCTCTCTCTCTCTCTCTCTCTCTCTCTCTCTCTCTCTGTATGTGTGTGTCCCTCCCTCCCTCCCTTCCTTCCTTTTTTGAGACAGGGTGTCTCCATGTAGCCCTGCTGTGTGGAACTCACTATGTGAACTAGGTTGGCCTTGAATTTAGCGATCTTTTTGTTTTTAAAAGCATGCCCCACCAAACCCAGTTAAGGCTGTTTCTTAAGGCCCATTCCTATCAATTATAAATTGCTATAGAGTTGTAGGCACAAAGTTAAACGTTGCCATGGAGACCTCTTAATGAGTAACATGTATTTGGTATTTGGTGCAAAAGATTTTTTTCCCGATTTGAGACAGGGTTTCTATCTGTAACCCTGGTTGTCCTAGAACTCTCTCTGTAGACTGTTCTGAGTCTGTCCTTGAACTCATAGAGATCCGCCTGCTTCTGCCTACTGAGTGTGGTGCAAGAGATGTTGACTTGCAGAAGAAGATGTTTTTCTTTTGGATTAGATTTTATTACTAATAAATTGGAGTATGATATTGTTAAGATATATGGGAAGTTATTAAATGCAAATATGCTTCTTAGTTATACTCTACATGTGTCTAACAGGGTCTCCACAGGATGGTTTGGTGGGGTTTTTTGGTAAGGGGAGGTTGGCTTTTTTCCTTCCCTTCTTTAGCATGGAATGGTCTTAATGAAAACAGCAGAATCAGCTGGTTTCTATGTGTAGCTCTGGCTTTCTGGAACTCACTCTATAGATCAGGTTGGCCTTGAACTCAGATCTGCCTGCCTCTGCCTCCTGAGTTCTGGGATTAAAGGCATGAGCCACTATTGCCTGACTTGAAACATGGTAGCTTTATCATCAAGTTAGCTCACAGTGCAGACTTCTCAACGTAATCTGACATGCTGATCAAATATTTATTGCTATAAGTCTAAAGAGGTGCAATATCATATTTATTACATTTCCCTCTTTTGCAGTGTCACCCGTGTCCCTGAGCTCAAATAGTTCCTTGTCTACTTGCCCTTGGCTTTTCTAGGCTTCTGGAGAGAAGGGCCAAATGTTGTCCTCTTCCCAGAGTACCTGGGCCAAGATGTTGGTTGTTTACAAAATCGGCAACAGTGAGAGTCCAGCTGGAGATGTGTGAGCTGAAAATCCAGTTCAGGAGTCCTTACCATTTGAAGAGAATACAGAAAATAAAACTTAAGTGATTTGAACCATACTGCTTGCGCTTTTATTTATTTATTTATTTATTTATTTATTTATTTCCAATTAAATTTCTTCAAATCTATTTAGGCCACATGTTTGGGACATACTTTATTGGGGTCTTGTTTTAGACATTTAAATGTACTCTTGGAGTCTGGTGTGGTGCTCGCCTTTAATACCAGCGCTTGAGAGGTAGTGGTTGGTGGATCTCTGAGTTCAAGGCCAGCCTGGTCTACAAAGTGAGTTCCAGGGCAGCCAGGGATACGAGGAGACACAAACAAATAAACAAAGTATAGTCTTGACATTAGACATGTGACAAAACAGAAGGAGACAATCTTGAGTTCAAGTCCAGCATTGGCTACATAGCAAGACTCTGCATCAGAAAAATGAAAGGGTCCAGCCACATGAAATTCCTTGGGCTTTTTCTCCAATGTTGTTTTTAAAAATAAGTGTAATTATGGTACTCAAGTGCTTATGAGAAAAATAGGCTGTAGAAATTGGACGTGAATGTCCCCATTTGGTGTTGAAGTGCTGATGCTGTAATTTGTGCCTTTCCCTGGGGGTTTGATATTATTGGCTTTTATAACAAATAGGACATTAAACCATCCATAATAGAACAGTGAATGAAGGAAACATTAAACCACCCTCAACAGAGAGCAAGTGGACTTGAAAAATCGATTTTCCTCATGTTTTTTAGTCACAAAATATTTTATTTTGCTCAGAAAAGACTATGATTGCTCTGAATTATAAATTTCTTACTACAACCTGGTTGGTATGTGTGAAAGCACAGTAATTCTAATTCTAGAGGCACTTGTAGACTAGGACTTCGGTTTTTGTGTTTCATCCTGGTGTTGCATGGTATCTGACTTCAGAATAAACCAAGTCCGGTGAGAACATTTGGCCCAGATGTTACTAAAAATAATTGTTGCTGTAAAATTTCACACAGAGAATAACATTCCAGCCCCTGTACTTGTTATGCAGGCTTGCTTCATTTTCCATTTGAGATTGAAAAGAAGAATTTCAGAAAAAAATATTTTAAAAGGATGTACATTGTAAAACTCCAATAGGCTTCAGTTTGGTCTAATTTTTTTTTCTATAAGTAAATGCTGTATGTTTTCAGATACTTTTGTGTTCAGAGTATAAGTAGGAAAAATAACATCTCCCTAAAGTCAGCCAGCAGCTATTTCGGCTCCTCAGGACTTTCTTAAGACAAACAGGTTGTAAGGACACAAAGTGATCCCTAGTGTCTGGGTTGATGAGACAAGCCTCATTTGGATCTGGGCTTTGAAGGGGGCTTAGTTTCCATTTAAGCCACTAGAGAAGCAAATAGAGAGTGACTTTGCAGTTCCCACTGAAGAAAATTCCCAGCAGTTGTACCAAAGAGAGTCTTGGGACACAAAAATGTAAAAAGTTTTAATCAGAATAAGTGAAACATGAGGTAGAGGGTAAGGGAAAAACACAGGAACCCAGAATGTCAGTCTTTAGATCCTGGTACTTCTGCAGCCTGGAACACTAGAATACAGGCCAGGACAGATGGCTAGGGATTTCTGCTTTAGTGATGCCAGGGCAATTTGTAATGTAAATGGATCAAGATACTAAAGGAGATTGGTGTACGAAGTGGCTGATGATCAATTACTGGTGATCAATTAGCTAATGATTAGTTCTGATGATACCTGATGCTCCCAAATTGCTGGATTCTTTGCCTTTTATGAATAATTTGTATTTTAAAACACATAATCGAAAGTGTCTCAAATGCAAAAGATAAGTAAGTATCACTTTTTCCTTAGAGATCACAGCTGTTTCTAGAGTCATGTTGCTATATTCCACTTTTACATAGTACACATACATAGCTATCATTTGTAGTTGTTTTTGATTTTCAAGAAATTTCTATATATTTATTTATGTTTATATTTATTTATTTATTTATTTATTTTGGTATGTGCGTGTGCCACTGTCATTCTCAAAGAGGTCAGAAGGCAATTTGTTTTTTCCTTCTACCATGTGGGTTCTGAGGATTAAGCTCAAGCCACCAGGCTTTTGTGGCAATCACCTTTACCTGTTGAGCCATCTTGCTGGCCTTATTTTTGATGTTTTTGAGACAAAGACTCAATTAGCCTTGAATGTGTTATGGCTTAGGGTGACCTACCTGATTATCCTGCCTCTACCATGCTAGTAGTGGGGTATGGATGTGTGCCACCGTGCTTGGTTTATAGCTGTCTTTTAATATAGGTTTTCTTTATTTATATTTAAATGATCTATAAATTATTTACTGGGATAGGGTCTCACTATGTAGCTCTGGATGGCCTGGAGCTCACTATGTAGAACACATGGCCTAGAGCTAATAGTGGCCTATTTTGGAAAATTTCCACAATAATGAATGTATTTGCCATTCTGGTGCCATTTATGTTTTCTTTCTGAGTCTGTCTATCGTCTCTCTTTGTCTCAGTCTGTCTCTTCTCAGTGTTTTCTGTTCCTCCTTCCTGGAGCATTTGTTTATTTATTCAAATTTTTAATTACATTTTTATTTAGTGTGTACACAAATTCGTGCCCATGTGCCACAGCAGACCGGTACAGTCCAGAGGCAAACAAACACTCAAGAGTTAGCTCCCTCCTTCTACCTTGTGAGTCCTGGGGATAGAACTCAGGTTGTCAGGCACAGCAGGCTCTTTATTTAGAGCCCCTTTCCTGGAGTATTTAAAAATGAATACTTTTGAGGGTCAGGGATTGGCTTCTTAGCACAACAAAAACAAAACCAAAGCCCGAAGCTGCTCAGATATGTAATTTTACATATGAAATTCAGTGTGGGGGCTGGAGAGATGGCTCAGAGGTTAAGAGCACTGCTGCTCTTCCAGAGGTCCCGGGTTCAATTCCCAGCAGCCACACGGTGGCTCCCCATCTGTAATGAGATCTGGTG
This sequence comes from Cricetulus griseus, assembly GCF_003668045.3. Taxonomy (NCBI): domain Eukaryota; kingdom Metazoa; phylum Chordata; class Mammalia; order Rodentia; family Cricetidae; genus Cricetulus; species Cricetulus griseus. The sequence goes on from NW_023276806.1 coordinate 31,417,803, forward strand.
CCTTCTTCTGGCCTGTAGGGATGCATGCAGATGGAACACTGTATACATAACAAATAAATAAACTTAAAAAAAAGAAAGAAATTCAGTGTGGACTTCCAAGGCAGGAGCCCTTTACAAAACCACTCATTATCATATCTGAGGAAATGAACAATTTGTTGTGTGTGTGTGTGTGTGTGTGTGTGTGTGTGTGTGTGTGTTGCAAGACAGGGTTTCTCTGTAGGCCTGGCTGTCCTGGAATTAGTTCTGCAGACCAGGCTGGCCTTGAACTCACAGAAATCCGCCTGCCTCTGCCTCCCAAGTGCTGGGACTAAAGGTGTGCACCACCACCACTGGCAATAACTCATTATGTTAATGAATCATTATGTTAGTGAATGAGTAAAATACCCTAGAAAATGCTCAGTTGCAGTGTAGACTTAGCATGCATAGTGCCATTTATTTAGTCCCCAGCATCCCCACTGATACCTCCATCTGTGTTAAATGCCTCTAGTGGAACAAGTGTACTTGTAGGGGAAAATCTACTGAGTAGAAAATCTACTCAGTAGATTTTCACTAGCACAGGCAGGGGCTAGAGAGAGAGCGTGCAAAGGACTCAGGGTCTTTGTCTTTTTCCAGCACTACATCAGGTAACTCCCAGCTGCCAGTTACTCCAGTTCCAGAGGATCTGATGCCTTCTGGCCCTGATAGTCACATGCGTGCATGTGACACACATAAACGCACACAGGCAAACACATATTAAAAACAAACAAAAGAGCATAGGCAGAGTCCATTGCACAGGGTTTTGTAATATTATATAACAGCGCTATTCATCTTTACTTTAAAAATTTTATTTTTAATCACGTGTATGTATGTATGCACACATGCGGGTTTGTACACATGAGTGCAGTGCCTCATGAGGGCAGGAGAGAGCGTGGGATCCTCCAAAGCTGGAGGGACAGGCAATTGTGAGCTGTCTGAGGTGGGTGCTGGGAACTGAGCCTGGGTCCTCTGGAAGAGCAATAAGTGTTCTTAACCACTGAGCCATCTCTCCAGTCCCTGTCTTTATTTGTTCCCAGTCTGAGTACTGACAAAGATTAATCTTTTCCCCAAGCATTGTATGCCTTCAGAAATTAAAAACAAATAAAGTAATTCTTTTCTGTGAAAGGCAGTTCTGCTTAGTTTCTCTGGAGGCCTGCCTGGGCCTGCTCCACACTGGGTTAGCCTGCTGTTCTGGATGCTATGGTTTGGACAAGACTCAGGTAGAATGCAGGCAGCACTGTTTTCCCCATGAGTGTGGCAACCAGATGAGGATGGGCGTGGCACAGGATCAGGGTTCCTCCCCTTTGATTTGCCTCCCACCCCAGCTTCTTCATGACTCCCGGCTCATTTTCCACTTTACAGACTTACTCGGAGGGGAACCCGAAAATCTGTTTTTTCCTAGTGTTCTGCCTGGTGTGGGAACTCAGGCACAAAAGATCATGATGAGCTAATATCCCAGTAAACTTTTTTGGAGAATATGTGGTATTTGCTTTAAAGTTGATATAGCACACACACACACACACACACACACACACACACACACACACACACACCCCAATATGTATATTGATGATTTATGTGAACCAGAGTTTCCTGTATTCTTGCTCTTACAGGGTCTTCATCTTTCCATCATCTTACTCTTCATCTCTCTTCCTCCTGACACAAAGGACGCTTTTCCTTCCTTTCTCTACGGACTTTTGGCTTCTGGCACCTTCTCTGCCTTGCTTTCATCTTTCAGTTCTTAGGATCACCACATGCTCATGAAGTGACAGTCGGTTTTAGACTCTTCCTTGGAGAACATGTCTGTGTAATCAATAAAGCCAGCCTTTCACAGTTTTACTTCATTTCTTTCTCCTGTGTGCCTAGGTAATGAGAAGCACTGCGTTTTCATTCCAGGATCCCTGGATTTCAGGGAAGTGGCTTTTAAAGAGGTTAAGGGCTTGGCAAGGTGACCTAAAGTCAGCCCTGTGGACTGGGAGAGAGCAGGTGGTTCCCGACGCACAAGATCAAGCTGGGCCTAGTGTTGTCTGCTTCAGGAGCACACACATATTTTAGGAACAGCCTGGAAGACAAGTGCTCCTTTTGATCATTCCAGTGTGTGCCTTCTGTCTGTTTTGACGTGAGGTTATCTTAAGTGTGTGCTGACACTTTAGCAAGTGGTTGGTGCTAAATATTTTGACAAATGTGAATGGCTGTCCTGCGGTTCTGAAGTGTGGCTTGGTAGAGATGTGTGCCATGCGGCATATTGATTGAGACATGGGACACCACAAACTCTCACCAAATGGCACTGCTTCTTAGTAGAAATTAAATTATAGATGACAGACAGGAGAGGGCCAGGGGTGTGACTTAGTGGTTGAGTATTAGCCTAGCATGCTCAAAGCTCTGGGTTCAATCCCCAGCACCACAGAAGGAAATTAATTGTAAATCTGAAAGGTAAAATAGCTGAGAACAAGGAGGTAGTTCATTTATTTTATTTTTTCATGAATTTTTTTTTCTTTTGAGATAGGGTATGGGTGCTGGGGACTGAATACAAATCCTCTGTAAGAGTAGCAAGTGCTCTTAATGACTGAGCCATCTCTCCAGTCCTTTCTTTGTTCCCAGTCTGTGCACTGACAGAAGTCATTGTGGCACTCTGGAGGCTGAGGGAGGAGAGTTGCCATGAGTTCGAGCCCAGCCTGAGCCATTAGTGTGAGACCATATTTTAAAAATCTTTCAACAATGACAATAGTCATAACAAAGGCACTGTTTGTAACTGTTTCAGCCAGGGTTTCATTTATTTATATGAGAAGCAGTGAACTGTTGTTCCTCCTACGAAAAAAAATGTTTTCCTTTCTCTACTATAATTTATTTTTTATTTAAATACAATTAATTAATATGTCATTTCCTCCTCTCCTCCCTTTAACCTTCTCCTTGCCTCCTCTTACTCCCTCTCAAATTCATGGCTTTATAAATGAATAAATGTATAAACACATCCTGCTGAATCTGTTCAGCGTTGCTTGTGTGTATGTTTTTATGGCTGATCACTTGGTATTGGATAACCAATTAGGGGACTCATCCTTGGGGAAGACTGATTTTCCCTCCCTTCCTGAGCAACCACTGTGCCTTGTACATGGTTCTGGTTCTTGCCCTTCCTTGGTCAGCTGGCACTAGCTGGAGTATCCCTGCACTAGGTTGAGTACCTGGATGGACAGGGTTCCTGGGTACAGTTTCTAAGCCAGCTGCAGAGATTCTCCAGAAGTCCTACCTGTACTAGTGAGTTGAGCTCTGAGTTGGGCTTTGGGATTTCCCAGTTGATTCGATGGTTTCTGTCCACTGGCCAACAGCATGGCAAAGTGAGGTAGGTAATGAGAGTGGTAGAGGAACAGCCAGCATGCATAGGATAATCTTTAACGAGGTGGCTCTCAACCTTTCTAATGCTGCGATTCTTTAATATAGTTCTGCGTGTTGTGGTGACCCCAACCATAAATTATTTTTGTTGCTACTTTGTAACTAATTTTGACACTATTATGAATTGTAATGCAAATATATGGTATGCAAACCCCAAAGGGATTGTAACCTATAGGTTGAGAACGGCTGTCTTACATGGAGCTCCCAATCAGCATTAATATTTCTTGGAGGCTCTTCAGCATGGCAACACTTGACTCAGCTTGGTCGGGGAAGGCTGAGGTCCCTGTAGATCTGGGAATGGTGTGAATTCTGCCTTCTGGAAGGTCAGAGTCCTGGGTGAGGGTTAAATGGTAAGTAGTGGGTGGGTCCCTAAAAGCCCAGTATTTGTGTCTTTAGGCACTTTATAACATAATTCTGGTATGTTTAAAGGGGGAAAATACAGCAGGAATAGCATGTTGTCAGAATTTATTTAGGGAGGAGAAAAATGCACAGCTAAAACAGGGGCTAACAAACATGTCCTTGATGTCTGGTTATGCCGAATGGAGCAGTGAGAGTTTGGCCTACTGTCATTCTCATTCAAGGATTAGAAAATGAAGAAGTTAAAGAATTTGCCCAAAGTCAGCCAGCAGATTCCGACCAGGTCATGTGGTTCAGTTTAAGCTCACTACACCACGACTGTATTCAGGCTCCTATCAGAAATATAACATTTAAAATAGTGGGAACAGAAGTTTAGTGGGATTTTAAGCATATGTGTTTCATAATGGTGCAGTGAATATAGATTTCTTTTAGACTTTTTTTTTCTTTTGGTCAAAGCACTGTCCTCTGGTCCTCTCTCCTCTCTGGGCTTCACAAAGAACATGTCTGGAAGCCCCAGTGAACTGCCCCTGTAAATCCCCTTCAGGGTTGGTTTCTTCTGTTTCAGAGAAGAAATTACATAGCTCCTCTGGCTCTTACCTTATAATCTAGAAACATACACAAACCTTCCTTGAAGCAGATCTGGCCTTTGCTGACTGAAGTGAAGACGGGATGCACTATTTTTAGAGACAAAGTCACCACAGCCTCTCTTTAAGCAAGTGTGTGATATAAGGAAAAACAGTGCATAGCTACATAGCTAATGTAGCTTCATTTAAGCAATTTTTAGTGTCAGATTAGGTGTCTAAAGGTATTGATGCTGTGCATTCAGTAAATCTGAGTAGCTAGCAGCACTTGTGAAAGGGCCAGCTAAGAGAGATGTGTTGGAGCATGATCTAATGGCTGATGCGAAGTTCTTTTTGACTTGAGTTCTCTTTCGGGTGCTGTGTAATCTTCTCATTTATGATCCCAGAGGGCAGACGCTTGGCTTGAAGCAGATCTTCTCGTGCCCTGGTGAATGTGGGTGAGTTCTCTGAGTGTTATTTATATTAGGTAGGATCCATCAGGGGACAGGATAAATAATATCACACACACACACACACACACACACACACACACACACACACACACACACACACCTTTTTAAAGGGTATTCTTTGGATGGCTTAAAGGATGGTTACTGGGGTCGTCCAACAGTGGTTGTCTGACCTTTGGAGAATTAGAACCCTGCTACCATCTCAGCACACAAAGCTGGACGCTCAGCAGTCCCGGTCCTGTGTTGAGAGCCCAGAAGCTCGCTTGAGAATCTGGTATTCAGTTGACCACATGCAGCAGAAGAAGCTGGAATCTGATGTCAGAGGAGACAGGCGGTGGTGGCGGCAGTGTGTCACTCAGGAGGCAAAGGCATGGAGGCATGCTGTGGTTTTTCTCAGAAAGATTTTTGTAGATTAGTTTTTACCTTTAACTGTTAAGATATCTATCTATCTATCTATCTATCTATCTATCTATCTATCTATCTATGTATCTATCTATCTATATCTCCTATTACTGCTGTAAGAAATTTTAAACAGCTGGGCTTGGTGGTGCATGCCTTTAATTCCAGCACCCAGGAGGCAGAGGCAGGTGAATCTCTGAGTTCTGGGCTAGCCTGATCTACATTGCAACTTCCAGGACAGCCAGGACTATGTAGAGAGACCCTGTCTCAAACAGACAAATAAATAAACAAACAAAAAAAAAAACAAAAAAAGAGATAGAGAAGAAAAAAAAAGAAAAAGAAATTTAAACAATTAGTCACTTAAAATGACACAAATGTATTATTGTACAGTTTGGAGAGCCGAAGCCCCAGTTTCTGTGGGTGGGATTTTCTCTCTTTGAAGGCTGTGGTGGGAATAGACCCCCTTGCTTTTGCCAGGTTCTCAAGTTGCTCCCATTTCCCAAGAAATTGGCCCCTGGTTCTTGGTCTTCAAAACATGTCACCTGCACCTGTGGACCAGGCACTGTTTTTTCTTCTTTCTTTTCTTTCCCTCACTTGAAGGCCCAGGTGATGCTGGGTCACCGGACAATTTAGGATAATCTCTCCTGTCACACCTACAAAGTCCCTCTTGGCATGTAAAAATCACTCAAGTGGATCTTGGGGATTGGGACATTGACATCAGTGGGTAATTAGTCCTTCTGCAGACGGACACAGAGATGAATGGCTCAGCTCTGCTAAGGAGTTTTCAGAAGAATTCACTGCTCCTTTAACTCTTCCAGGCTTTATCGAGCTCTCCCATTTGGTCTATCTGAGAGTTCCTAATGTTGTGTGGGGGTGAAGCTTAGTAGTTGAGTACTCGCTTAGCATGCCATGGGGTAGATACCAGAACCCATTACTCTAATACACGAAAGAGAAACTCCCAACACTGGCAGGTGGTTCTTACAGCATTATTTCACAATGAAACTGTAGCGGCCTGTGATAGACTAGCGGATATTCTCTGTCGAAAAGTGTTCTCTGTTTACACAATTCATAAACATTGCCTCACATATTTCAGTCTTTAATACACATTAGAATGTAGGAAAGTAATGAGAATTCTTTGTATTGAATAGATTGCAAGTATGTTTTACAAAGGTAGCTGTGTGTGTGTGTGTGTGTGTGTGTGTGTGTGTGAGTGTGTTGCTGTGGTTGGAACCTAGGTCTTGCACATGCCAGGCAGACACTATACCACTGTACAATATCCTAGCCTACTTTCCCTCCTATGCCTAGAAGGCTAGCTCCAGCTCTGATTCCTCTTGCCTCTGTTTGCAGCTGCTGTCACATCCATGTACCTACACACAAACAAACACACACATGTTTAAAAGGATTAAAAAATGTGTGGAAGATTATGCCAAAGGTAATATCATATGGTTGAAACATGTTGCTTTTAATGAATTTTTCCTTCCCAAACTTAAATGTATTGCCCCCCAAAAGTAAATCAAGAAGGCATAGTAGACCTGATCCGGGACATTTCCTAGTTATAATCCTCTCTAGTCCTCTAAAAATATTCTTCTCCTTTTTCATGTGTATAGGTATTTTGAGTGCATGTATGTCTGTATACCACACCTGTACTTGGTACCTGAAGAGTCCAGAAGAGAGTGTTGTATCTTCTGGGACTGGAGTTACAGATGGTAGGTGCTGGGAGTTAAACCTGGGTCCTCTGGAAGAAGAGCTTGAGCTCTTAACTGCTGAAGCATCTCTCCATCCCCTCTCTCTAGTTTTTCTTTTCTGCTTATGTGGAACTTGGTTTCTTTAGACTTTGAAGCCATCATTTTTCCAAACATCATATTAAGAAAAGCACACACACACACACACACACACACACACACACACACACACACACACACACACTCCTTTAAATTTATTTATTGATTGTGTACTGCTGTTTTGCCTGTATGCATGTCTTTGTGCTATGGGCATTCAGTACCCACAGAAGCCAGGAGAGCTGATTTCCTAGGAGTAGAGTTACAGAAGGCTTCAGTTACCATTGGGTACTGGGAATTGAATCTGGGTCCTTCGGAAGAGCAGCTGGTGCTCATAACTGCTGAGCCATCTCTCCAGCCCTAAGAAAAACATGTATTTGAAAAATATTAAGAATAACACATATGCCAATTCTGTGACTGTTATTATAAACAAATTGTTCTGAAAATTAAGACAGGATCTTGAATGGTAGATAGAAAAGTTGACTATGGTCAATACCATCTCAGCATCAGCCTCTCTTGAGAAAACAATCTTGGAACTACAGGACTGAAGAGCATCTACATGTTGCCATCATCTTTCCCTTTGGAGGACAGTGCTGTTTCTAAAGTGATCAGAATAGAACCCTTTAACTGTTGACTCACAACAGTCCTGACACGGTGTGCAGAGGCTCTTCTCCACTGGGCTCTTGGTTGGCTCTTAGCACAGATTAGCTGGGCCTATAAGATTTTAATTTTACTTTAGCTTATTTTACCACAAGTCACGTTTTATCACCTATTGTTTTAGTTTACCTGTTTCAAGTCAAGTTCTCAAGAGTAAGGGTGCCTGACCTTTAGAGCTGAACCAGTGCTTTCAGGAAAATGACTCAGGAAGGAAATCCTAGCAATTCAATATCAGGTGTATTTTTTCAGTTAGCCATAAATCCATCCATCCATTTATTCACTTACCTGCTTAAAACTTGAGGAAATTCATTATATTTTCAGAGTAAGTTTATAAACCAAGTTAAAAATAGGTCAGATGTCTAAGGTAAAGGTAAGTTGGACCTAGAAGTGAGCTGAATTATGAAATATATATCCTAGAAAGTTCTGTGCATTTGCATGGGGAGACACTGAGTTGGTGCTAAGCTTGCTAAGAGCCAATGAAGAAAGAAGTTGATATTATTTCTTATATTGTTTTCTTTTTATTTTTGAGATGGATCTCACTATTTAGCCTTGGCTGGCCTGAAAGTTATGTAGGTCAAGCTGGCCTTGAACTCACCAAGGTCCACTGGCTTCTGCCTGCTGAGTTCTGGGAATAAAGGCTTGTGCCACCATACTCAAACCAGGAAATTGATTGTTCAATATGTGTAAAGCTATGATTCCACTTGATTATATGCAGCAGCTGCTTCTAGAACAAGAATTCATCTTATGGGACAGCAGAAGGAATTTACGGTGCACTATAAGGGAAAATGTACTTAACCCTTCTTACGTTGAACACAACCATGCATTTCAGAGAAGGGCTTCTTATGGCGGCCCCAGTCCCCCCCATCATGAGGTACCCGAATATGAAGTGCTGCTGTAGGAAGATGTAAGCTGTGGCTCATCAAATCCCATTATACTAACAAACTACAAAAGAGCTACCAAACACTTTGGCAGGATGTTCACTTAACAAAGTCATGGGGGAATACATTTTTACTAATAGATTAGTAATGCAACATATGGCTCCAAATTAGAATAAGTAAATTATGATCTATTAGTATGATAATTTTTCTGAAAGTCAGGCTCAAACACTAACATCGTTTACTTGGGCGCATTTCTGCCTATTCTCTAGAAATATCACTATGGGATACAATAAATAACACCAGGTATTAAATGGCAGGAGCAAAGTTAGTTAAACATAGGGTGTAATTGCTCCTTGGGTTTGCAATATAAGCACCTTTTCAATGAAAGGAGACTGACTCTAGCAAGAATTTATAGGTACTAATTATCCTAGAAACTGATGACCTAAGAGGATGGTGTGGGAATAGAAACCAATTAGAGAAAGGCCTGCACCTGGAGCCCTCCCTTGGGGCTGGGCAAGTTGGCTACCAGTACTGTAACAGTGGGGATGTGATTGATGGAGTCCGTTTGTCTTGTGGGAAATTCACCCCAGCTCTCTTTTATTTGAGTCTTCTTGAATTTTAGGTTGCCAGTGTGTCAGAGAGTTATCACTAAGATCACTGTGGGAATTCTGTCAAAAGTTTACTGGAAATAGTTTATAAAAATGTGAATTTACAAAGGTTACTTTTTAATTTGGGGACTTTTTTTTGGGTGGGCGTGTTGTCTTAATATTGGAGGTTCAATTCCCAGCATCCACCTGGCAGTTCACAACTGTCTGTAACTCCAGTTCCAGGGGATCTGATACCTTCACACCAAAGCACATAAAATAAGTTAAATAAATTGTTATTTTTTTTAGTTCCAGGCCTGGGCATGGCACATGCCTTTACTTCCAGCACTTAGGAGGCAGAAGCAGGTGGATCTCTTTGAGTTCAAGGCCAGCCTGATCTGCAGAGTAAGTTCCAAGACAGCCAGAGCTACACAGAGAGGCCCTGCCTCAAAAAATCCTCATACCTGCTAAGCAAGTGCTGTCCTACTGAGCCACATCCCCAGAGGTGTTCCTGTGTGCACATCCCAAAGTTGTTGTGCAACATTATGCCAGTGCTTTAAGACATATCCTAGGAAGTGAAAGTCCAGACCTCTCATCTAAGGAGTGATAAAGAAGTGAGGACAACGGTTCTGTTCACATTAAGAGACAAAGATGTGGACAAAGATGGAGCCTCAGCAGTGGCTGGGAGGGAGAGGCACACACAACGCAGACAGTGGCTTTAGTCACTGGAAGACAGACATGGGCAAAGTTTCCCTCTATTCGCTCTTCTTGTTGTCCCCTGCCTTATGCCGTGCTGCCTGGCTGTCTGAACTCAAGTTACCTGTGGTTCTTCTTTGTATCTTACCCCTTAAAGCAAATTTGGGCTGTGCTCTTTTTGTTCTGATTTACTTAACAACTTTATTATTGCTGTGTGTGCATGTGTGTGCACAAAGACATGCTTGTGTACATGTGCCATGTTGCATGTGTGGAGGTCAGAGGACAACTTTGTGGAGCTGGTTCTCTCCTTTCACCTTTACATAGATTCTGGGAAGCCAACTCTGGATGTTAGGCTTGAATAGTGAGTGTTTCTGCCCATAGAACCTTCTGGCTGGCCCTTGTTTTTACTTATTTATTCTCCCAGGCCCTAGAATATGGTAGGTGATTATCCCACCTCTATTTCTTTAAACTCTTGGCTCTGTTGTTGTACTGTTGTCAGTGTCTCTTGGTCCTAAGAAGCTGTACCTTGTGCCATTTCAGAAGCCCCCTATCTTCTCTGCTGGCCAGCCGTTTCCCTCCATAGCCTGGCTTTTGCACAGGGGCCATGTGCGTCTTCCTAAAGTATCCGTGGGATGCTGCTGTTCTCTCCTCTGCTCTCCTCTGGTAGCAAATGCTCTACCACTGAGTTAGATCCTCAGACATCACTTTTCATTCTTACTAATCTATAGCAACCTTCCCTTTGTTGCTGTGGATATTCTTTAAATATTACTTTTTGGAAATGGAACATTTTTTATTATTAAAATAAATCCTACCCAAATCCTCCCAGTTTATAAAAGTTAAATAAATACGGACTTCCTTGATTGGTCATTGTCCTGCTAGCATAGTTTGAATATCCCTGCTTCCAGGGTTTTAAGTCAAACCAGTTGCGGTACTTAGATAGCCAGTCAGCTGACAGACAGTCCCAAACACAGTCACCCAGCATTTCATTGTTGCCCTGGTCTACTCAGGCACAGGTCTGTGTTGGTTCCTGTCCCTTCAGCCACAGCTGGTGACTGTTTGTTTCCCATTGAGCTCGTGATTACTCAAATAAAACACACGAGTTCTGGAGCTCAGAAGTTCTAAATTCTGAGCTCACCCAAGGCTTTGTTTCCAAATCAAAATAGCAAGCGAGATGGCTCAGATGCTAAAGGTGCTTACTGTCAAGACTGATCGCCCTAGTTCAACCGCCAAACCCCACATGGTAGAAGGAGAGAACTGACTCCTGAAAGTTGTTTTTTGATGTGCGCACACATGCCTCGGTGTGTGCTGCCACACCCCAAACACACACAAAACAAACATTCGATATTAAGAAAAAGTGAGCAGAGTTGTTATCAATCCTAACAGCCAGGAGACTGAAGCAGGAGGGTACCTGTGAGTTCCAGGACAACCCGAGCTGCTGAATGGGACAATAAAGAGACAAATAAAATCAAAAGAAGGAGATTTAAACACTTAGAAAGCTTGCCGGGTGGTGGCGGCGCACGTCTTTAATCCCAGCACTCGGGAGGCAGAGACAGGCGGATCTCTGTGAGTTTGAGACCAGCCTGGTCTACAAGAGCTAGTTCCAGGACAGCCTCCAAAGCCACAGAGAAACCCTGTCTCGAAAAACCAAAAAAAAAAAAAAAAAAAAAAAAAAAAGAAGGCTAAGTCCTGCCAGGTGTTGTGGTGCACCCTTTTAATCCCAATACTTAGGAGGCAGAGGCAGGCGGTCTCTGAGTTTGAGGGCAGTCTGGTCTATGTGGTGAGTCCCAGGACAGCCAGAGCTATGTAGAGAGACCCTGTCCCTAAACCAACCAACCAACCAACCAACCAGAAGGTTAAGGCCAGAGGATTGCAGCCTTGGGTACATAGTAAAGCCTTGTCTAAAAAATGTATAAGGGGATCTGCATAAAGTCACCTGGTCAGGGCTGAACCTCAGAGTGGGGAATTTCCCTCTTCTCAAATATTACTCTGTTCTGTAACATTCTTTTTTAAAATATTTATTTATTTATTTATTTATTTATTTATTTATTTATTTTGAGGCAGTATCTCTCTAAGTAGCTCTTGGAACTTACTATGCAGATCAGGCTGGCCTTGAACTCAAGAGATCCGTCTGCCTCTGCCTCCTGAGTGCTGGGAGTAAAGGCATGTGCCATGCCTAGCCCTGTAACTTTTTTTTTTTTACATACAATTTATTTAACTTTATTTTATGTGCATTGGTGTGAAGGTATCAGATCCCCTGAAACTGGAGTTACAGACAGTTGTGAGCTGCCAGGTGGGTGCTGGGAATTGAATCTGGGTCCTCTGGAAGAATAGCCAGTGCTCTTAACTGCTGAGTCATCTCTCCAGCCTCCCCTTTCCCTATGCTTTTTTTTTTAAGTACTGCAGGAAGTACCTTTCCCCAGTCTTGTGTTTTTACAGCAGTTTTATAATGTTTCTATTATGTATTTTTGTTGTTCTTGGTAATTCTGGGGACCACACTCAGTGAGGCAAGTGTTCTACCAACCAAGCTATGTTCCAAGCTCCAGCTGGTGATGTTCTCATACGTTTGATGGTTATTTTATCTCGTAGGCTTTAAGCTCTGTGAGGGGCGAAGTTTTGACTTACTCACCTTTGGTTTTCAATGCCTGACAAAATTAGGTATGAATCAAATTTCTGTTAAATTCTGATGTATCAAACCAAATTAAATGAAATGGGTTTAAACTTGAAAAAATAAAGTCCAACCAATTCCTTGGCTGTGACTCGCCCCCTTTATAAAGGGTGGAATAAGAACTTGATGGATGTACAGTGGTGTTCTGTAATAAAAGGAGCAGTCTCCCGATTCTGAACATGAGATTGCAACCGCTGGACTGTGAAATAATCTGCAAAACGGCGTTTTTCCTGAAGTGCTTTGTGTTGGCATCAGAGGGCTGGAATGTCGTTTCATAGTCCATGTTTATTGAACCATGGGAGGGATTTACAGGGCATCCACATGGAAGCCGAAGTTAAAGTGGGGCACTGTCCCAAAAAATGACATGTAAGACAAATCGATGTATTCAAGCACTCAGCGTCAACAACACAATCTGCTGTTTCTATAGAGGACATTTTGGCACTAAGCACAGAGTGTGTATCTATGTGAAAAGCCAGGCTCAGCACCAACTCCCTGTTCCCCCCCCCCAAAAAAAAATCCTCCACTTTACTGCTTTATTCTTTTTCAAGGCATCACTAGTCTTGTCTTACCCAAGTTCAAAATCGTGAATTTGTGTTTTTCTTTACTTGTTGCTTATGCTCAATTAATTCCCACACCGCCCCCTCCTCCCACCCCCAGCTAATTTACCACCTGTTTTAACATGTGTCTCTGGATTTCTACCTTTCCTTATTTGATATCTATAGCCTTTACAGACTAGGTAATATGCCACCTCTAGTCTGAGTACTATGTTGCCTTTAGACTATTATGTTACCTCTAGATGAGGTACTATGTTGCCTCTAGACTGTTATACACTGCTTCTAGTTTATGCTTTAATTGAGCTTAGCATACACTCACTCAAAAGGTCTGTTCAGAATAGAAGTTCTCTATTGCCAGCTAGAAATGTCCAAGTTTCTCTGAGATCCAGTTCTTACCTCCTGCTCCCACCTATATCCAGTCCCTACACAAACTTCATACAATAGGGTTATGATGGTTAATTCTATACATCCACTTGCACAGACTGAGGAATGCCCAGATGACTGGTAAAGCATGCTTTCTGTGTAAGAGGTAAGGGTTTGAGTCATTTGACTGAGTTAAGAGGACCTGCTCTTATCAGTATGTGTTGGTCAATATCCAATCTGCTCAGGGCTGGGGTGGGACAAACAAGAGAAAGGCACTCCCCTTGAGCCCATCATCCATTTTTGGGGGGGCCTTGGACATCGAAGCCCCTTGTTATTGATTCTTAATAACACCACAGCACCCACCTCCTTCCTGTTCTTAGGCCTTTGGCTCCATATTGGGAGCTAATCTATCAGTGCTCCTGGTTCTCTGGCCTTTAGACTAATAGCTTTCCAGCTTGCAGATGACATAAACATGGGACTGCGTGGCTGTCATAAGCCTGTAAGCCACTTCCCATAATACGTCTGGCCTCACACATGATGTCTACTCATCCGTGTGTTGCGGGGCTCTGTTTCTCTGGAAAAGTAACGAAGAGGTTACTTTTCCCCAAGGGTCTCCCCAGTTTTCTGTCTTTGGCTTCTGCACATGGGTCTGTTTCCTTGAGATGCATTGGAAAGCTCTAGTGACTGCCCACCCAGCCCATCACCACCACCAGGTGCTAACCCTCTATACTCACTGAAGGGTATTTACCTTTAACTCTGACCGGTGTGCTGCTTCTTAAGTCATCATCTCTGTGTGATGACATCATCTAGAGGACGTTAATGAAGTGTATTTTTGTTTGCTTGTATGGTTTGGGGTTTTTGGAGACAGGGTTTCTCTGTGTAGCCCTGGCTGTCCTGGAATTCACTTTGTAGACCACGCTGGCTTTGAACTCAGAGATCCACCTGCCTCTGCCTCCCAAATGCCGATTAAAGGTGTACACCACTACAGCCTATCCATGAGGTTTTAAAAATTATTTCAGGGATGGAGAGATGTCTCAGAGGTTAAAGAATAGGCTGATAACCAAAAATTATTACTTTAAAAGTGTTCTTTTTTGAGAGAGCCTCTTTATGTATTTCTGGCTGCCTTGGAACTCACTATGCAGACTAGGCTGGCCAAAAACTCATAGAGATTGAACTGCTTCTGCCCTCAAATTCTGGGATTAGAGGTAATGCTTCCATATACACAGCCTGTTTATTCACTTTAATTGATTGAGTCGGTGGATTGTTTGGTGTGTGTGTGTGTGTGTGTGTGTGTGTGTGTGTGTGTGTGCCAGGGCCTCATGCATGTTAGGCAAGAGCTACATCCCACTTATCACTGATTTTTCAATCTGTGTTTTCCTTGGCTTCTGATTTGCTTCCTAAAGAAGATTGTTCTGAAATCTAGTGCTTTCAGTTAGACATGAAACTGGCATTAAAGTCTACCTCCATCCCCTAGGATTTTCCACTCTTACACCCTTCTGGGCAGGTCAACACTACTCCAAGGAAGGTGGTGTTTGAGATGCTATGCTCATTGTTATGGCCCCAAGACCTATTTTTCCCCCTGAAAAGCAAACTGTGGCCCTCCATGTTCTATTTCCTATTCTTTCTTCATGTCTCCCCAGATGGCTCTGTCTTCTATCCACATCTGTGTGATTACATCTAAAAAATTGTTTACACTTAAGAACTTAGTTTTTAAGTGTACTGCTGCGTGCCTTTAATATTAGCACTTGGGAGGCAGAAGCAGGTTATGTGAGTGTGAGCCTGGTCTACATAGTTAGTTCCAGGACAGCCAAGGAGACACAGAGAGATCCTGACAAAAAACTAAAAGTAAAACTAACAACAACAACAACAACAACAACAACAACAACAACAAACCCAAACTTAGTTTGCTGATGTTTTAAAATTATTTCAAACTATTATATTAAATCTGGGAGGAGTTCTATGCTTCATACATATGTTCACTTTTCTCTAACATGTCTGATATAGGTTAAGCACATAGTAAATACTCGATGAGTAAGAATTTGTCAGCAGAGAACATTAGAGCAATGTGAATAATATAATATATTCCAAGTTAAATCTCTAGCCTAAGATATGAGTGTTTTTAGAAAAGACAAGAACAACAAAAATTTCCTCATATTTTCTAGTTTGGAACTTCTATAAATGAGTAGCTATTTACACGTGTTCTATTTAAAAATCCTAATGCATTCCTGTTGGACAATAAGAACCTTTTTTGTTATTAAATTCCAACTGAGAGAATTAGAGTGGAATGTTGACAGAAAAGAAAATACTCTCAAGATAACACATGGATTTCATCAAAAAAACATTGGGAGAAATTAGGCAGAAATTTGGAAAAAAGACAGATTGTCATCTGGGTTCATTGATTTTTAAAAGCAAAATATTTAATGTTTAAAGCCACTTTGTTGATAGACCTTCTTCTTAGAAAATAAGTTATTTATTTAGAATTACTCTGATTTGTGTTACACACACACACACACACACACACACACACACACACACACACACGTATATATGACTGACTGGACTGATTTTGTATAAAGTGTAGAATGGAAAATTCTGCAGGAACTCTAGAAATAACCAATTTAGTTCTCTAGAAACAAAACAAATAAACCCCCACCAAGCTCTTTAAAATTGGTTTTTAAATAAGGCATTTATATTCCCCATACCTACACCACAATGGTTTAAAACAGAACATCTTGAAAGTATTTAGTCCCCTACCCTTGTGTTGTTCTTGAATTTAAGTATTAAAAATTAGTCATTACAAGATAATCAATGGAATCTCCCATATTTATTAGCATTTTAAATGTTTTAGAATAAGGAAAAATCTGGGAGAAATGAAGAATCTTTCATCTCCTTCCTTTCCTTTCTTCCTTTCCTTCCTTCCTTCCTTCCTTCCTTCCTTCCTTCCTTCCTTCCTTCTTTCCTTCCTTCCTTTCTTTTGTTTTTTGGGACAGACTCTCACTAGACCAGCTAGCTTTGAGCTCATAGAAATGCTCCTGCTTCTGCCCCCTGAGTGATGAGAGTAAAAGTGTACACCACCACATTTAGTGAGGCTATTTCTTAATTCATAGGGTTCCAAGCTTTTGGAATGATAAGAATGGCCACAAGATGGTATGAGAGTAAATATGTGAGATAAAGTGTCATTCATTTATTCTGTAAATAAAAGGTAAAAATCCCAACAACATACCAGTAATAATGATAATTTCTTGGTTTGTTCTCTATTGCTGTGATAAACACCATGACCAAAAGGAATTTAGGGAGGAAAGGGTTTATTTGGTTTACATGTCCTGATACAGTCCATCACTGAGGGAAGTCAGGACAGGAACTCAAGGCAGGAACCTGGAGGCAGGAACCAAAGCAGAAATTATGAAGGTGTGCTGCTTACTGGCTTGCTCTGCTTTGGCTTGCTCATCATGCTTTCTTTTCCCGGGATACGAAACCAAGAGCACCTGTCCAGGGAGGCGCCTCTGATAGTGGCCTGGGTCCCTCCCATGAATTACTAAAAATGAAATCCTTTCCAGACTTCCTACAGGCCATTATTATGGAGTCATTTTGGTAGCTGAGATTCCCTTGTCCCAGATGTGTCTAGGTTTGTTTCAAGTTAACAAAAAGCTAACCATCATTGGTACACACAAGAGATACTGAAATGATTTTAGAAATGGCCTTACTTATCCTCAGGAAGCTGGACTCTAGAGAGGTGGCTAAATGTATAAAAAACTAGTTGGGTGTGCTGGTGCATGCCTTTAATTACAGTATTTTGGGCATGGATTTCTATGAGTTTGAGGCCAGCCTGGTCTACAAAGTGAGTTCCAGGACAACCAGGGCTATACAGAGAAACTGAAAAGGAAAAACAAAACAAAGCAAACCTAGGGACAAGCAAGCACTGTAGCATCTATGTTATAAATATGTGATGAATGAGGTCTCAAGGGAAGCAAAGGACACTTCTGCAGAGGCACTGACTAAAAGAGTTTGCTTTATGATTCGTAGTAGTGACCATGCTTTATCAGAGCTGTTTTTAATGATGTTTCTCAGAATGGTTTCCTCCCAGATGATGATTGAGAAGCTAATTTAAAAAAAAATGGTGCCAAGTACCACAAGAGTAACAGAACTGTGCTGTTTTCTGGGATTCTGTTTTTTACTTTGTTGTTGTTGTTGTTTGTTGTTTTTTTTGTTTTTTGTTTTTTGTTTTTAAATGGAGTGTGCTGGATGGCTTTACAATTTTGTTCAAATGACTGCAGAACCTGGAAAAACTGTTGCTACTATTGATGTATAACATATTGCCATTATTGGGCTTTATATGTATATATATTTCAATTAGATATATATATTGAATATATATCTAATATATATATATTGAAACTCAAATATGTAATGAATCCAAGGTGTTTCAGTGAGTGCTCACCTGTGCATGCAAATTTGATTTCATCTTTAGTAAGTAGTAAAGTTATATGCTTGCCAAAAAGTAAGTAACATATGGAAGACAAATGTCACACAATTTCAATTTTATGTGTAACCTAGAAATGATGAACTTATGGGAGCAGAGAGCAGAATTGTGGCTATTAGGCTTCAATGTGGGTCTTTTAACAATGGGGAAACAATTGGTTTAAGGATATAAAACTGCAGTTGGACAAGAGGCATGGACTCTCTGAAGTCTTGAGATCTACTGAGAGCATGATAAATATGGTTGATAACAATATGTGAGATAGTATACTTTAAGTGTTCTCAAAACAAAAATGATGAATATGTGTGATATAACATGTTAATTGGCTTAATTTAGCCATGCCATTGTGGACATACTATATTATGTGTAAAAAAAAAAATCACAGAGGAGGAAGTGCCTCTCAAACAGGCTCTTACATGCAGGTGCATAGTAGGAAGTAGAGAATCGGAAGGGTGATGTGCATGGGGACAGGACAGCACTGTGTTAGGAAGGGCACTTTGGTAGTAGTAGACATGGTGTAGGGAGACAGGGAGATAAGTTAGGAGGTGATTGTATCCTCCAGGGGAGAAATGATGAGGACCAGTGTTGTGGAAATGAGAGGACATTAGGTCCACAAGACTCAGTGACTGAGTGGCTGACTGACTGGATGAGGGTGACACAGTGTTTGTCTTGGTTAGTGTTTCTATTGCTGTGAAGAGGCACCATGACCAGAGCAACTCTTATAAAGGAAAGCATTTAATTGGGGAGCATGGTGGTGTGCAGGCAGACATGGTGCTGGCTACATCTTGATCAGAAGGCAACAGGAAATAGACTGAGTATCACACTGAGTGGAGCTAGGAGACCTCAAAGCCTGCCCCCACAGTGACATAAATTCTCCAACAAGACCATATCTACTTCAACAAGGCCACACCTCTTAATAATGCCATTCTCTGTGAGCTTATGGAGGCCAATTACATTCAAGCTACCACAGTGCTCTGGGAAGACATACAGAGTTCTGGCTTGAGAAGCTACATTTGGTAGTGTAACCTATAATCTTAGCACATGGCAGTATAATGCAGAAGACTCTCAACTTCAAGGCAAGCCTGGATTTTATAGCGTGATCTTGTTAATGGGGAAAGAGAGCCAGGAGGTGTGGGGAAGGAGAAGGAAAAGATCCCAGTCCAGTGACTGACAGGTGATTAATATGATGGTTCAAAAAATGAAAGCTATTGATATTGATGCTGTGGAAGGGAGATTGGTGTTTGGAACAAAGAATTTTAGTGAATTCTTGAATTCTTAGTGGGCATGTGTTATAAGGCTTTGGCTGAGGGATAATAGTCAATAAATGGGAGCTATGGGGTGAGGAAGCAAAAGAAAAAAAAAATGGAAGGGCCACTGTCCTAGATACAGGACTCAATATGAGAGGCAGAGGGTGGAATAGAGGCATACTAATACAATTTAATTTTAGTGACTTATGTTTTCCATTTTTTTCTGATTGGGGTTTGAGAATTAGCAATGAACATAGAACATAAAAATAACTTTTTTGACCAGGTTTTCACCTGAGCAGGATGGACCCTGAAAATGCTTCCTAGTCAGCTCAGTCAGGCGAAAGAGAGCTGCATGTGTGCCTCCCTCCTTCTTAAACCCTTGTTACGTAATTCTGACTATGCCCAAGCAGGCGCAGGTGTGGATCAGAGGTACCTCTTAATCAAGGTTTCTCCCTACACTTTTTAAGTTTCTAAACCTTGATCTCCTAATACACAAGTATTAAGACTTTGTTTAGTTTCTTTATTTTCAGAGTTGGGAATGTCCCACACATTGGGCAAGTGCTGATTCCATGGGTTAAACCCTTGGCTCCCATTTAGTTTCTTTCTTTCTTTCCTTTTTGTTTTTGAGACAGTTTCTCTGTGTAGCCCTAGCTGTCCTGGAGCTTACTTTGTAGACCAGGCTGGCCTCAAATTCATAGAGATCCATCTTTCTCTGCCAATGTCCCATGTCCACTCTGTTGTCTTCATGAATTTCCAATGTCTGCTGAGGTAGCTTTTAGCTCTGGTAGTTTGCCTCTGGCAGTCTAAGATATACGATGGGTGGGCTTTGAGAATGTATGGGCCACAGGCTGTATAGGTTTTGAGCAGTACTTCTCTTCCTCTGTCATATATATATATATATATATATATATATATATATATATATATGTGTGTGTGTGTGTGTGTGTGTGTGTGTGTGTGTGTGTGCGTGTGTGTGTTTATCTAAATAAAATATACACTTAAAAATATGTATATTTAAATTTATGTGTGTATATGTCTCTGCATGTGTATGTGTACAGATCCCTGTGGAAGCGGACAGATATATCAGACTCCTAGAACTGGAGTTATAGAAGGTTGTCACCTGCCATGCGGTGCTGGGAACTGAACCTAGGTACTCTGTAAGAGCAGTGTATGGTTTTAGCCTCTGAGTTTTGTGGTCTATGGACTATTTCCCTCAGAAAGTATCTGTTGTAATGGAATATATATTTGTGGAGATGAGTAATGTTTTTCTAATATTCATGATATATAAGATACATAAGGCACTGTCTTAAAGTGGGCTACACAAGGTAATTCATGACATAATGACGTAAGAGAAAAAGGACATTATAGATGAGTAAAGGAGCGATACAATATGGTTAAACGACTTACCAAAGATTCTGTGTTTGAAGAATGACAGATCCAGGTCTCTGGTCCTGGAGTCCATAAAGTTAGCCACTAAGTCACCTCCCTCTACAATGAGAGAGCAGCTGGTGGGTAACAGTGGGCACCATGGGGAGCAGTGATGAGAATAATGTGAAGTATTATTCTGAAAGATCTCTCTATTGAGAGGTCTGTTTTAGCTATGTTGACTGAAACACAGGGAAAGTTGGGAGAGATGAACTTGGTGGAACCTTTGCATCCAGACTCACAATTGTGAGCAAGATCTTTGAGGTCACTTAGAGATTACCCAACATTCCTTCTGTATTCTTTTTTCTTGACATCCCCTCCACATTGTAGGTAGATCCTCCTTTTCCCTTTCCCGTGTTGGAATGCCCAGAAACTATTTGGTCGTTTAAAACTGTCATATTCCTCTGTCTAGTACACTTAGTAGTTTCTTGTGGCTAATGACCTGGAGGCCATGGACCCCTTTCCATAAGAGCCTATTCAGACAATGAAAGTAAGGCTCAGGCCAAGTTTTGCTGTCTTGACAAACAATTAGTAGCAAGAAGTTCAGAAACACCCCACTGCTTGTTCTTACAGTCTTACTGCAATCCGTCACAAGAACCCAGACACAAGAAGCTATAACACTAACAGATGGTTTAAGGCTACTGAGATGGCCTAATGGGCCAATTGGTGTTGGATCCCTGGAACTCATGCTGTGGAAGAAACAGTTCTCACAAGTTGTCCTCTGGTCTCCATATGTGTACCCTGATATGGATACTCCCAACAAATGCACGCATATAAACAAGCAAACAAGCAAACAAATACACGTGATTTTACCTTTAAAAGGTGGTTTAACTACCCTCAGGGGTAGACTCAGACAGCATGTAACCCCTGATGACGCTAACACTTTTCGAAGTGAACAGTACACAACATGTTAAGGGGTAGGTTGCAGCCAGTGTGTAGACCCCAATGATGAGCATCTGCTGAAGTCAACAAGCAATGTGTCCAGTCAAAATTTAAGTGAACTCTCAATGACAAAATACTCTAGGCAAAGAAAGAAAGAATGCAGTTAACTTTTTTTCTTAGTTGCATACCTTTAGAGAATTGCAGTTTGACACAAGGATATCAGTTTCACTTCTTTTTTTTTTTAATACTAAAATTCAGTGTTTTTAAAAAACTCCTAATGTTCTTATTTGATGCCCTGTTCCACAGCCTTCTTCTACAACTGGGATAGGATGAGCAGAGTTGCATCCACTGAGACAAGGTGGCCTGGCCTGTGTAGGCTCCCTCCCTTAGGATTCTGCAGAGCTGACTGCCCCCTACACAGTCTCTATTTGATGCCAGCACTTGTGACTGGAAGGCAGAGCATTACACTGTGCTGCTCAAAGTATCTTTGAGAAAGTCTCCACTGCAGGAGTTAAGTTGGTGCTGTCCACATGGGTACGGATGCACTGTAACTTCCCTGGGATACCTTGCCAGTACCACAGCTTTCCTCAAGACTCTCTCATGGCTGGCTGATTTTACATTAGATTCAGAAGACTGGCTCATTGAGACTTCTTTCTTGATTTGATGACCTGAGAGACACAAATAAGAAGATGAAGCTTCATTTGCTTGCTAAATTTATCTTGGTCTGCAAGATGCTTGTTGGCAACCTAGTAGATGCAAACACAGAGATCACTGCTCTGTCAACAACACAGTGATGTTATCTGTAATAGAAGCGTGGATGCTGTTTAGCTTCAGAAAATTGGCTCCATCCCATGTGGAAGAGAGCTCTAGAGGAGACAGAATTCACAATCGTGTGACTAGCGCTGTGCTGTGTCACCCAGGGAGCAAAACGTATTTGGTTAAGTGTCATTCTTTTCCTGTGCACATTCTCATCCAGACAGTCACTTTGAGCCAGATTTGCCATTTAATGTGACCCAAGTTTTGTTTTTAGTTTTCCTCCCACAATCCTCTCCTTTTAAAACAGTTTTTATTTGAACACTAGAAAATAACTGAGAAGATTGTTTAGTGGGACCCACCCTGTTGCTAACTGGAAAAGACACTTGAACCCTCTGGGCCTTAAATTAGGTATCTGGAAAAATGAAGTGGTTGGAAAGAATGACTTCTAATATCCTTAGATCTAAAAGTTGTGTCACCTTGTATTTCAGAAAAGACAGTTGCTGCTTAGTGTGTGGCTTGTTGACTGGCAAGGGCTTGATGAGTGCCAGGGGCATATAGAAAAAGCTAGCATTTTTAAAGTGGAAAGATACTGATATTTGTGGGGCCTTAGTCTTTCTCTTCAAGGTTGGGTGACTGGGGCTATTGTGACTTGGAGTTCTTAGCTATAGGGGCTGCCAAATGGCACAAAAGAATGCTTCACTGTTAATTTTGCTGGACGTTTCGTTTCTAAGGGAAAACAAGCTTCCTTTCCCAAGTTTCCAGAGCCATGCTTTCCTCGGGGAAGGTAGTCGAAGCTAAAAGGCACAGAGCTTTGGATTTAATTCAGTGAGTGAACATGAAAGCAAGGCATAAATCTTAGAAGAACTATGTTTTGCTGGGAGGCAGAGAATTGTGGCTACTCTCTGATGTAGGGGTATGCAAGAGGAGCCAGGAGTTCCCTGCGAGGGTGCAAACCAATTAAGTGAAAGTCTTGAACTGAAATAGCTTTTTATCATCTGGGTGAGAAGCCACAGCCTTTAAGAAAAGGGCTATTGTTTAGCAAAGAGCTAATTGGCTGGGCTGCACTGAGACTCTTGGGTTTGTATCTTATTAGAGAAAGGAAAAGCCGAAATTGCACATGGGCCACCTTTTGTGTTGGAATTCCAAGGAATTGGGCATGTCTTAACCCATTTCTGATGAGTACAGAATTCTTTTGAAAGCTAGGGCTATCTAACTAGGACTTAGATGGAAGTAAACATTTACTGCCTCTGATGTACCAGGGGCTTCATAGATTTCTTCCATACTGTTTTTTTTTTTTTTGTATATTTTTATCCTGTGGGAAATAGATTCTGCAGTAAATCGTCTGTGGGTTTCTAACTCAGCTGCATATTAAATGGATATTTGTTCTAAGGCAAGTTGTTTGAGCTTTTGTATAAAGTGAGATATGTGTGGGATATTGAAGACTAAATTAAATTTACTGATATAGTTAATGCCACAGAGAACTGAAGGACTTCTAACCCTAACATGGTGAACCGTTATAAACTGTGGCTCTTACAGAATGGAAGCATTTTATGATAAACATGAACTGAGTTAATTCTTTGTTAAACTAGAAACATGCAAGCTAATTGAAAATTGGTGAGATGGGTGGTCTTTGCCTGGGACAGGGAATTAGGGTTATGATTCTTATGGAAAAACATGATTTATGAAAAATGTTCTGTATTTAGAGGCCTCAATAATTGGCACCATACCCAAGTCTTGGTTCACTGATTCACATCTAGAGTGTGCTACTAACTGACTGATGGTGACAAGCTGTTTACCTTCAGAAGTTTGGCTTCTTCATCTAAAATGCTGCAGATGATAGCAATGCTCTGAGTTGATTATGAAGATGAAACAAAATAAGATATCAAAAGACATATCATGTATGCAGGGTCTGGGGAAGGTTATGACCTTCATTGTCTGCCCCACTGTCAGAGCATTCAAAGTGTGTGTGTGTGTGTGTGTGTGTGTAGGCCAGAGGACAACACTGTGTGTTGTTCTTCAAGTGCTGTCCAGCTTTTAAAATTTTAAATAGAAAAAACCTTTAATTTTATTATTCATGTTTTGAAAAATGTATACATCTGTACAATGCGTCTTGGCAATATTCACCCCATCTCCCTCCTACTATTCCCTGTTCCCCACAATGAGTCCCCTCCAACTTCATGTTCTCCTCCTTTCTCCCCCTGAGACCAGTTAGTGCTACACAGTTGCTCATGGGTGTGGGGTCATCCACTGGCCACCTCCCCAAAGGAAAATGACTGTCTCTCCCTCAGCAGCCATCAGCTTCTGCTAGCTTCTCAGAAACCTGTTCCCTGAATGCTGGAATTATTTACAGGGTTGATCTGTGCAGGTGATCACAGCTGCGTGTAACAGCTATGGCATGTCCAGAGGCCAGCATTTCACAGCTGTTGTGGGATATTTGTACACTGTGTGAAGAAATATTGCTGTGATTGGTGTAATAATAAAAAGCTGAGTGGTCAGTAGCTGTGCAGGATATATAGGTGGGACTTCCGGACAGAAAAGGGAAGAGGAGGAGGCATGTAGGAGATACCAGGAGACACAGAGCAAGCAGTATGTGCAGGAGGAGAGGTAACAGCCCCAAGCCATGAGCCACAACATAGATTAATATAAATGGGTTAATTTGAGTTATAAGAACTAGTTAGAAACAAGCCTAATTTATAGGCAAGGCTTTCATAATTAATAAGAAGTCTCTGTGTCATTATTTGGGAGCGGTGGGACAGAGAAAGACTTATTACACATAGTGGCGCCAATGTAGAGCCATAAATATCCACATAAGGTCTGAGAAAGCTACAGAAAAAAAAAAAAGACAAAAAAACCCAAAACAAAAAAACAAAACCCAAAGTTCTGAACAAGTGGCTTCTTGGTGACCACAGGTAGGCTTGGATTATGGAGGCAAGGCTCTTTTCAGAGGCCCTGTTGTGCAACTGAGCAGCCAGCACTGGGTACACTGGCAGAGACAACACTCCCAGAGTGAGGGCAGGTAAATGTAGCTGTGGGTAGTACCCTCCAGTATGAGGCTAAGCTCTCACAGAACCAAGGTGGGTGGAGCCAGCCACCAATGTGCCATGTGCACACTGCAGTAGACTAGCAGTTTAAGATTCAGCTCATGAGGTCAGAAAAGGCTGCAGAGATGCAGAAAATCAGGTTCACACTGAGTAACAGACTCTGAACAGATTTGCTATATCTGTGATTGTGCAATAAATAACTGAATGGTTAATAACTAGGCAGGATTAAAGGTGGGATTTCCAGGGAGAGAAAGGAGGGGTAGGAATCTAGGTACTTAGAAAATGCCAAGAGATGTAGCCATGTAGCAGAACGTAGCTTAATATAAATGGGTTAATTTAAGTTATAAGAATTAGGTGTAAGATTAAGCTATAGGCTGAGCTTTCATAACTATTAAGTCTGTGTCATTATTTGGGAGCTGGAAGGACAGAAAATGACTTGTTAAACACAGCATTTCTCCCCATCCTGGGGCTTTTACATTCTCTATGGCCCTCCTCCAGGAGGTATCTGAGCTGTGGAGGGGTGAGTGTTACTATAAATCTTCCATCTATGGTTGAGCCCTCAGAGTTACTTATTTTCAACACTGAGAGTTGAGTCTGCATTAACCACTAACTTCTTTTACAAGAACATTCTCTGACCAAAGCTGAGAGAAGCAAAGATCTATGGATATAATAATATATTTTTAGAGTGAAGTTTGGCAGCATGACCATTTAGCAAAATAACAACAAGTTCTTTCTTAGGGTCTATGACTTCCCTAGACATGGGTTTTGACCATGTTTATAGTACTGGTCATGAATTCCCTCCTGTGGATCAGGCCTTAAATTTAATCAAGAAAGGTGACTGTTATCCAATAAGTAGTCTCATCACTATTGCCCCAGTGGGCACATGTTGTCCATCAGGGTGATATTACAGCACGGAGGGTCCAGTGCTCTGTAAGTCCACTGATGCCCTTTCTCTCCCAGCAGCCTGGACAACACCTTCTAGTGCTATGAAAACTAGTCAGAGTTCCATGGTTAGTTCAAGGTTGTTTTCTCTATATTCTGTACCCAAAATGAGTGGTGTCTATATTCATGGAGCCTTACCATAAATTTATAGTGAGCAAGGAAGAGCCTGTGTTTTTTGGGTGCCCCTGGAACCTCCTTGACCAGTAGTTTGTAGTAAAGTGAACTGCAGCTGGCACTGAGACTTTGATTAAATAACTGGTGTCTTCTGGAAACCACATTGTTCATTCATGTAGGATATTTCTAGTTTACGAACTATTGTGGTTTCCTGTGGCCTCCCTCCCTACCCTGTTCTTTCATAATACATGCAGTCGCCGAATTTGCTTGATATCCACCTCACAATTGCACAAGGTCTCGATAATGTTTACAGTCCAATTCAGCTTAAGATGTACTTTTTGTTTTGTTTGAGGCAGCATCTCATTAGGTGGCCCTGGCTGAGCTGGAACTCACTACATGGACATAGTAGCCTCAAACTCACAGGGAGCCATCTGGTTCTTGACTGTTGAGATTAAAGTCATGCATCACCATGCCCATGCCCAGTTTTTTTTTTTTTTTTTTTTTTTTTTTTTTTTTTAAGTATCAACAGCAACTAAGACTACCACATCCTGGTTGGGTATGGTAGTACATTCCCACCTGCCCAGCACTTGGCCAGTGGAGGCAGGGGCATCAGAAGTTCAAGGTCCTCTGTGGCTGGGTAGGGAGTTTAGCCAGCCTGAGTTACTTGGGACCCTGCCTGCAAACCAAACCGAGATACAGCTAAAATGATTTCTAGCTACCTGCAAAGCACTAGATATTTTGGTTCAGGGTTTTTACTACACTTGCTACCAGTTCATCAGTGGAAAGAACGAGTAAAGCACTCACAGACTAGAGTAAGACTAAACATGGGGTGGAGGCGGCAGACTTGGTGAATCCCTTGATTTTCTGCAGCAGTTAGAGTTTGTAAAGTACTCTCCACACAGTGAACTTAGTGTAACACAGGAGGGCATTTTTGTGAAACTGTAGAATGAGAATGCAAAGACTGAGTGACTGAATAAATACACAACAAAATGTCACTACGTTGAGAATTCTCTAGGCACCTCACCTGTTCATGTTTGCGTAAAGCTAGACTTTTCTTTTTATTCTTTTATTGATGCTTTGTTATCATATAAAAGTGATAAAACATTAACACAGCAAAGAAAATGAAGATAATAAAGTTGGGTTACTATTTAACCACTCAGTAATTAATTCAGGGTTAATTTATTAATATTTATTGGTCACTATGTTGTAGTAGTGAACCTTTTTTCTACATTTTGTGTAGTATGTTTTAGTTTTTTTCTGATGTCCTAATGTTAAATTCTAGTTGTTTCTTTTCATTTTTAAGATTTATTTTTACGCTAGGTGTGTTTGTGCCTTGTGTGTGTAGGTGCCCACAGAGGTCACAAGAGGACATAAATCTCTTGGAGCTGCAGTTATAGGTGGTTGTGAGCTGCCTGATGGGGGATCTGGGACTTGAACTCAGATCTCTGTAAGAGCTGCTAGCCTTAACCATCAAACTATCTCTCCATCTCCTGCTTATATCCTTTGAAAGCATTTTTTTATCATCTTAAGCATTTGCATTTCTACTTTGCTAGTTTATAAAGACAATAGCGAAAAAATATTTTTCAAGTGTTTCACATGTGCTAGAGAAGTGCTCTCCACTGAGCTATATCCCCTGGTTTTCATTAAAACAAACAAACAAGCAAACAAAATTGCACATGGGATCTAACTCCCTCTTCTGGTCTCTGCGGGCACTGCACTCACGTGCACATATCCCTTCATATACATAGTTAAAAGAAATTGGAACACATTACATCAAGATATTTTATCAGAGCTTGGCAGTTGTGAGAGTTGGCTTTTCAAGTTCATTTTTAAACATTAAATTTATTTATTTTAAAAGATTTGTTTTCATTTTTAAAAATGTATGTGTGTGTGTGGGTGTGTGCATATGAGTGCAAATGCTAGCGGAGTCCAGAAGCAACCTCATGGAGTTACATCTGCCTGTAACTCCAGTTCCAGAGGATTTGATTCCCCCTTCTGAACTCTGAGGGCAGTTCAGACATGGTGCACAGACATACATGTAGACCTAACACCCACATACATTAAAAAAAATCAAAAAAGGTTTGTGATTCTTCTTACATAAAATTTATTTCTAATTTCTAACTTTAATCTTAAAAATCTATTTTTTTTAACTGATAAATGAAGTGATGTTTATAATTGTTTGGAGTGCTCATTGCTAGTGGGTGGGGCTGTGACTGATATTCTGTAATGAATGATCTTGTACACATTGTTGCAGTTAATAACTTTAAGAGTTTTTTTTACTTCATTTAAAGATTCTTTAGCAGAATAGCCAGGGTTACAGAGAAGAACCCTGCTTTGAAAAACTAAGACAAACAAACGAAAGAAGTAGATTCACAAGATTTTGTCATTTGACAGGTGTGGTTACCCATACATGTGACCCCAGCACTTCAGGAGGCCGAGACAGAAGGGTTTCTTTGAGTTTTTGGCTAGCCTGGGATTCAGAGTGAGCCCTTATCAAGCAAGCAAGCAGAGATGGTTTCCTTCTCCTCCAGTCTGGGTGCCTTTTCTTTTCATATCCAGATTGCCCTTGCCAGACCTCCAGTATAATGTTAAATAGAGTCACAGCCATTCTCACCACCGCCATTGATGTTAGTTATGAGTTTTTCATTGATGCTCTTGTTCAGGCTTAGGAATTTCCCAGACATTCTTGTTTCATGAATATTTTTTCTTATGCAAGGTATAAAATTTTGTTAAGTAATTTTTATGTATCAATTAAGATGGTTGCATAGTTTATCCTTTTGAAATTGATATGGCATGTTATCTTGATTGGTTTCTAGATATAGAGCCAGGCTTACCTTCCAGGGATAAATTCCACATAGTCATGATGTGCAGTTTTTATGTATTACTGGACTTAGGGACTAATGTGGTCAATTGTGAACTTAAGGTAGTTTTCACATTCTATAATGATGTGAAAATAGTATAGATTCATTAGAAATAGACTTTGAGTTTTTTTTTTTTTGAGCTAGAAATGTATGTTCACAGTACTCTTTTTTGAGCTTGTAAGGTGCAGCCCTCCACTTGACTCTGAGGGCAAGCCACAAGTCCTCATGATGTCCTATGTTGCTAGGCTCTGATGTTTGGAACATTGTGTTTACTAACAGATTTTCAACTCGCAAAATTCTGAACTTTGATAAGTTTATTGGGATGTAACCGCATTACTAAGGAGTCTTGCATCTGTGTCCTCAGGTGTGACTCTCTAGTACTCTTTGTTCTAGATTTGGTCTCAAGTGTATGCGGAACTCATAGCACTGATTTTGGAGTGTTTCTTTCCTTTTCAATTTGTTGGAAGAGTTTTGGAAGATTTGTTTTTATGTTCTCTTTAAACATTTGGCATAATTTGCCAGTGAAGCCATCTGGTCATGAACTTTTCTTTGGGTAAAGTTTTTGCTGCCATAAATCTGTTTCTTTAGTTGTTTCTATTTCTTCTGGAGTCATCTTTATAGTTGCTGTCTTTCTTAGGACGTACCTATTTTTAACTAGGTTGTCTCTGTTCTTAGAATGCAGCTTTTCATTGTGTTCCTTCACAGTCCATTATTTTATTCTCAGAATAATGGATATTGATGTCTGCTTTTTTATTTGTCTTAAGTACTTGGACTCTTCTCCGTTTTTTTTTTTTTTTTGTCTTGGTTAACCTAAAAGTTTATCCATTTGTTAATCTTCCCAAACAACCAATTTTTCATTTTGTTGATTTAAAAAATTCTGCATTTTGAATTTCTTCCTGAATTGTTATGGTTTCCTATATTTTGTTTGCTTTGAGCTAGGGTTTCTCTTTTTTTTTTTTCTGTGAAAGTTTAGATTGTGTTGTAACTTTCCTTTCAGTTACTATAACAAAATGGGATAATTAACTGAAGAAAAGGCATAGGTTGACTTTGGCTCATAGTTTTTAGAGGGTTCAGGGCACACTTGGTTGGCTCCACTGCTTTAGATCTTTGGAGAGGCACTCATTATGGGAGTGGGGTGGGCATTATGCTTGGGAGTTCATCACACTGGGGGTACATCATGCATCATGCTGGAGTGTACATGGTGGGTCAGAGCTGCTGACTTCATTGTAGGTAGGAAATTAAAAAAAGAAAGGGAAACACTCAACTAAGCACACTTCCAGTGACCAAAAGCCACCATCTTCCAATCTGGCCAAGCTAAGGACTAGCCTTTAAACACTGGGCCTTCTGGGGAAATTTCAGATCTAAAGCATAGCACTTGTCAACTTGGGATCTACTTCTGGTAAGATAATCATTTCAAGTTAGAAATTTCCTCCAGTCTCCACCACATCTCCTATGTTTTGGTTTTCTAGATCTTCTTTTAAATTGATCTCAAACATACATTGTGATTTAGTCTTTGACTCCACGATTATCAGAAACACTTTAATTCCCATATTAAAAAGATTTCTCATTTTTTTTCTGTCATTGGTTCCTATGTCATTAAACCTTGAATAATATACTTTGGGTAGTTTCATTCTTTTGAATTTGTTAGGTTTGTTTGTGGCACAGTCAAGAACTTGGAGAATGTCCCATGCAATTTAAGAAGCACATCTTTGAAGTTCCAAGTTTTAATCTTGAATATATTGAACATTGTGAGGCATGAGTCACAGAACAGAAGCTTGGGGCTGTAACTACTAAGTCTTTACTCCATCCGCCTGAGCCCCACCACCACGTGGATGCCCAGAATAACACACAGAGTCTTATATTAGTTTATAATGCTGCTGGCCAATTGACTAGCTCAGTCTTAATTATCATAAACCTATATATTTTATAAGACTTATCTTATTGAGGATGCCTTCTGCTGGTGTCCTCTTCCTGGAATTACATGGCAGCTCCGTAGAGAATCAAGCAGGAGGAAGAGGAGAACAAGAGCAAGAGAGTGATTTCCTGCTTATATTCTGTGTCTGCCTGCTGTGTCACTTCTACGACATCTCCCAGAATCCTCCTTGACTCCTAGTCCCACTTATCTTGCTTTCCTATTGGCCAACAGTACTTTATTTATCAACCAATAAGACAAACATATACACAGAAGGACCTTCCCCATCATGGGGGCATGGTGGGCACAGCAAAGCTCAGGAGTATGGACAGGAGACAAGCTTGATGGTGTACGCCTAAGATCCCAGCCAAGTAGGGACAGAAAAATCATTGGTTTGAAACAGCCTAGGCTACATATTGAGAATAAAATAAAGTAAGAATGTGAGTAGGTACTAAGACGAAAAATTTTGTTTTGTTTTGAGACAGAGGCTCATTGGGTAGTCGTAGTTGGCTTGGAGCTTTTTGTGTAGACCAGGTTGGTCTCAAGTTCAGAGATCTACTTGCCTCTGCCTCTGAAGTGCTAGGCATGTGCTATCATACCCACATAACATGAAAATATCTGATTGACATGCTGATTAGAAACCTGATTTAGATAATGACACATAATGGTTGTTTTGTTCAGTTAACCAGCAAGAAGTCTGTGGAAGTTTTAGGAGAAATGGCTAATAACAGTATGTGCTGCATTTACAGGGGACAGAACAATGCCTTATACTGAGTAATTCAACAGATGTTTATTTGTTGGATGCCACTCTAGACTATGGATGAAAGTGTTGAGAGAAGCAGAGAAACCAGCTTGATTTAGAATTCAAAGCTGACCTTGACCTTACTATATAGATGAGTGTGGTAGTTTGAATTTGAAAATGGCCACCACAGACTCAGAGAACGATATTCTTGGAAGTGTGGCCTTGATAGATTAGGTGTGGCTTTGTTGGAGGAAGTGTGTCACAGGGGACAGGCTTTGAGGTTTCAGGTGCTCAAGCCAGGCCCTCTGTCTCACTCTCTTCTAGCTGCTTGCTAATCCAGATGTAGAACTCTCAAGCTACCTCTCCAGAACCAAGTCTGGCTGCATAGATTACTATAATAGACTAAACCTCTGAACGCAAACCAGACCCAATTAAATGTTTCTGTTATATGAGTGGCTGTAGTCAAGGTGTCTCTTCACAACAATAGAAACCCTATCTTAGAAACTGAGGGTGACCTTAGCCTCATTTCCCTGCTTCCACATCCCAAGTGCTGGGGTTACAGACTGCACTACCACACCTGGCTCTGTAGAACTTTCAGTGACTTACCAACCATTTGCTTCCTTGAATGAGTGTAATTAAGAATGTTTTGCAGATAAGATTGTAATTTGAGAGAACTGGAAGGCAGTTTCTACACTTGGCACAAAGTAGCTTCCTGGGACTTACCATGGAGATAATCACTGTGTCTCTTCTGGAGAATTGGGAGTCCTGCTTGGAATGTTTATGAGCTTTGAAACATGTTAATTTAGATCAGTGTGCTATTGCATATATCCTGGGGGGTCATTATGAGACTATACAATGTTTCAATCAAAATTCTAGCAGGAAATTGCTGGCAGACTCTTAGTACATCAAGAAGATTCATTTTATTGTATTTTTTATTTAGATTAGAAACAATCTCATTTTTACATATCAATCCCAGTTCCCTCTCCCTCCCATCCCCCCATGTTCCCCACAAACCCCCATCCCATCCCCTTCCTGCTCCCCAGGGAGGGTGAGGCCTTTTTAAAGGTGTGTGTGTATTTCTCGGGTACACTCTCAAGCTCAACGGTTATCTAGGTGCCCATGGATCCCCTGGAACTGGAGTTACAGAAGGTTTTGATCCACCTCATGTGTGCAACATGCAATTAATAAATTACGATAATTGGCATAGCCACCATCTCACACATTCTTTATTTGTGTGTGCGTGTGTGTGTGTGTGTGTGTGTGTGTGTGTGTGTGTGTGTGTGTATGTGTGTGTGTGTGTTTGTGTGTTGAGAATATTCATGTGGCACACTGTAACCCAGGCTGGCCTAGAATTCATTTCATAGTCTAGGCTGATCTCAAATTCATGACAATTTTTCTGCTTCAAACTCCTGGGTGCTGGGATTATAGGTGTAAGCCATAGTGCTAATATCTACATTCTTAGTGGTTCTCCAGCCCAATCCCTCATTGACTGGGGCTGACTTGTGCAATCTCCAGACATCACTGAAACAAAACAGTTTGACTTCTAATGCTAAATTACAAACAATACCTTGGCTTCCAGTCTGTTCTCTTGGACCACTGGTCTGAAGCAAGCAGCTGTTTGTTAGAATTCCTTGTTTAAGAAGCTGGGGCTTCCAGACAACAGCCCATATGTATATCCCATCTTAGCTGTTAGGCTTCACCCCAAAGACAAATCCTTGGATACTTTTAGTTCCAGTCTGTATTTTGAGTATGTTCTGGAGAGACTCCTGCTAGAAAACCACTGCCAAGCCACTCCTACTCTTGTTCTACTGGGAATGGGAAAAGCAATTGGTTTTGTTCTAAGCCAGTGGTTTTCACTCTGTGGGTTGAGAGCCCCATGGGGGTCCCATATCAGTTATCCTGCATATCAGATATCTACATTATGATTCATAACTGTAGAAAATTACAGTTATGAAGAAGCAATGAAAATAATTTTATGGTTGGGGGTCACCAGAACATGAAGAATTGTATTAGATGTCACAGCATTAGGAAAGTTGAGGACCACTGCTGTAAACCATTAAGTTTGTGGCTACTGGTCATGCAGCAGTAGCTAACTAATGCAGAGAGAGCTTCTCATATGTTTGAACTTTTGAGCCATAGGAACCATAGGAATATATTATCTATATAAATAAATGCCACAAGGAAAGAAAATTCTGAAAATATGATTTTCTTGTTGTTACTTTTGTTTTGTTTTGTTTTTGAGACAAGGTCTCTCTGTGTAGCCCTAGTGATTCTGGAACTCACTTTGTAGACGAGGCTGGCCTTGAACTCACAGAGATCCTTCTGCTTCTGCCTCCCAAGTGCTGGAGCTAAAAACGTGCATCACCACATCCTGCTGAAAATATAACCTTTGCCTGGATTTCTTGATGGTTTTTCATTGCATTCTTAGTTTTATTGAATAGAAATTCCAGTAGCTGGGTGGTGGTGGTGCACACCTTTAATCCCAGCACTTGGGAGACAAAGACAGGTGGATCTCTGTGAGTTTAAGGCCAACCTTATCTACAGAGTGAGTTCCAGGCCAGCTAGGGCTGTTACACAGAGAAACCCTGTGTGTGTGTGTGTGTGTGTGTGTGGTGGTGATGGTGGTGGTGGTGGTGGTGGTGGTGGTGGTGGTCGGTGAGCTGAGGGGTGGGGGTGGGGGAATTTCTTACTCTTACCTGCCCAGTTTATTCGGCTTGGCTCCTGCCTCCTTATTCTGTCTCCAACATGAGACATTTAGTGCTGGTGTATCTTGACTGCCACCTTGCTGTAAAACTCCAGTTTCCTTAGCATGGTGTCCTTGCTATGGACACACGAATACGTGTTCACACCGTTATAGAGCTATGACATACATTTAAAACGTGCCCTTCAGCCAATTGAGAATAGATGTTGGAATCATCACTATGTTCAACACATCTTTTATCCTTGAAAATTCCCCATAATTTCTTTGATAATTTCTCCTCCCCTTTCTCCTCACACCTCAGAGTACATATCTAGAGAGATTATAGGACATCTCCATTGTGACAGAAGCACTTGCTGGGAAGGAACTGAATCGTTACCTTGAAGAATACCCCATTTTGTTTCATTGTGGTTAATACTCCAGTTGTTTACCAAGTCAGTGAGCTCTGGGACCTCACAGTACAGGAAAACAATTCTTTCTGATGATCATCCTGCCTTAAGTAGCTGGTGGGTTTCAGAGATCTTTCTGATGGATCAGTAGAGCTATGCCAAGCTCATAGTGTTGCACAGGGTGTAGCATATGGATAAAAAAACACAGTCTTTTCCCAGGAAACTAGCTCCTGGTGATAAGTAGAGAAGTTAGCTTATGTAGGTAGAGACTTGTCTCTGAGAGAGAGAGGAAAAATAAAGCAAAAGGGAATTTCTTTCGTGGGATCAACAAATAACAATTTGACAAGGGCGCCCTTCATCTGAATCCTCTGTCTTTCATTTTTCTCTTTCTTGATAATTATTCAGGCTAGAGATTGGTGACTTTGGTGTAAATTTGTCAGAGCTTAATGAGGTTCTCAGTGTGTAAAGCCATTCTTCACATCCCCTGGTGTCATGGGCAAGGGGAAAGCAGGATGGCCACTGTTCTTTTCCTAGAGAACACTTCCAACTGTTGTTTCAGATTTCAAGAGTTTATTGATTAAAAACCCAGTACATATGCATTAAAAATAAACAGGTGTTTTCTATTTTAGTATACGCTGCTGTCCTTTTTCTACTTAATGAAAAAGGAAATAGGGTCTGGAGAGATGGCTCAGTGGTTAAGAGCAAGCACTTGCTGCTCTTGCAGAGGACCCACGATCAATTCCTAGAGCCCACGTGGGAGCCCACAGCTGCCTGTAACTCCAATCCTGGAGAATCCAGACTCCCTCTTCTGATGTCCTGAGGTCCATGCGTATGTGTGGTACATGTAAACACACATAGGCACACACTTACACACATAAAATAAAACAAATAAATCTAAAAATTGCTTAAAGCTCTATGTTTTAGGTAGGTTATGAACAGCTCATATTATTCTTGAACACATTAAGTATCTTCTATTGTGTAATTATAAACATGTGATAGATTGTTTACTCTTCTCAATGAGTATTTAGCTGTGCCAGGGGCTAGGAAAAGGACATTTCTTTCCAACTTCTTTTACTCTTGAATTTTTTTTTTTTTGGAGACAGAATTTCTCTTTGTAGCCCTGGCTATCCTGGAACTCACTCTGTAGACCAGGCTGGACTCAAACTCAGAGATCTGCCCGCCTCTGCTCCTGAGTGCAGGGATTAATGGTATATGTTACCATGCCTTGCTTCAGTTGCTCACCATTAAGTTTTTAAAAGAGTGGATCTCTTATTTTCTTTTAAAAATTTTATATTTATCTATTGTGTGTGTGTGTGTGGAGGGGTTTGTGTATGTTGGTGCACATGGATCCTGTATGCAGGTGGAGGTCAGAAGATAAGTTTTGGGAGTCAGTTCTCTCCCTCAATCATGAGATTCAGAAATCAGTCTCAGGTCATAAGGCTTGTATAGTAAGTGCACTTATGTAGTGAGTAATTTGGTAGGCCTGAGAAAATGTTTAATGTCATCATATTCTACAGCTAAATGAACCCTAGAGACCATATAATGACCAGAAATGATGAAAAATGTGTTCTAGAAATTTAATGGAAGTTGTTCAAAGTCAGAATAGAATGATATTTTGTTTAATTAAAATGCACTTTTTATGCCAATAAGAAAGCTTTTAGAATCTGAAAACAGGAAAGAGTTTGTATTTTAAAATATATCTAATCAACATTGAAATATCTTCTTTTGATGGTCAAGTTTAGCAGAGTAAATTATTTTAATTTAGATTTTCTTCCTTTAACTTTACACAACACAGACGCCTTAGCCATTCTCTAGTGGTCTCATTCCCTCTTTTTTCCCAGAGAAATAAGCCAGCAATGCTTGGAGGAGAGGCCAGCTTTTGTTCTACCAGGTCCTGTCTGGCTTGTGCTGGCACCACAGGGCCTGGGCTGATTTTAGTTAATTCATTGCCCACATTTTGCCAAAGTTTTTGGTTCGAGTTGAATGGCAAAGGCTTTTCAAAGCAAGAAGAGCTATTATCGGCTGTCTCTGTGGTACCAGCATGCATCATGTCAGGATAGCCAAAGAAAGGCAAGTATGACCCAGAGTGCTGGCCAGAGATGTCTGCAGAGCATCAACTCTGGCGGTGTTTTGGGAAGGCTTTCTTGCTAAGGTGATGGAAAAGAAGCCAGAACCTTAACCTCACATTAATGTGGTTGCTTGGATCCTAAGTGTCATAAACCCTGAGTTATAATCTCAAGCTTTGCATAGCAAAAAGCTTGCT
Organism: Cricetulus griseus; assembly: GCF_003668045.3. Taxonomy (NCBI): domain Eukaryota; kingdom Metazoa; phylum Chordata; class Mammalia; order Rodentia; family Cricetidae; genus Cricetulus; species Cricetulus griseus. The sequence goes on from NW_023276806.1 coordinate 31,454,915, forward strand.
TTTCCTTAAAAATTCCAATTTGTGAAGATTTCCTTAAAACAAGTTTTCCATCAGCCTTTAAAGCTTGTTTGACAGAAACTAGAACAGTTACAGTTCCTGTATTCTGTGAGGCTCTTGCTATTGAAGTTATTCATTAAAAAAAAATGAACCTTAAATTCCCACAAACACAGCACTCACCATTCAGCATCTCCCAAGGTGGATGTTGTGCTGTTTCCTCTTGGGGAGGCATAGTGCATTTTCTTTTTTTTTTCTCACTTATTTTTATTCTTTTACAGTTTCATATGTGAATGCCTTGTCTCATCTCCCTACACGCTCACTAACTCCCTCTGAAACTCCTCTTTGCCTTGTGTGTCTTCTTGTGGACCCCACTAAGTGAGATTAGGGTTGCTTGCATGAGGGTGGGTGGGGAGGTTTTTTACTGGAGTGTAGGCAACTTAATAGTGGCCATACCACCGAAGAAAGTAACCCCCTCCTCCCTGTAACTGTTCATTGCCTATAGACCCCCAGAGAGGATGGGGCCTCATAAGCTCCTCCCCCATCCATGATGAGATGTTGGCAGGCACAATCTTGTTCTGGTCTTGTGCATATACCAAGGGCGGCAGTGAGTTTATGAGTGTACATTGTGTCCAGCAGATGTCTTTGTGCAGTTAAAAGGAGACCATTCCCGGGCTCTTACAGTCTTTCCACCCCTTTCTTCCATGATGTTCTCTGTGACTTGGGGAATGGGTGACAGAGATGTCTATTGAGACTGAGCCCTGTGTCATCACTTATTCTCAGACTTTCATTAAGTTGGGAGTCTCTAAACTACCAGGTTTGGATTCCTTCCTATAGTGTGGACTTTGATTCCAATCAGAAAGCAATTGGTTGTCCTTGTAAGAGTCAAGGCACAGTTGTACCAAAAGCATATCTTGGCAGGCCATTATTGTTGCCTGTAGCTTGGTATAACTATGGATGAATTGTCTTCCCTTTGGACATTGTAAAAACTAGCTAGCAGAGCAACAGCTTCCAGTCTAGTTCTAGTTTGATTTCTGTCTTGTGACCAAAATCTGTGATGGCTATAGCAATAGAGTCTTATCATCAAGCTCTGGTGAGATGTGGTGCCGTTTCTGCAATCAGTGAACAACTGCAGACCATTGTATACAGTTAGGAATGTACTGCCTGTGGACAGCCTAGATTCTTTCTAGTACACTGGAATCCGGTGATTCTGTTATAGGGATAACATGCATACTTACCTCTTTCAGTTCCTTTCTTACTTCTTCTTACAGATTTTGTTTTGAGTCAGAGTCTCACTATGTAGCCTAGGCTGGCCTTGAACTCATGAATCTCCTGTTGCAGCTCCCAAAGTTTGGACTGCAGTATGCAACATTATGCCCATCCATGTTTTTCTTTCTGTCTCCTCTCCCAGATTTGATTTTCCCTTCCAATTTCCTGTTTTTTTTGTTTAATTTAGAAAAGTGACTATTTTTACTTTACAAAATTATATGAGAAAGTGAAACACGCTGCTTTCTTACTAGCAGAAAGTGTGATGATTCAATGCAAATTAAATGTTTTAACTTGTCTTTGGAAAGAACTGACTTTATGGCCTTCATTTCATGTCCCAGCTGTTTGGGAATCAGTAAGTCCTTGGGGAGTTGTCGTTGAGTTATGTAATTGGCCAGAATTATTTGAGTTTGAGGAAGCACACTCACTCCCTATGCTAGCCAGGGCAGGATGGAGCTACTTTCTTCCCTTGCAGGGTTGTGACTCCCTGTGGGGTGGTGTTTTCCTAGTTGAGTGCAGATGTAAATTTATTTACCCTCTTTGCAGCTTTTGAAAAAGAACACATCATTCTTCAGCATCTTGGCTCATTGCTGCCTTGAAAAGATACTATGGGAAGAGACTAACAAAAGATGAAACAAACACTCTGATGGGCTTAGAAAATAATAAAGTACTAATATTTATGGTTCGAAATTCCTTCAGCCCCCTCCGCTCTCTTTCACCTCTCTCTCTTCCTTTAAACACAAGACATATAAACATAAGCAGTTTTGTCCTTTCACTGTGGGAGAGAGGGAAAGAGCTTCCTTTATGCTTCCTCATTGTTCTGTGATTTCCTTCTGAGTCCCACGACATGAGTCACGAAACTTGGCCCCTCGGTCTTTGAAGTTCCAGATTCTGGAATGAAAATAAAGACCCATGACTGTGCTGTCATTCTACTGTTTCAGCCTATGTGTGAGGCCACCTACAGCAGTGGACATGGGCTATGGAATCTTGCAAGGAATTATGAAATTGATTAATTTTGCGTATAATCCCCCCTTGCTGTAGCACTAAAGAGTAATGCTGGCCAGGAATTGATACAGATTTCTATTGGCTCTGTAGCATCATAAGCCCACTCACATGCTACTTAAACCCTCAAGGATTTATTTTCACTGAAGCGGAAGTGATAGACAGATACAATGAAATTTTGTTCCAAAGAATAGCTGCAACTATCTTTTTGAATAAAAGGCACTGTTCCTGTGTCGTACTTGGAGCTCCTGGTGGGATAGCTAGATCGGATGTGAGAGTTCCTGACATCTCAGGGCTAATGAAACATGTCAACATTCTAGGTGGAAGTGGAGGAAGCTGCGGGCCAAACGCTATTTTCTCAAAGTTAACAGGGTATTGCATATTGGAAGAGGGGAATAGCTTTGGCGTGGGAAGACAGCTTGGCCTTTGGGGTTAGATTACCTTTATGAGTCTTGGTAAATCTGCTGAGCAATTGGCTTTAGTTGCTTCCTTGGTGAACTAGAATGAATAATCCCCCCTTTCTTCTTCCTCCTCCTCCTCCTCCTCTTCTTCCACTGATGTTGATAACACCTGTGGCCATGTTCATGATGGGCACTGCTGTACTATTGAGCTTCATGTCCATCCATATCTGTATTTATCTTTAAGGGTGGTCTGGTGGTTAGAATAAAACATTGTGTACATGTGCACTCATGTATATAATTCCCTACTTATAGTAGAGACTCAACAAATGATAAGTTTTATAATTATTAAGGATCTAGCCAGGCACGATGGTGCATGTTTTTAATACTAGCCAGTGCTCAGGAGGAAGAGGTGGAGGCAGACACAGGTGGATGTCTGAGTTCAAAGTCAGGCTGGATCCACCTAGTGAGTTTCAGGGCAGGCAGAGATACATAATGAGATCCTGCCTTTAAATAAAAAATCTATTAGCTACCAAACTCAGCATTTTGAAGTCCAGTGTTTAAAAGCTCTGTGAATGTGAAGCATTGGTTGTGAATACTGACACTGTTCTAGCTACATGTCCAGACCTCCTGTGCCCTGAAATTAGGAAACAGCAGTGTTTCCTAGTCGCAACTGACTGGTGCAGCAAAGTTCAGAATCAAGGTTGTCACTGGCAAGTTATGCTAGGAGGGTAGTGAGGTTAGCCTGTAAAACATAACTGTTCTCTTTGAGCTTGTATTTGGTTTATCCTTTTTGAGTCCTGGGCTCATAGAATATCATATTTCAATAGTTTTTTAATACTTTATTTAACTTTAAAAAAATTGTATGTGCATTGATGTAAGGATACCAGATCCCCTGGAACTGGAATTACAGACAGGTGTGAGCTGCCATGTGGGTGCTGGGAATAGAACCCGGATCCTCTGGAAGAGCAGCCACTGCTCTTAACCACTGAGCCATCTCTCCAGCCCGAGATTTCAATAGTTTTACCAATAATAATGACTTCTAGAAATAATCTGACTCTGTATAATTTGCTATGCTAGCTGCTGCACAAGTGTCCTTCAGGCTGGGGAGAGTTGCAAATCTTCATGCATTTACACATTAAAAAAACACCTTCTATATGTGTGAAAAATACCACAATGAAAGAACATCACTCTGTAAGTAGTCAATAATTAATAAAAACTTAAAACATTACCCATGTGCTAATGAATTCATGATTGCCACAGATGATACATCTGGGGTATGATTATCTTAACTATGTATCTGGAAAATTTTTCTTTTACTTAGTTTCTTTTATGTTCTTTTAAAAGTCCATTCCGATATCTTAACTTTAACTTGGCCTGGGGTTGTAGCTCAGTGATAGAGCCCTTGTGTAGCCATTGCCAGGATGTGAGGCAGTGGGACTCAACTTCTGGGGCTGGAAAATAAAACAAAAACAGTACTGGCTTTAACTACAATCTTGTAAGCAGTTATAAAGAATGTTGAGTTCAGTTTTTTTCATGTGTCACAAAGGTGCTCCTGTTTCTTGTGGACATTGACTGGATTAATATGACAATATGACAATATTACATATTAATTAATATGACAATATTAATATGAGAAAAGCCCACCACACCTACAGATGTGAGTGTCATTATTATCATAAGTACATGGGACCCTAATTTGCCACAGAGGGGTGGGACTCTAGCTCAGTTAGCGGAGTGTGTGTTGTGGAGAGAAGTAGGCATGTAGTTCTGGGTTTGAAGTCAAGCCATAAAATCTACCGGACATGGTGGCACCCTTTAGGAATCCCAGCACTAGGGAGGTGGAGGAGAATCACAAATTCGAGATCATTCTTGGGTGAGTTTGAGACTCGTCTGGAACACATAGGAACCTATCTCAAAAATAAAACAAAACAAAAAGAGCCTGAGGAAACACAGTCATTATTACAGTTTATTGAACTCTGTTACATGACCATTTTCTGTAATGATATTGGAATTGTTTTTTGCTAATTTAATGCCACACAGGCCGAAAGTGGCAAAACCAGAGTGCAAAGCACAAGGGTCACTAACCTCTAACCTTGTGCAGTCTCCGTTGTGCTGTGTGTGTCCTACCTTATCTCTGAGCTCTATGATAGCCCAGTCCATACACTCTAGTTTGCCACTTACAAGAATATTCTTCCTTTCTACCCAATTCTTTCCTTTCTTGAGCATTTTCTGTGTGCCAGGAATTTAATAAGTCCTAGAGAAGTTAAAAACTAAAAGACAATTTCTGCTGGGGATGGGCAATTCCATGTATTCACAAATGTGGAAGGTACCACCCGGACTTTTCTTTTTCTTTTTCTTAAGAATTTATTAATTATGTATACAACATTCTGCTTCCATGTATATCTGCACAACAGAAGAGGCCATCAGATCTCATAATGGATGGTTGTGAGCCACCATGTGGTGGCTGGGAATTGAACTCAGGACCTCTGGAAGAGCAGTCAGTACTCTCAACCTCTGAGCCATCTCTCCAGCCCCAGACTTTTCTTCTTAGGTAGATTAAAGTTATTGAGAGTATGCGTGTGCACACACAGGAGCTGGAAGATGGCATTTAGTGTGCTCCATCACCGTTCACCCATTCCTATGAGGTAGGATCTCTTTCTGAATCCAGGGGTTCTCAGGATGAAAATCAGCAAGCTCCAGACCCTCTTGTTTCTAATCTCTTGAAGCTGGGGTTATAGGTGTGTGCCAGACACTTGACTTGTTACATGAATCTTGGGATCTAAAATGCACTTCTGTGAGGCATTTCTCCAGCACCTGCACTTAGTTTTATGCATATTAGTATATTCTATTAGTAAGTGTGGATTGTCCTTGTGTTTCAAAGAATTGCCTGTATTGAGGAGGCTATATATTTGTCAGTATATTGCCATGAGGAATTGAATAGTTTTTAGGGTGTACACTGTAGAATGCTGCATATTTTCCTAAGGGAGGGAATATGGAAAAGACAGTAAAACTCAAGGATTCTTGGCGGCTTGATATTCCCTTGGATTAAGTCCCTCCTGGAACTCAGCATCCTCAGTTCTTCCAGCTTGATGCCATAGTACTGGAGGTAAGTTTTGTGCTCATGTCTTAGCTGCTCTTTCTTTGAACCACATCAAGGGAATGTGCTGTGAAACAGGAGTGCTCATAGACACAATGAGGCTGCAAGATCAGAAAGCCAAACCCGGCGTCTAGTGTCTCTTTTATCCAGTCTTAGATCAACAAGAATCTTCATTAATTCTCTGAGTACCCAGAAGGGTTAATGACCACAGATCACTGGTGACATCAGGACACTGGCACATTTTGTGCTGTGGCTTTGTGAACCATGTCCCAAAGGAGACCCTTAGACATACGGCATGAACACACTGGCTAATGATCTAAGGGTAATTTTGTTATCCTAATGCTTTTAAGCATATTTTTCTCTAGTAGAAATTTTTTATCATGATAAACATTGAAGCACTTACCATTGTTGCTTCCATATTCCCATTTGTCTGAGTAAAAAATACAGATAGCACCAAAAGCAGGCATATTAGGCTAATACCACATGGATGACATCAATACAGCACTTAGAACTTGATACACTTACCATAAAGCCTTTAAATTGTCTTTGGTAGACTTTTGAGTAGGCAAGTCCATTTTCAAATTAGATAAAAAGAAATCACTCAAAGTGGGATTTTCAGAAGGACTTTTCATTCATTGCTGACAATCAGTATTGCACTCCTTACCAACTTTACAACTTTTTGGTGCAGAGTGCCCTGTGTCTCTTTGGAGACTGGCAGAAGGCTGTGGGTGTCCACTCTGGAGAGTTACAGAGGTAGTTTTCACTGCTCTGCTGAGGTCCCAGGTTTTCCATGATGTTCATGCAGCAGCCGCCTCCTAGATGCTGATGCGTTCATATTGTCTCAGGCAAGGCACAAATCAGCCGACCTCAAAGGAGCCCCTTTCTTGGTTCCACTGCTTGCTTACTTTGACGTTTTACCTAAGGTCCTGCCAAGCCTGTCCTCAAACTTCTGCGTTCATTCACTGTCCCGAATATTTAAAATCTCCAAAATCAAAATACAAACAAAAGCATCTTGAAAATAGTTTTCGTGGGCCAGTGAGATGGCTCGGAGTGGATTGTCTCCAAGCCTGACAATTCAAGCGCCATCTCAGGAACCCACAGGGTGGAGGTGAGGACTAACTTCACAAGCTTCAGCAGTTGTCCTCTGACCTCTGCACTCACCAAGGCACATTTGCCTGCTTCCATGAATGAATGAATGAGGAAATGTTAACAAGTAAAAAAGGAATATCTTGGCTGACAGTAATTTGAGAAAACCATTCTACTCTGAGAGCATGTATGAAAGAGAAAGCATTTGAACTGTCCATGGTTGAGTGTTGATGTACCATAGTTTTGCAGCCTTGAAAATGTGTTGCGTTTGTGAGTCAAACGCATCTTGTTTTCAGAAAACTGGACAAAAGAAGTATTTGTTCTCAGTGTCTCATCACCCCTCACCCCTCACCCATCACCCCACTGCCTAAGATCCAGGCCTTTCTGCCCAACTTCTCCCAGGAGAAAGGGCACTCATCCTGGAGTGCCTGGAAGGATCAGCAGGCTAGCCAGACGCAGAACACGCTTGACTTAATTTATGTCCATTGGCTCTGTGCTTAGCTGTTTGTGTGTTTCTAGCCACGGGGCGTGGGGGGAGCTGCAATACAATGTCAAAGTGTTTGTTTTACTGTTTATGATATAGACTGAAGATTGCAGGTTTTGTTGAGAGCAAATTCATTTAAACTCCAGCAGTACATTCTCAATTGCAAACATAAATTTCTGCTAGACTGAGTCTGTTGTTTAGGCCTTTTCTTTGCTGAAGCAAGTCAGAAGTCCAAGAGGCATTGGAAAGAAAGTGTGAAACATTTGCAGCAGAAGTAAAAGAGAGGAGCAAAAGGGATGAAGGAGTGTAGCCTAAAACTTCTCCGTGTTTTGAGAGCTCTTGCTGTGGAAAAGATGAATGGAAGTTTGGGTTCAGGGGCCACTTTCCTCCCAGTAGAGAAAAAGCCTTGCTTTTTTCTCTCAGATGTGGAGAAAGGGGGTTCAAGAGCTTTTGGCTAAGGCTCTCAGAGTATCCAAGTTTTTGGTTGTTGTTTCTGCTTTCACTGATCCAAGGCAGTTTACACTTCTCCCTTTATTCAGCCTTGGACTTGTGGTCATGGTCACTTACTGCTGCAAACATAGCTCCTTCCTTGCTGTCAGACTGTTCTTCAAACAGAACAGACCACTACACTCCAGAGTGAAGGGGCATAACTTACTGTATGCAGATATGCAAGTATAATTGCCTTACAGGGGTAGGCTCTTCCAGCCATGCTGCTGGCTCACACTAGAAATAGAATAGAAAGCTCTGCACACACTTTCTATCCTAGCTGCCGAGCTGGATGTGTTTTAGTTGACTTAGTGAGCCTATAATACTCTCACCAGTTGTTCTCCGAGTCCTGGTACTGAGGCAACCTCTGATTGTTTTAATTTGCAGCTAAGCAAAATGAAAACTTTTGTTCCCAAAATCCCCTTGCTGCCTTAGCTCCTGGTCTCAGGGAAAACCCTTCACCTTCCTGGCTTTGCTGTGTGTACGCATTCATTGCCTCAGTCTACCGTTTCTTGTTTGTACCTGTGCCCTAGTTAAGTTCTCCACCCATTTCTCCCTGTCTCCATAATAAGAATTTGTGCTGGCTGGGCTGGAGAGATGGCTCAGAGGTTAAGAGCACTGACTGCTCTTCTAGAGGTCTTGAGTTCAATTCCCAGCAACCACATGGTGGCTCACAACCATCCATTATGAGATCTGGTGGCCTCTTCTGTTGTGCAGATATACATGGAAGCAGAATGTTGTATACATAATAAATAAATAAAATCTTAAAAAAAAGAATTTGTGCTGGTTAGTGTACTGTAACCTTGATGCAGGCTAAAGTCACTGAGGGGAGGGAACCTCAGTTAACAAGACTAGGCTGTAGGTAAGCCTATTGGCCATTTTCTTAGTGATTGATGTGGGAAGGGTGAGCCCATAGAGGGCAGGGCCATCCCTGGGCTGGTGGTCCTGGGTGCTATAAGAAAGCATGCTGAGAAAACCAGAGTGAGATAGCCAGGAAGCAGCACCCCTCTGTGGCCTCTGCATCAGCTCCTGTCTCCACATCCCTGCCCTATTTGGGTTCCTGTGCTGACTTCCTTCACTGAAGGACTATGATGTGGAAGTGTAAACCAAATAAATGCTCCCCAACTTTGTTTTGGTCATTGTGTTTCACTATAACAATAGTAACCCTGACTAAGTCAGAATTTAAATGGAGAAGATAATCTGTCTCAAGTAAACGCTTTTGGTTATATGATTTAAAAAAGAGGCTGGCTTTTCAATATCTCAAGATAGTATATCTTTGATTTTTACATATTCTTGAAGTGGTAAGAGAATTGCTTAATTAATATGAATTAACTGCTAAAATTCCCTTCTGTGTAAAAACAAAGGGACTGAATTGAAAATCTCTGTGGGGTTTTTCTAGCCCCCAAAATGTCTACAAGCTGATGAGCTTTTGTCTCCCAGGACGAGGGGAGGCCAGATGGAAGCCTGTCTTCCCATAGTGTGCATTTTCTTGGTCAGTGGCTGAACACCTGCTTGGGATTGCTAAGAGTAAGGCCCTGTGGTTCCCAGAGCACTCCCTTTTAGCTTGGAGCAGCAAAACACCCCTCCAGCAGGCATCTCCACTCAGGTGTTTCTGCTGTAGCTTGGAATTCCCATTGTCTCAGTAATCTAACAGCTAATTTCTTTTGTATTTTCTTTTTGAAGCTGGGAATTCTTTTCAGGGGTGATGGAGAAATTATGTATATCCAAGTATCCAGAATGAACAGAAATTTAGTGTCTAATCATAGTATTAATTTGTTAAACATACATCAAAATACAAATTTTAAAAGGTGAAAAATACTTTTATTTATTTCATGAAGGGCTAGGTCAACCATTTTTCTTTTAGTTTGTTCTATTTCAAAGCAGTTTAATGCTTATGGAAAAAGTTGACCAGCCAGTAAGAATTTGAGAGTGTTGTTTAGTTTTTGACATATTGACATCAACTACAGCTACCCGGGAAAAATGAACCCACAATTGAGGAATTGCTTCCATCAAACTGGCTTGTGGGCATGTCGGAGGAGCCTTGTCTTGATTGATCATTGATGTAAAGGGCCCAGCCCACTGTGAGTGGTGTCACCCCTAGGCAGGTGGTTCTGGATTGTATTAGAAAGCTGGCTGAGTAGGAGGAGGAGGGGAAGCAAGCCAGGAAACAGCATTCCTCTTTGGTCTCTGCTTCAGTTCCTGTCCTGGCTTCCCTAATGATGGTGGTGACCTGGAAGTGTAAGGCAAGTAAACCCTTTCCACCCAAGTTGCTTTTGGTCAGTGTTTAATCATAATAGAAAAAAAAAAAACTTGAACATCTACTATTTTGTCTTCTGTCAGTTGCTTCCATAAATATCATCTCACATTAATCCTCTTGTTCTCCTCCCCCTCCCCTTTTCCCTTCCCATCTCCTTCCTCTCCCCTCCATGCTCCCACTTTGCTCAGGGCTTCTTGTTCCCCTCCCCTTCTTTGAGGGACTATGCAATCTTCTATTGGGGTCTCCTTGTTTCCCAGCTCCTCTGGTAGTGTAGATTGTAGACTGGTAATCCTTTGCTCTATGTCTAAAAATCACATATGAGTGAGTACATACCATGTTTATCATTTTGTGACTAGGTTACCTCACTCAGAATGGTTTCTTCTAGTTCCATCCATTTGCCTTCAAATTTCAAGATTCCATTGTTCTTTTTCCACTGAGTAGTACTCCATTGTGTAAAGGTACCACATTTTCTCTATCCAATCTCCAGGTGAGGGCCATCTAGACTGCTTCCAGGTTCTGGCTATTACAAATAATGCTGCTATGAACATAGCTGAACACATGTCCTTATTGTATGAATGTGCATTCTTTGGGTATATGCCTAAGAGAGGAACAGCTGGATCTTGAGATAGACTGATTCTCATTTTCCTGAGAAACCATCATACTAATTTCCCAAGTGGTTGTACAAGTTTGCACTCCCACAAGCAATGGAGGAGTGTTCCTCTTTCTCCACATACTCTCCAGCATAGACTGTCATTGGTGTTACTGATTTTAGCCATTTTGGTAGGAGTAAGATGGTATCTCAGAATGGTTTTGAGCTGCATTTCCCTGATGGCTAAGGATGATGAGTACTTTCTCTCAGCCATTTTAGATTTCTCTGCTGAGACAGGGGTGGAATAGAGGGGGGTAAGAAAGGAGATGCCTTGATAGAGGGAGACAGGACAGGTATGGAGAGAGGTCTGGCACAGGGGATATGTTAGAGGATCCACAGGGATGTCCCCAACTAAAAATCCAGGCAGTGGTGGAGAAGATGCCATTGATTTCCCTACAATGAGATTGATGTCTACCTTGGTTACCATTCGTAGAGTCTTCATCCAGTAGTTGTTCGAAGCAGAAACAGGCACCCACAGCTAAGCACTGAACCATACTCCTGGAATCCAGTTGTGGAGAGGGAGGAGGGATGAGCAAAGGAGCCAAGACGGTGCTGCAGAAACCCACAGAAACAGTTGTCCTGACCTAGTGAGAGCATGGAGACCCTAGTCATAAAGCTGGGGAAAAGGCATTGGACTGAACCAAGCCCTTTGAATGTGGGTGCCAGCTAGGAGGCCAAGACAGTCTATGGGACCTCTAACAGTGGAGTCAGTCTTTAACCCTAGAGCACAAATGGACTTTGGGAGCCCATTCCCTATGGAGGGATACTATTGCAGCCCAGATACAGCAAGGAGGGCCTAGATCCTCCCCCAAACGATATGACAGACTTTGAAGGTCCTCTGTGGAGGGCCTCACTATCCCTGGGGAGGAGGTGGGGGATGTTTTGGGTGGGTTGGTGGGGAACATGGGAGGATGGGAGGGCGAGGGAATGTAAATATGAATAGTAATTGAAGAATTTAAATACAAAAATCTGGTTCATGTATTGTAATTGGTATTCATTATTATTAATGACATTTATTAGTTTTATTGTAATGAATAAGGTACACAGTTGATTGAGATTATGGGTGATCTTTTTGAATATTATTTTTTAAAAAATATTTGTTACTCTGTATGTGCATGTATGGTTTGAGTGTGGACATGTCATGGTGTGCGTCTCTTATTTCTTATCTTTCTATGGGTTCTGGGGATCAAACTCAGGCTATCAGGCCTGCATGGCAAGCGCCTTTCCCTGGTGTTTAACTTGAAGGTCTCTTTCTGTTCTTGAAGGCCACTTTGGTCCTGTCTTCTTAGTGTCTTGTGTGTTGTGACACTGTATTGCTTTTCCTATTTTCATGACTTGAACAGTTTGAGGAGTGCTGGGACACCGAGGTCATTGTGGGATATCCCTCTGTTTGAGTTTGTGGGGTGATTTTCCCCCCCTCATAATTAGACTGCATTATGCTTTGGGAAGATGATCCCAGAACAAAGTGCCATTTCCATCACATCCCATTAGAGATAACTTCACTGATATGACTCATCCGTTGATGTGAGCCTGGCCATTTGGCTGAAATATTGTCTGCGAGAGTTTTCCAGTTAAGTCAACCATTTTAAAACTGTTATTGACTAGTATTTCAAACAAAGATTCTAGATTCCAGATTTAGAAGTTGATTTGGAAATTTACACATAGTCTTGAGAATGCTGAAAATGAGTGAAGTACTGCCCCTCCCAATCCCCTTTTCTGTCTGAAGACCACAGACCTTCATTATCTAAGCTGACAACTTCTCTCCCACCTCTCTCTACAGGTCAGCTTCTCTGGTTGTAGTCAGCACAGCCCAGAGGGAACGGGGAGGTGGCATTTTCCTCTGGAATGCTTCAGGTCCGTGAAGGAATGGCCCTGTGGACACTGACCTAGGCCTGTCAGTTCCTATATTTCCCTCTGTGCTGAGATACTTGAAGTAGCACTGTGGGTATTTTCAGCTTTGTGAATGCCCTGCTCAGAGAGGAATAGGTGTTTCCTGACTCTTGCTGACTTCTTTCTAGCAGACTTGACTCAGGGATGGGATTGTGAAGCTTGGACAGTGGCCACAGTGTCACTGTCGTGAAAGCAAAAAGAAAGGCAGAGGGTGTAGTGCAGTGGTGGAGTGCCTGCCTAGAACATGCAAAGCCCTGGGTTCCTTCAACACAAATCCAAACCAAAGCAACAACAACAACAAAAAAAAATGGAGAGAAATATTGGAAAGGACATTTTAGTGTAGTGTAGATGTGTTGACTTGGGTATTTGTCTTATTTCTTGTACCAGTGGAGCTAGAAAAGTCACCTCCTTAGTGGACTGTAGATAGCCTTCAGTGATTAGACTCATTCTCTACAGCTGAGTCCAAAGAGTTCCCTTTAAATCAAGCCCTTTTCATAAATTAATGTGTGTTTATAAACTTCATTGGTGACATCAAAATAATTTAAAAACCATGTATATATTTTCTCATACATTTTCTTTTGATATTTAACACTTATACTATTACTTACATAAACACACTGTTACCTCTTTTTCCACACACGCCCCTATAAAAAGACATTTTCTTAGCCATTAGCATAGACAACAGGGTAAAACTTACACAGTTTTCTTTCTAGAATTTGGGCACATGGTAGGCCCCTTTGAGTTCCTTTATTAATATTGGAAGTAAATTGTAAGTTGTATGTGAATTAGATTGCCTTTTAAACATTCCTGTGCCCATCACACTTTTAATGCCAATGCTGTTATGCCTGTGTGCCTGGCCTCTCGACCTTGCTTTAGAGGCAGGGTGCCATTGACCCTGGAATTCATTGATTGACCGGACTGGTGGTCCTGTGAGCCCTCAGGATCCTCCTGTCTCTGTCTTGCCCATCCCTGAGGGTATAGGTGTGTGCTGCATGCCCAATGTATGTGTTTGAATGTGTGTGAGTAATGTGTATGAAGCGGTGCATGCCCACATGTCCACGCTCCTGTAGAAACCCCCTGAAGCTGGTGGCAGGGGTCTTCGTCGATTGCTGTCCACCTTATTCACAGAGGCAAGGTCTCTCACTTGAGCCAAGAGCTTCCTGTTATGACAGGTCTTGATAGCCAGCTTATTCCAGGGATGCCTCCATTATATGAGTGCCTAAATTACGGGGTGTAGAAGAACCATCTCCTACCCAAAGAATGCCTATACACTGTTAATACTGTATGCCTTTTGGATAGGAATCAAGGAGGGAAGGGAGCTAATAATGTTGCTTTTAGATCCTGGGGTTCCTACAAATTCACCTAAATATTCATCCACTTGATTAGTTAAGAGGTTTTTGTTGTTGTTGACCCAGGATCTTGTACCCAAATAGGCAAGTACCCTACTATCGAGTTGTGGCTGGACAACTCTAAGGTGTGACTGGAAGCAAATCCTGGAAAATGGCTGTGAAGGAGGTCAGCAACTATGCCTGTTGCTGCTATCTAAAAATAATGGGATGGGGGAAAGCTAGGTTAAAATAGTGAGCCTTCATTTTCAATGGGAGGTGTGGTTTTTTGTTGTTGTAGTTTTGCTTTTTGTTTTTTCTTTAGTTAGTTTTTTATTGTTCTTTTTGTTTTGTTTTGTTTGCTAAGGGAGATACTGAGAGATACAGAGAAAACTGATGCTGATGGTGAAAGTGTTTGCCTAGTTAATGTTTCATTGGTGGCAAGCAGTTTTCAGTGTCTCATCTTTGCCAAATCTGCAGCAAATTCTCTGCTGAGAAAGAATGAAAATCAAGAGACGTGAAGTAGTTGATAGTGCATCCTAATTCCTAGTCTTAGGCTGGGGGAATGGCGTAGAATAGTGAATCTGAAGGCAGCAAAGAAAGCACTTTAAATGGAGCTAAGCGAAAGGCATCATTAACACAGAGAGAGAGTTGCAGACTCACAGTAGCGAGGAAGTCTCCCTTCTCTCTCGGAGAAGAATAAACATGTATGAAAGGCCAGGATTGAGTTTTTCAGTCATTCCGCAAAAGGAATAATGCCAGTTCTGTCAGTGGCAAGGAGTCCTCGGAGATTGCCGGTGGCTCAATGGGAGCTGAAAGCAAGGGCTTTGAGCGGTGGCTCTGTGTCTTTGTCATTCTCTGGAAATTGGAACTAAAATTAAAAGTAGTTCAACAGTTCTAAATGTCAGACGGAACGCTTTGCTCAGCGTGGAGTATACAGTGTTGACTTTCCTCGTATGTCCTCTGCTATTGTGTGAGATGCTGGATCCTGCCCATTAGCACTACTTCACTGATGCAAGAGCCAAAAAAAAACCCCCAAAAACAAAAAAACCAAAAACCAAAAAACAAACAAAAAAACCCCCAAAACAAAAAAAACCCCAACAACCAAAAACCACCACCACCAACAACAACAAGAAACAAAACAAAAACCTTGGTCTGCAATTAAGATTGTGTGATGTGATGTCATTACCAGTATGCCTGGGACTTTAATTGAGAAAGTTTTTGTTAACTTGTTTTATCCTTTTGGTACTTGGAGACCATATTCTTTTTTTCACTGTGAGTACCTCCCCGCTCTGATGGAAACTTCTGTGAATGCCGAAGTGTTACATTTTCCAAATCAGTACTAAGGCACACAGGGGGTTGTTGACCAAATGCGAAGTGAATTGTGGGAAGATTTTGTAAAATACAGTAAGAATAGCCATCTGAAATCCATGGTTACACACATAATTGCAGGAAATTTAAAACAGTGGTTGTGATTTAAGCATCTGAATAATCTTTTGTAATTTTGATAGCTTCTAGTAAGGCTTTGTGAATTTGGACACTATGTCTGTTGAAATTGTGGTCTTAATTTAGATAAAATAGACCAAGAAAGATAATGGGCATGCTTGGGGGTGCTTGGAGAGACACTGTGGAAACTGGGAGAGTGACCAGTTCTTGACTCATGGTGGCTGCTGATGGTCTGTCTATGAAAAGTGTGAACAGGACAGAAGACCCTGGAAAGCTCTTTGTGGAATGTGCCAGAGTTTTTCTGATGTCTCATTAAAACACATAGCAGTGAGTTCCACTTGAGAATTTCTGATTCAAAAGATGGAAGGGACCCAAGAACTCACCTGTCTAAGCTCTTAATACTTATCCTAAACTTGCCGGTGCAATGACCCCTGAAATAAGCATTGTCCTCACAATTCATTATGCAGAAAGATTCCTTGAAGAGCCCAGAAAATCCCCATAAAGACCCTTTTATGGGACTCAAGAGTCAGTGATTTAAAAAATTATTGTCTTGGGGCTGGAGAAATGGCTCAGCTATTAAGCCTGTTCTTCCGGAGAACCCAGGTTCAATTCCCAGCACCTCACATGGCAACTCACAACTGTCTGTAACTCCAGTTTCAGGGGATCTGACACCCTCACATAGACATACATGTAGGCAAAACAGCAATGCACCTAAAATAAGAATAAATAAGTCATTAAAAATGTTAGATTTTTTTCTTTTATTTTTGAGATTATAATTTAATTACATGATTTCTTGCTTCTCTTTCTACCTTCCAGATCCTCACATATATCTCTTACTGCTTTCTTTCAAATTCATGGCCTCTTTTTTCATTGTTATCCCATGCATATATGTATGTGCATATACATATAAATTCCTAAATATACCTTGTTCAGTCTGCATAGTGTTACTTGTATGTATGTTTTCTGGGCTGACTATTTGGTATTGGATAATTAATTGGTGTGCTCATCCCTGGAGAAGATTATTTCTCCCACTCTCAGCATTCCTTAGTTGCCTGTAGTTCTTCACTAGAAGACCTCATGGGCTTTCCCCTGTCTACTTTGGCATATCTATTAAAAAGCCCTATAGTGATCTGGTACTTCAGGCTCAAGGATACTGATCTGAAGACTTTAAGCCAAAGGAGCATCGGCAGTTTGTTAGATTTTGAATCTTCAATTTGTTTCATAATCATCCCTGGTGGAGATCTAATCTTCCTTGAAGGGTAAGAGAAAACGTCGTGGAAACATTATAATAGTTTAATGGCTTAGTCATTCCATAGGCTAAATTACATCTCATAAAAGCATGACATATTGTGATACAGTATGACGAATAGATCCTGACTTTTCTACTTACACCCCTTGGGCAAATTGTGATGGTTGGTTTTCTCCTCTGGAAAGAAGTAGTGATTCCTGACTCACGCTGCGAACAGTAAGAGTGGTCTGTGTCGGATGTGTAGTGTAGTAGTCTAGATTCTGATGATGCACTGGGAGTGTTAAATAAAACAGCTATAAAACAAACAGGAAGGGGAGGAGTGTGAAGTGAATAGGATCAAAATACATTGTATACATGTATGAAATTCCCAAAGAATTAATAAAATCATTGTCTTAGTCACTTTTATATTGCTGTGATAAAACACCATTACCAAGGCAACTTTGTTAAAAACAAAACAAACCAAAACAGCTAATTGTGTTTACAGCTTCAGAGGATTAGAATTCATTATGGTGGAACAGAGGAATAACTGAGTGCTCACTTCTCAATCCACAACCATGAGGCAGAGAGAGAGCACAGGGGGAATGGTGCCAGTCTTTTGAAACCTCAAAGCCTGTCCTTAGTGACACACTGTCTCAAGAATGCCATACCTAAGCCTTCCCAAACAGTTCCATTAACTGGGAACCAAGTATTCAAAGATGTGAGCTTATGGTGGCCATTCTCATTCAAGCCATCACATACACTGTAATAAAGAAGAAGCAATGGTGAATAACACATGTCTCTCATTTCTTAGTTTATACCACTGGCTATAAGGTGAAGATTGCTGTCCAATTTCATACTCCTCAGCTGGCAATTTCAGCAAAAGCATGTGGATGGATTTAGATTAAATCTAAAAAGAAATATAATCTCTTAAGAGTCTTTCATATAAAATTTATGAATATTTTTGAAGTTATAAAGAAAATTTAAAACAAGTTTTTGGGATGTTGTGCATTGAAAATGATTCCTTTTCTGTGATTAAATAGGCATGGTAGATGCCCATTTTCTGGAATGCTAATGAAATATTTGAAAAAATAAGGTATGTTTGTATATATTGGCTTGGCCAAAGCCCACAAGAATATAAAAGCAGGTTCAAAATCAATATATGTTATTCAAAAGATCATAATTACATGAATATAATAAAACAATTCTGGGATTTCTTATTAAGCTGGGTAACTCCAAGGAATACCCTTTTAACACCCTCCTCCATCCCTCTTTTTCCTTCCCTGAGGAAGACTAGATGGACATGATCATCTAGGATTGCTGAAGAAACTTTAATGAGCATAAAGAGTAGTCAAATTGTAGAAACCAATGAGGAGTGTGGTACATTACCATAGGACAACCGTCATCAATCTTAGGCAAGACAAGAAGGACCACAGTGAAACGTGGAGCCATCTGATAGAAGCTGGACTGATTGAGAGATGCTGCCAATGTCAGTCATGTTAGAGGGGGGAACAGATGAATGAATATCTTCATCTCTCTCCTCTTTCATCTAGGAATCTGCTAGCTGGTTAATCCACGGGTAAACTCAGTGGAATCCAGTGAGTAGGGGAGCTCAAGTGATGAAATCTGTAGGGGCAACATCACAGGACAAGAGCAGGTCAGAGGGAAAAAAGTACACAGATGTGAAGGACATGAGCTCAGGTTGGAGCTAGGAAGTAACCAGCACACTCACCCATTTCTTTTGTCTAGTAAAAAACTGTTTTGAGTTGAAGCAAGGGCACAGGAATATAGGATTAGGTCTTTGCTTGTATAGAATGAACTTTGGTCTGGATTCAAGATGAATGAGAGTATGTTGAAAAGATGATTCTGATATATAGTTTTCAAAGACAGTTTCAAGATCATAGATGCTGTTCACTAGATCTAAAAGCAAATGTAAAGACATTCTTTTCTAACAACCTTGAATGACTGCATTCTCAGTGTGGTGAACTAGGTAGATGCTGGATCTGCTCCCCATTGACTAGATGTGGACCAGGTCATTGTGAGATCAAAGGAGTTCATGTCTGGGAAATGCTTTGGGCTAGGCCTAGACATAGCCTGCTGTCAGTAAATCTAACAATTTAATAATGCATAACTGATTTTTGCATGCCTAATTTATGTGAGGCATAGCTGACTTACTCTGCTTAATTCTTTAACCTCATTTCATAACCTCACGGGAGGCTCAGAGCTCAGCAATTTGTACAAGGCCTGTAGTTAGCAAGTGACCATGCCAGGTCTTGAAGCCAGGCCAGTTAAGCCCCAATGCCAGGCCTTTCCTGGTAAACCTCAGCCCACAGTCTTTGTCCTTTTGCTCTCATAAGGCAAATCCTCTTGAAAGAGCTTTCTCTGAAGTCAAGTGATATGACTGTGTGGTGAATTTTCTTTGAAATTCTGTCCAGGAAAAGCATTGAAGTTGATGAATACAAGCTCCTTCTGAAAGGTATAAAAAACATTTGAATATAATGTGCCAAGCAGCACAATTTCCAAATGGATGCACACACTGAAATCCAAGCTTGCCTTTGTATTGTCCTCAGTGAATCATCTGGGTCTCCTCACTGCCATCAAAACCTCATCATTCTGCGTATCCTAGGCTGCCTGCCTGATGATGTTATACCGAATATGGGAAACCCAGGAAGAATTTTTGCATTTTAAAGATTGTTTTAAACATTAAGTAAGCAAGAAAATGACAAAAACATAGAAGAATCTGTAAACTTTCTAAGGAAAAATAAATACAAAGAGGCAGAAACTATGTATTAGTTTATGTAATAAGCATAATGGGAAATATTTTATTGGCAATAGAAAGTGAATTAAATACTTAATGATGTGGTAGCAGATGTTCTATATGGATTATAAATGATATTTTTGGAAAGCTGAAAAGGAAGGCTCAAATAGGAAATGTGGTGGACTGACATACATGCAGGACAAACACCCGCACACATAAAATAAAACAGATAATTAAAAAAGAATAATGGTATGTGTCTTGCCCAACAGTGGAACACACATAAGTCAACATCTAAATCAGTGGGTCTCAACCTGTGGGTAGCGACTCCTTTGAGGGGTCAAACAACCCCTTCACAGGGGTCACCTAAGACCATTGGAAACACGGATATTTACACTGTAACTCAGAGCAGTAGCAAAAACACAGTCATGAAGTAACAGTGGAAATAATCTTATGGTTGGGGTCACCACAACATGAAGAGCTGTATTAAAGGGTTGCAGCATTAGGAAGGTTGGGAATCACTGATCTAAATGATTATTATGAAGATCATGGCTAAATAAATTCTTTAGCAGACACTTATTGCACAGATTTACACACATTAAAATGGGGCAGAGGAGCTCAGTAGGAGCGCTTGCTCTGTAAGTGTGAGGACCTGAGTTTGAATCCCCAGGACTCAGTGTAGTTAGACATGGCTGTTGGTGCTTGTAACCTCATAACTGGGTGTGGGAGTGGTGTTAAGAGTTCCAGCGCTCCAGTGGATGGCCTCCAAACCATACACACACAAGAGCACTAACTGGGTTATCAAAAAAAAAAAAAAAAAAAAAAGAGGAGAAGGTGTTAGGAGATTTAAGGGTGAGTCAGAAGGGGGAAGTAAGGATGGGTGGTATATATGTATATATGATCATATTTCAGTGTATACTTACGTGAAATTCTCAAAGGATGAAAAGAAGAATTGGGATGAGGTAGGCTTCCCAAAGTTCACTGGCAGCAAGCCTAACCAAAAAGGAGACTTCTAGTGCAGTAAGAGA
Source organism: Cricetulus griseus (assembly GCF_003668045.3). Taxonomy (NCBI): domain Eukaryota; kingdom Metazoa; phylum Chordata; class Mammalia; order Rodentia; family Cricetidae; genus Cricetulus; species Cricetulus griseus. The sequence continues at coordinate 31,475,306 of NW_023276806.1, forward strand.
CTCGTCTCAAAGCAGTAAGTCAGGGGGCAGCAGAGGACGACACCCAGTGTCCTGCTCTGGCCACCACATGCGTACGAAGGGCAAACACACACACAGTTATGTAATGTACCACACATGTGCACCGTATAGCACACACCCCACACATGCAAATAATAAACAATGTGACATGTGGGACATGCAGAATGTGGAATTCGGCATGGTGTGCAGACAGCATGCTGTGTGTAAGCTTATGTACTAGGTTTATAAGTGCACACAGAAATACATGTTTGAAGGGAAAAGAGCATGTGTGAGGTAAAGCAGTGTTGGATTTATACAGTGGAATGAGAGATGCTAATTTTTCTAAAGTTCATTTATTAGAGTGTTTCAACTTATTTATTTATTTTTATTTTATTTAATTTTTGGTTTTTCAAGACAGGGTTTCTCTGTGGCTTTGGAGGCTGTCCTGGAACTAGCTCTTGTAGGCCAGGGTGGTCTTGAACTCACAAAAATCCACCTGCCTCTACCTCCCGATTGCTGAGATTAAAGGAGTGCATTACCACCACCACCTGGCTGAGTGTTTCAACTTTTAAATTAAAATAAAAATTTAACTTTCTGTAATACATTGTAAAGCAAGTAATGAGCATGGAAGTTACAGAACTGGCTCCCTAATGGTTTTTATGTAAGTTTTATCAACATATTTTGTGTGCATAGAAGTGATCAAAGTGTCAATCAAAGTATATGGCCCTGTGTTGCTTGCTTTACTAAACCTGAACTAAGAAAGCCATTTGTATGAGTAAACACAAAGATTCCTATTGCTCATAATACCCTCAAATATCCCCTAACAATTTGTATAATTACAGAAGTTCTCATGCATTCTAGAATCTATGCCTCTTGCACATTATATCCTATTTCCCATTATATTTTGTCTACTTTTAAAAAAACATTTATTTACTATGTATACAGTTTTCTCTCTGCATGCATCCCTGCAGGCCAGAAGAGGGCACCAGATCTCATTATGGATGGTTGTGAGCCATCAGGTGGCTGCTGGGAATTGAACTCAAGACCTCTGGAAGAGTGGCCAGTGCTCTTAACCTCTGAGCCATCTCTCCAGCCCTATTTTTCTACTTTTTGAGCACTTGAAATAATGTTTTTGCTTTGTTCTTTGGCATTAAAAAGAGTTGAGTCAGTGTGCACTACAAACTTAATTTTAGTTCACATCTAAATGTTGTTAATGACGTATAATTCCAAACTTTTAATGTTTTCTCTCTTCTTTTCCTTTTAGGTAAGTAACTGATCAGGGACATGAAGAACTGGCATTTCAAATGACAACCATGTTGCAAAAGGTACTTTTGGTATTTTAATCAAAAGACACAGGGGCTGGAATATAACTGATTACTTACTCCTTTGCTTAAAAAAATCTTGTGAATCAGATGTAAAGACATAATATCACTATTCATTTTAAATGATGAAGAAACTAAGTATGACAACCTTTTTGTCTGTGTTGAAGCAGTTTTATCAGTATTAGTGTTATGTGGGGATGGAAAGAGAATTGTCTTTTTCTCAAGACTCATTTCTGGGAAATGAAGGAGGAAACTGACTGCCTATAGTGTTACATACTATAGGTCACACCGGGATTCAGCTGGCAGGGAGCTCTCCTTTCTGTTCTTAGGCTTTATTTTCTGGGGCCAAACTGTCTTCAGAATTACATATTGTATTCGTTGTTTTAAGCTTGCTGACTGGAGTGTTCAATTCTGGATAATTATATTAGATCGCATCCATGTGGAGAATTCTTTGGGGGAAGAATTACATGTGTAGAAATTGTTTTTTTTGATAAAGGAAATTAGAGGGGAGCAGGGAACATTATACAGAATTGTATAGAGGAAGCACAGGATGTGAAATTCCTTAGTCTGGTGCATCACACATGTGATGTTTGGAATTATATTCTCTTTAAAAGGCACAATCATAAAGCAGTTTACAAAGTGGAGTCTAGAACTAGATTGATAACAGATAGTTTATTAAGAAAGTACTAACGCAGTGGAGCCAGTGACCAGGTTTACACTGGAGCAGGAGTGACCCACCAGATGTCTCCTAGTCCACTTAGCCAGGTGGAAGAGAGAAAAAGGCCTGCGCGTTTGCCTCCCAACTACTTGAACCCTTGTTACATTACTCTGACCGAACCCAAGTGGGCGTGGTCAGCGGCACCTGTGGCCAGCCCCAAGTAGGTGTGGTCAGCAGTATCTCTAAACAGGATTTCTCCCTACACAATCATATTTTTTCTCTAGAAAAATATGAGAATATTTTTTCTCTAGAAGTAATCTTCAAAAATGCTGTAGAAACCATCTCAATCTCATTACAGAGAAAATCTCTGCATTATAAGCTATTAGGATGGCTGTATGATGTCATAGCATTTGTAACCATGCAAAAGACCACTGATGCTTTGGGATATTATAAATCATGTGTTGTCCCTTCTCACAAGATTAATAACTAAATACAAATGACTAGAAGATGCAGGAGATACAGAAGAAGGGAAATGATCTGTTTTCTTATAAAAATGCCATTTTAAAGAACTTCCAGTTTTGCTGAGAACATTTCTTACAAATTTTTGGGCAGGTGTCACTGCGGAGGCATTACCTGAGGAGATGTTTGACAAAAAAGTTTAGTAAATGACTTCACACAAAAGTGTTTATGCCCCTTTAATGACAAATATTTATTTAATTACAACACATTTCTATACTTTGCAGGCATTGCTTTATTAACATAGTTTTGACAGTTTTATTATTGTTGGTAATGAGAGAACACTGTTCCACTTGGGTTATTTTAAGGGAGGATAGATATCACTCTGTTTTGTTCTATGACTAGTGATATTTGTATAAGGATGTGTAGTACTGTTTGATTTCCTTGAAGTAGAGGTAAGTGAGACTTTCCAATGTGAGTGGCAGGCTGGAACTGGAGAGAGTCCTACCAGGGCAGTGGAGGGATTTGTGGTAGAATTGGGAATGGCTGTCTTATAACTGTACTTGGGGTAAATGACTTTGGAAAGAAGGCCCACTGACCCGGGCAGCTTTATCCTTTCATTCTGCGGTTCCTTTTCCAGAAGAGAAGTCTCTCAGCTCTGGCTTGTGTCCTTAACCTCTATTTAGGACCTAAACTTTACGTGTATGTCCCTGACTCCCACATTAGAATCTCTGTCTAGGGGTGTGTGAAGTCTAGAATAGTTATACAGAAGACAGTAGTAAAAGGAAATGAAAATAATTAAGATTTTAGATGTCTTTTCTTAAGGACCTACTTATGTAAGAACTGGGAGAAAGTATCAAAGACTAGAATTTTCTGATATTAGGGAATGGGGTAGTCTGCACTGAAATGATCATTGATAGACACGTCTTTTTGTTTGCTTGAGACAGCCAAAGCTTTTCATGTAAAAGTAGAGATCCCAGTTTGTATCTTTGCATATAAATGAGATGTAGTCCTTGAGACATGTCCCAAAGTAATGGGACATTGACCTTTCATTGTACCCATGAATAATCTGTTTGAACTTTAGATAACTACATCTTGCAAACTGTGCATTTTATGTGATTATTTTCTCCTGAAGCAATACATCCTTGCTCATAATGATAGAATTAGATTTGTTTGTCTTGATTGATTTAAGTGTTTCTAACCAACAAATCAAATGGGAGTTCTCTAGTTTTCCCATTAAATATAATTAGATGGAGCATCTCTATAACACCATAATTGTATTTTACATCTAGTTTTTGTGACTAGAGAAAATAATACTCTTATTTCTTATCCCTTGCCTGCTGTTTGGGGTTAAAGGCATTCATAATCTTCATTAAAACTTGTTCTTTCTTTGTTATGGAAAAAATAAATTAAAAACATTGGTAAGCTAAAGATCACTATGTTCTCTTACAAAAAAGAAAAAGAATAGAAATTTTTTAACAAGAAAAGTGTTTATTCTATGCTGAGTTATTCTACATTGTACCCAAGCCCCAAGCCTTTATTGTGAACCTGTGTATAATGGAGAATTCAGAGAAAGGAGGGACTGGGATGAGAGCTCAGTTGGTAGAGCCTTGTCATGCACACATGAAGACTTCAGTTCCATCACCCTCGCTGCCAGTACCGCGATAACCGACAATAACAAACTCCACACAGAACTGTGAGTTTTGATCCCAGCACAGGGAGACACTGACAGGTGGAAATATGAGGCTCACTGGCCGGCCAGTCTAAGTGCATCGGTAAGGTCCAGATTCAGTGAGGATGCTGCCCCAAATGATAAGGTGGAGAAATGACTGAGAAAGACATGCAATATCGATCTCTGGCTTCCATGTGCATGTGCACAGCCATGCATGTGCTGTACACATGTGCACACACACACATACATACATACATACATACATACATACATACATCCATACATACACACACTCTGTTTCTCTCTCTCTCTCTCTCTCTCTCTCTCTCTCTCTCTCTCACACACACACACACACACACACACACACACACACACCTACAAGCACAAAATGGAAAAAGAAGAAACCAGGATCTGACAAGGGAAATGAAGTTTTAATGAGTTTATTGACCACATGTTTCAAAGCAAAGGTCATCCCCCTAGCCCACAATTCATTTACTTAACTCTTGTTTGTTACTAGTCTAAGAGGAAGCAGCGATGAGTTACTGTGTTGGTCTTATGGCTAGACAAGGAACAACAGTAAGACTTGTGTTACTTACCAACAAAATTCTTCACTGATTTTGCAAAATCAAAGTATGCATGTCCCTTTGGGGTATATTAGGAGGACTTTCCCCAAAGACTTATATGAATCACAGCAGTCTCCAAGGCCTGAGTCCACATACTTAGAGCAAAGCATAACAGGAAAGTCCGACCTTAGCCTGATCAGAGGACGGAAGCTGGAAATACAGATCTCATGGAAGAGTTCATGCCCTCCCCAGCATGCATCTGGCCCTCTTCATTTTGCTGTTTTCATCTGTGGTTGCTCAATGGTGCAACAAATATATTATTAAATGCTAACAGTTTCAGAAGTACTTTTGAGCTCCTCAAACAATCTTACAGGAAGAGTCCATCTCAGGGAAGCTTTACTCAGCATAACAGGGCATGGTGATCTCCAGTACCCAAGAGCTACTCTCAAGTGGGACTGAAAAGGAGGGCACGCTTATTGCAGATAGAGGACAAGCGTGTACTTCACGGGTGAGTGGGAGAGAATGGAATTCTGCAGATGGATGAAAAGGGTCTTTAAATGAATAACCCGACTTAACTTTTTGGCAAGGATCCAGTGAACTGGGAATTCACCATTGAAGTAGGTTGAACTTCCCAGATATAAATGCATGCATTTCTCTCCAGTACTAGTAGCCAAGTACTGAGGCTTCAAAAGGAACCAATTATCTTCTGTCTTCCTCAGCTTGGAAAGAGAACAATATATGGAGGACAATGTACTCCTGAGAAATCTTAGAGGCAATGTTTGAAAACTGTTTAAAGACAAACCTACCATGTGCCTTCTTTTAAAGAGTTGTAAACATCTTTTGTGCTCCCCAAATAATTGATCGTAATTGACAGATGTCCAAGCCCAATTCTTTGTAATGTGAGGAGTTTGGTTTATTATTTACTGTTGTCATTTTAAAGTTTACGTACCCAGAGGGTAACCAACTTATGCAATACTTTTGACTAATTTTGTGCACAAAACAAAGCTTCATGATGAAGAATTTTCCACTTGTGCCATCAAACCACACCTCTAAACCTTGGGTTTGGAGCACCATCTTCAAATCTTAGATTTGGGGAGGAAAGGTGATCAACCTTGTTTTAATCTCAGTCCTTTGAGGCCCAGGCTGGCCAACTGGGCTTTGACTTTCTTTTTACTCACATTTTTATTTTTATTTTCCGCCTAGTCAAATAAAATCCACACAAGAAAGAAACCAAACTGGACAAGTTGTAGATCATTAGTGGAGTAGAAAAGCTGAAGGGATAAACAAAATTGGATTCGCAGGAGACATATGGAGAAAAACAGTAATGGGGAAGTTCTAGCAAATAAAATATCTGTTTTAATAATATCATACAAAATCGTTTTAAATTTCACACATTTTAAAATTTCACATAGATTTTTGGGTGTGGAAATTAAGGGAATATGCACCAGATATGTGGGAAGGCAAGGAGGAGGGTTCAGTTTCTTACTTTAAATGGGGCACTCATTCGATCATTCACGGATTAATATTGGGCTAAATTACTCAGTCTCTAAGATCTATTAGATTTTGTGCGTTTCTAGATCTGCTACCTTTTCTCAATGGGTACCTGGATAATTGTCTACAAGTGTGTTGTTGGCTAAACTTTATATATATTTGAGGTCAGGTAGGAGTGAGTGATTGATGAAATCACAGTTTGAAATCCAGACAAAAATGTTTAGCATCTTCTAAATAAGTCAGATGTGAATAACATTCTTCTCACAGTAAGTCTTTTCAGTTAAAGAATTTTGCAGAATGCCTGGTTTTTACAGGATGTACATCAGTATCCACCAGGAAGAGATGCTGGGTTTATCACAAATCCTTATCAAGTGACTCTTGAATATAAAGTCAACGTTTGTCTTATGTTTTATGAGAACAGGGTCTCACCATATAGCCCAGGCTGGCTATGAGTTCATGATCCTCTTCCCTTAGCTTCTTCAGTGCTGGGATTCAATGTGTACCACCATGCTGGCTCAGTATCATCTATGCGCCATCGGGATGGCTACATTACAAGTGTGTACCACGACGCTGGTTCTGTTGCAGGTGTGTGCCAGCACACTGACACCATTACAGGAGTGCACCACCCTGCTCGCTCAGTATAACTTTTTATTGTGATAAAACAAGCAACAGGATCAATATGTTTAAAGCAAAGCATCACACTGTCATTTTCCAATGAAGCTGCCAGTGGCACCAGAGAGAAGCCAACCTTACTTACCTTGCTCCAGGTAGCTCAGCTCATTCAGGTTATAGAACAGGAAAAATGGCATGAAAGCCAAACAGTTGGAGAACTATTTAAAATAGAAAAAAAAAAAAAAACAAAAAAACCTTAGGCTTCCGAAGCAAGTGAGCTGAACATTTTTTTTTTTTTTTTGTTATTTTTCAAAAAAAAACCCCTGTATTCTTGATTAGGAAGCATAGGTGTGACAAGTTAGGGGTTAAAACAGAAAATGCTTTTAGTTCAAAAATATTTTTCTCCTTTTTGAGGAATATTCTGAAGTGATACAGTTTTTAAAACAATCAAAGGAGAAACCTGCTATGGGGCCCTTTCAAACATAGCTTCTTTGTGAATAGATGAGCCAAACCTTGACTGTTCTGAATACAGCTTTGCTTTGTGATTCATTCATTTCTGCTGAAGCAGTTTCAAGCAAAAGTTTACTGGTCTGTAGGGATGCATGTAGGCATATGTTACATTAGCATGGCTGTAATCATATCTGACTTTACTTGTGTCAGTTACACAAAGAACTGGAGACAGCAAGTATTTTAGTATTTCATTATTGAGGCTTTAAAGTTTCATTTGTGGGGCATGACTTGGCCTAGTGTAACAACGAAGACTACATATACTTGGTATAACTTCTGCTTGTTAGCACGGCATTTTATGCCGAGAACATAACAAATAAACATGTTTTTTTCTTTCCTGTATACTTTTTAGTGTTAATTGAAATTCTATAGTGAAGGAAGGGGATGAATAGTTATTACTAACCTACCTAGTAAATGTATTTATTTGTAGAGATTAAAATGCACTTTTTTTTATTGTGGCTCTGAACACTGGAATTCTTCAATTAGGAACCTAATCACATGAACCAGTAGCCTTTGTTCTCATGTGGTTTTGGAAGAGAAAATGGGCTGAGGGGACAGAAATGATGAAAGCCTGCCCTTTTTCAGTTACTGAAAGCTAGCATGCTAAGTGCTTTATAACATCTGAATTTTCAGCCAGGTCTGTGAAACTCAGTGAGGGGGAAATGGTGGGATGTGGTGCTGCCAATCAAAATCACCTGTGATGCGGAGATGCGTATCACAGTCCTGCCCCGCACTAGTGCTCTGAAACAGAAGAGAGTGACCTACAGAGCTCTGGTGAATAACTGATACCCAAAGAGGGTTCTGCCTAGACCACAGGGATCTAGGCATAGACATAGAAGACTTCATAATGAGTCTCATTTACTTCATTAAAAATTATTCATAAAGTAGCCAGAAATTATAGGTGCACACCTATAAACCTAGAATCAGGAAGCTGAGGTGGAAAGATTTTAAGTTCAAGGCCAGACTGTACTACATAGAGAGACTGTGACTTAAAAATTAATTAAGTTAAAAAAATTATGTAAGGCACTATCATTAGGAATCTAATATTTTAAAATACAGTTCTTTTTCAGATACTTACACATTGTAGGGTGAATATCAAATTTTGCATTGGCCCTTACTTGTTAGCTGCTACCCTGAATTTTCTTTTTCTTTTTCAAACAAGGTTTCACACTGTAATCCACTCATGGCAGTGCTCATGGCTCAGTCTTCTGTGAGCTGGAATTATAGACGTGAAACACCACTCTTTGCTTTGTGCTTCACTTCTAATGTTGAGGGGACTCAGGTCAGTTTTTTCTTACCAATGTTTATAATGGCATAATACTTTGGTCACAACTACTGAGGTGCAGTCAGTGACAGCAGAGATCTCATGACATTTGACTGGGAAATTTTAACATCTGTACATCCTTCCTCTGGCAAAACAAGATGGGCTGGGTCCTTATTGAAAAGCATTTAGTTGAAATACTAATGTTTCCAAATTTCGTTACACCCATGCAACAGATAGGGAATGGAGTGATGAAGAACAAAACATATTTTATTTTGGTAAAGAGTTAGCCTTTTAAAACCAAGCTAATACAATTTTAAATGATCTTTAATAAAATCAAACATCCTTATTTTCATCCGTAGAAGTATAATTTGAATATTTCCATATTACCTATGAGCAATGTGTAGATTAGCACAAAGAATATATTCCTTTGCTTGTTTCCCTCATGCAATAGGGAAATCTTACGCAGTTGCATTGCTGTGGTTATTCTGTAGATCTTTTTTAGCTCTTATTGCACACACATGCTTGAAGATCAAGGATACGCTCTTCTGCCCCATCTTTCAAGTTCTGTTTAATATTATATTGAATTTCAAGTATTAAATAATTAAAATTTATATTTAAAATTATGGATTTCTGGGTAGTAACTGTTCTGAGAATCAGCTATTTATACAATGCTATCAGCAGAATGTGTTATTGGTTCTTAATCCAAGTGAATTCTATATATAATCTCCTTTTGGAGCTTTCATCTGCAATAGATTTCTTTGTTATTTTAGTTTTATAGTCCGTTATTATGAAGAAGTCATTTTGATGTTTATGAGATGTCATTATTCTAAGTCATCTTTTTTTCCCAGTTGTTTTGAATCTAGACTGGCCTTGAACTCACTATGTAGCAGAGGCTGGTCCTAACATCCAGTCTTCCTTACTAAAGTGCTGGGATCATAAGCATGCCTCACTTCAACCATTTTAGTGCTTATACATTTTGAAAAGATTATAAAAGGTAATTCTTATTTCCTCTATTTGAGGCTATGCTTAAATGTTTGTTGCCATGGCAGCTAAGAAAAATGTATTTGCTTTTCATTGCTAAAAGTCAAATAGCATGATCCTCTACACATAGCATTTAGAATTTACAGCAATTCAGCACAGTGTATTGTCCTTGGGTTTACTAGCCTGGGAAGCCTGCTGTTTCAGATACCCAGGTGCTGGGATTGCAGGTGTATGTTGTCATACTTGAGTGACAGTATCTTGAATTCATTGCCAGAGAGCATATGGCTAAACATCACAGGGTGTTTTTTTCCAAGGCGGAGCTTCTGTTTTGCTAGCCTACTCACTGTAGCAAACATGTGGCTAATTTGTTTGTATTTCAACATTTTATGGTAGTATATTCAAAGTCAACCCCAACAATGTGTAGCATTTTAAAAAGAATTACTTTATTATTTTAAAGTAAGTGTGTGTGTGTGTGTGTGTGTGTGTGTGTGACTGCAGGTATCCACAGAGGCCAGTAGAAGGCATTGCACATCTAGGGTTGGAGTTTTGGCTCCATCTGATATGTCAAGAACCCAACTTGGTCCCCTGGATGAGCAGTGCATGTTTTAAACTGTTGAGCTACCTTTCCAGCCCAACACATAGAACTGAACTAGCTGTCAGTGAAATGCAACACATTTGTATTCTGATTTTTTTCTCCAGTTGCTCCAAGGATAATATTAAAGCTATTTGGAAAATGTCTTCCATGTTGTTGCTTTTTTTTACTTTTTCTGAGAAAATGCTACAAAAAAAGGACTGTATTAAGGTACCCAGTCTGCTAACTGACTTTTTGTTTGTTTACGTTTGAGACAAGGTTTCCACTGTCTAGGCTAGCCTCTTTTTGTCACAATCTATAGAGTATCGAGATGACAGATGTGGGCCACCATGCCTAGTTTATAATGTTCAGTTCTATAATATGGAGTAATATTCAGAATGAAACCTGGTTATAAAGCCAGCTGGTATGGCTGGGGATGTGGCTTGGTTGGTGGAGTTGCCTGCTTAGCATCTGCAGAGCTCTGGATCCAATTCCCAGAATCACAGAAGCCAGGCATGATGGTTCATTCTTTTAATCCCTCGCTATTCACAAGGAAGGCAGCAGGATCTGAAGTTCAGTGTCATCCTCCTTAGCCTCATAGCAAGTTTGAGGCCAGCCTGGGATACTTGATACCCTGTCTCAAATAAATAAGTAACTGTTTCAATAGTCCTCAAATGGGCACTCATCTACTAATGAAATTTCAGCACATAGTAAGCTCAACTAAGGGCTGCAGAGATGTGTCAGCCGTTAAAAGCACTGGTTGCTCTTCCAGAGGTCCTGAGTTTAATTCCCAACAACCACGAAACTATCAGTAATGAGATCCGGGACCCTCTTCTGGCCTGCAGACATACATGCAGGCAGAACACTGTATACATAATAAATAAAATAAATCAATCTTATTTTAAAGAAAAGGAAGTTCAATTAATAATTTGGAAGACTGGGCAGTGGTCAGTGGTAAATTGATTGCCTGTGGTGTACAAAGCCCTGGGTTCAATTCATGGCACCTGAAAAGAGGAGAGTAATTAATTGGGGTAAAAATAACATAGGATAGACACTGATTTTTACAAATAAAAATTAGATCTTTAACGGCAATTCATAACTACTTTAAAGTTGGACTGTTAGAAATTGAACGGTAAATTGCATCAAACGAATGAAATATGAACTTTAAGTAATGTCCTGAGTAAAGCTATTGGAGGAATATTGGTCTTTCTCATTATGCTGTTATTGGACTCCAGAATAAGGAGGAAAGAGGAAGCTGGAAAGGATATAATAAAATGCCCAAATTCTGAGAATTTGGTTCAAGTCAGAAGGAAAGAACCTCTGGCAGATTCTTCCCATTGTGAGATGTTTTAGTCCCATCTCTGCTTTAAGGGCTCAAACAATAGTACTCTCAAGGGTTGGTGTAAAAAAATGAAAGGGTGATACATAAATTGATTTTTAAATTAATTTAAAAAGTGCTTAACAGCCTTTTAGAGCTTTGAAAAACACTGAAAATTTTGAGTTGTGAATTAGTGGCTAACATTTGGGTTAGACAACTAGTACATATTCAGGCTACTGCTTGGTGAAAAAACAGGTTTTTCAAAACCAACTGATGTTTTGGTAAGATGGCTCAGTAGGCAAAAGTGCCACCAGGAAAGGCTGGAAGCCGGAGTTGAGGCCTGGGAACTCATGGTGGCTGGAGAGAACTGACTCCAGGAAGCTGCCCTCTGACCTTCTCGTGTACACCTTGGTTGCCCCTTGCACAGCATGCACAATAAATAAATTACTAAAGTAAGGAAATAAAAGGTTGACTTACTATTATAGTGACTTGAATTGCAAAACAGCCAAAATAATAAGGAAGATATTAGACAAATTATGGAAGATCTATGAAATGAAACACACACATGAAAGTAGCTTGAAGAGAAATTTAGTGGCATGAAAATCCTCACTACTTAACCAATTTAAACATTCCAAGTAGCTTAGTTGGTAGAGTACTTGCCTAGCATGTATAAAGACCTGGGTCGATCCTCAGTACCACATGAAACTGTAGTCCTGTAATCCCAGTGCTCAGGAAACAAAGGCCAGACTGCAGGTCTTCCTTGGCTAGATTGGGAGTTCAAGGCTACCCTTGGCTGCAAGAGACTCTGTTTAAAAATCAATCAATCAATCAAACAAGCAAGTAAGCAAGAATGGGGAAATAACAACAAAAGCATGTCTACCATGTTCTCACCCAGGTCACCCGAATTTGTACAAAAACTACATTTTTAAAAAAGTCACAGCTTTAGGAATCTATAGCTTTGCTTTATTATTAAGACAGGAGGTACATATGCCTGCTGCAGATCCCATTATCAACGAGTTGCATTCTAGAAGAAAAACTTCACTTGATTAAAGGAAAATAATTAACTTTAACTTGGCAGGTCCCTGGCAATAAGAAATCGGGTGGGTGTCCTAGTTAGCTTTAACTGTCAACATGATGCAGCTGAGTGTCATCTGAGGAGGGACTCTAATTGAGATCTTATCTAGGTCAGATGGGGCCTGTGGGCTTGTCTGTGGGGGATTGTCTTGATTGATCATTGATGTGGCCAGCACCATGCCCTGGGCAGATAGTCCTCATTGCACAGAATATCTGGCCTTTGAGACAGCAAATTGCATTTCTCCATGGTATCTACTTCAGCCTCTTGCCTTGACTTCCATCAGTGATACACTGGTAGACTGTAGCTTGCATGTAACTTATGCTTGTAACAGTAGCAGAATGTTCTAGTAGCTAGAACATCGGGGATACTGTTGTGGAGGATAGAAGTAAGTACTTCAATCAAATTTATCTTTAGAAAAATCAAGAGGTACCAGGAGTGCTGTAAGCATCGGGGACTATTTGGGCAAAGTAATCTTGAAGAACTTGGAGTATTTGGAAGAGTTAGCTGGGGCAGAATATAAAGAGTAGTTTAAAATTATAGAGCATGAAATGAGTCTCCTTCCTGGGTTACATGAAGCCATCCCAAGTTGGGCACTTTTGATAGGACCTCCTTGCCCAGTCTGCTTCTTTCAGAAGCCAATGTGATATGCTGCTAAGTTACTCTGTTAGCACACCATGAAAAATCAGAACAAAGTTGTAAATTATATATCATGTCTATTGTAGATTTGTTGACAGAAGTCAAGTATATTTCAGATATTGATTGCATCACAGTCACGCTGCTATGTACTGATTTGATCATAGCTAAACTGCCATCTATTGATTGCGCCATAGTCACACTGCCAACTTTTGCTGAGCTGTAGTTATGAACCCCACTGCATTCTCTCTAGAAACATCCCTTGCCACAGTGGCAGAATCTGTCCCAGGGATATGTAACTTGTGATTATCTTTTTGGCTTGCTGTGTGACTTTGTTCTTGAGATCATTCAAACACATTCTCACATGTTTTTTCAGGTCAATAAACTTTCTCTCAACAAATAACCAGAGCAAGACAGAGTGTCTCTGGATACTCTTTACATTTAATTAAGAAGGTCCCTGCTGAGCCATTACCCTATAAAGTTTATTGGCATTTTCTGATTTTGCTAATAGCCCATTATGCTCATTTTGTTTGAAAAATGTAAAAAGAAGAAACTGACATGCATCTTTTTGGAAGACACCATGGGAAAAATACACTACCTTGTTTTCAATGAATGGAATCATCTGTGGTCCCTTATTTTTTATGCTTTAAAATGTTGACTGTGGGTTGGTAAAATGGTTCAGCCCAATCTGCAAGCGTAACAACCTGAGTTTCATCCCAGAACCACACTGGAACAGTAGAGTTGATTCCTTTCCTGCCAGTATTATTTAACTTCATACAAGCATACCTACAGTTATATACCCAAAACAATCCATACAGACATAACAATAATAATTAAATATTAAAAGCTCTCCCCAAATAATGATTACAATCACATTTTATAAATAGTGCAAATTGAGGGAAAAGACAGCTACTCTGTACTTAACCTTAAAATAGTTGTTTCTTTTTTTTTTTTTAATGTATTTTGGTAGTGAGGATTGGACATATGCTTCATAAGTTTTCTTCTCTTTAAACTAGGATTTGAAGTAATCATGAATTTTGTGTTTTATTCCTGTTCTAGTTTCTTGCGTTTTGCTTTTTGTTTTGTGAGACAAGGCCTCACATAACCTAGGCTGGCTTTGAACCTACTGTGCTGCTGAAGCCTTCTTTGAACTCTTGATAGTTCTCAAGTGCTTTGCTTATAAGTGCCACCACACTCAGCTGAAGTAATAACTGTCCAAACAAGCCCCTTTCATTTTCCTAAGTTGATGAAATTGGGAAATGATGTAAATAGAAGAACAATATTTTTTATATATTATTTCATTAGCACTTATGACTAAAGGAAAAAAAAGACTTTGCTAGACATTTCCATTTTCATCTATAAAATGCACATTTTTCTTAAAAAGATGGAATTATTTGGCCATAGCAATTGTTAGGGGTTTTATTGAGTATTCCCTGCGTTTGATATGTATAAGTCTAAATTGTTTGTGTCTCAGAAGGCAAGAGGACCTGGATATAGCTCTTTAGGAAGGCATTAAATGACTTCTTCAGGATGGGTCCTGATCCTGTGTCACTGGTGTCTTTGTAAGAAGTAGACTGGTGACTCAGACACTGAAGGACAGAGGCCTAAGCACAAGCATAGAGAAGACCACATGGCGACACCTGAAGAAGGTATGTAAGGCAAAGAGAGAGGCCTTGGAAGAAGCCGAGCTCATCAGGATATGGTCCTCATCTTTGAGCCTTCAGAATGGTGAGAAAATAAATGTCTGCTGCTTAAGAAGAAATCTAGCTTTAGTTTTTCTTTCTTTTTAAAAAAATTGGATGATAGGACGACCGCATAGGCTGAACTCTATAAATAGGTTAACTTACACTTCCTGGTCAAAATTTACTTGGCTCCCTCCTTCAGAGTTCTCTGGTTCCAGGAAATCTCTAATTTGTGCTATAAGTGATCATGGCCAGTTTAAGAATGACTCACATCGTAGTTACTACTTAGACCCAAATGTATTCTAACACAGGCTTGCAAAAAACAGAAGAAATTGCCTTCAGGATTATGAAAAGGGAAAGAAATGGAAAGAGCCACGTGGCAGACACTGTGGAGCTAGTTGGCTTGCTGTGACCAATGTTCACCCTATTTTGGGGATTCATTTTACTATTGTGTTCATGAGTGCTCAGCACATTAATCTTCCCTTTGCTTCTGTCAGGGCCAATATGGCACTAGCCAGCTGCTCATGCTGTTTTCTAAGAAATCATCTAGCTCTTGACCTCAAGTGACTGGTCTTCAGGTGAATGTGAGACAAACGAGGCCTGGATTATGGTGAGAAACCATTCTTGCTTTCTGACTTAGACTATTCCTCAGTTGGTCTACACCTAGAGGTCTATCCTGAGAGCATAGACCATAGACCTAACAATACCCTGCTATTAGGTGTGGCTGCTGTGGTGGCCTCTTCCCTTTGCTCTCAGAAAGTGTTAAGCTATTCAAGTGTTAGTGAAGACCTTTCTCTACTAAGTTCATAGTAAGTAGACGTTGCCCAGTGAGGAGACAGAGGTGGCCTCTTGGACCTGTAGACTGGCAGTGTCTTTGAATGACAATCTTTGTTTTTGATAGATGAATGAACATTATTGCTTCTAGTCTTGTGTAAAAGAGTTGGTGAGTAGGATGCACTAAAAGAGCAGAGGAATGAGAGGGAAATAAGATTCGATGAGAAATGAGAGAGCCCTCTTTTACAGTCACTTTCCTGCTTGCTGAAAAAGGTCTGTCTGGGAGTAATTGCAAATAGGGGAGTGAGAGTATCGCTTAGGAAAGCCTCAGGGTGGGATAACTCGTGTGTGTGTGTGTGTGTGTGTGTGTGTGTGTGTGTGTGTGTGTGTGTATCTGTGTGCATGAACATGTGGACGTGTGTGTGCAAGAATATGTATAAGGACAGCAGACAAGAATTGCAAATGGGATCCCGAGACATCTACAGATGTACAATACCTCTAGGGAGAACCCAAAATGCCAAAGAGCTCACATGGAAGAGAACATAGCATTCTCAAGGTTTCCAAGGTGTAGATTACCAGAAACCCTGTGCTGTGCAGCAGAGCCTGGTCCTTTACAAGTGATTTAAAAACTAAGTAAATCTGAAGAATAATTCCTGTGGAAACAAGGAAGTTACTTTATTCTATTGAGGAAACAGTGCCACCTATCGGATTTCCTTCAGATATCAGCGATCATAAAAATCAGGTGGCGTAAAGAAAGCTCCTGGGTGGGATGATCCCTGAAGGTGAGACTGTTTGCTGCCGATTCCCTAGGAACTCATTAATGCATGAAATACTAAAATTAATTTCTAGTTCATATTTTCCTTCTTCCTGGAGAATATTCTGTAAGAATAGAACATTAGAAAATAGAATATTAGAAATAATAGGAACACATGAGAAAATGTTTTCAAAACCTGTGAGTTTTAGAGGTTTGATTTTGTTTTATTTTGTTTTTTTGAGACAGGGTTTCTCTGTGTAGTACTAGCTGTCCAGGAACTCTTTGTAGACCAGGCTGGCATCAAACTCAGAGATCCACTGGCCTCTGCCTCCTGAGTGCTGGGATTAAAGGTGTGCCCCAGCATGCCAGGCTCATTTTAGAGTTTTGTAGTTTTTGTACCCAGCTCCTATTGTAAAGTGAGTGAGCTAATACTTCTTGGAAATTAAAATATTAAGAAAATCCACCTCGATGGTTTGTGGAATCATTTTTATGGCCACTTTATTAAATTTACTTCTTGAAAGTGAGAAAATTGGACCTCTGTGCTGATGCACATATACAATCCCACCTTTGGGTACATCCCAGCCTTGGGTTGTATGTAGCACAGGCTGGCCCTTATCATCACTCTGCTCCAGCGTTGTGGAGGTCAGATGACAAACTTGTTGAAGTTGCTATTCTTCTTCCACCATGCACTGTCTAGTGACCGGACTCAGGTTGTCAAGTTTGGCTGCAAGCACCCTTCCCTGCAGAGTCATCCTGCAGGCCCACTGCAGGTGTCAACTGCCCAATTAAACAATCAATTTATGTTTGCAGAGTAAGTCATTGCCACAGGTTCCCATTTTGTGGTCTGACGGTTTTATGAGGCTGTAACCTTCCTGGTCCCTTAGTAACTGCCACCATCATAGATTACTGGCATCTGACGTGTGCACCAAATGGTTATTTGGGAATGGAACACTCTTAGGCATTTGAGACATTTTGTGTGTCCTTTTACATTTAAAAAATATTTATTTGCCCATTACTCAGATAAGTTTTTTTATCAATTCATTTTTCTTTTAAGAAAGTGATAGAGAGAAGCCATATACTTAGTAATTCATAGGTCCTTTAATAAGACTCTTATGAACCAGAAAATATGGTGGGGATTGGAGAAACAGACAATTGCCTAGAACATTAGCAGCGCAGAGTCTACCGAGGAATTAGTGACATTTTAAAATTGATTCTATTAGAATATATATGAGGAAGATCTAATTACTTACCAAATATTATCACTGCAGATCATCTTCAATATTGTTTATAGTGCAGAGTGATGTGATTAGGTTTCAGGGACATTCCAGGTACCCGACGCTCTGTGTGGTATAGATTTCCCTGTGGGAATGACCGGTGGGACCCCATTTGACAGAAGGACCACTACACCATAACTAAGACACCAACCAGCTCATGATTTACCTTTTAGTGAAAAGAACTCCAAACAAAGTCTCCTATTTGCAATCTTTGAACATGTTCTCCTCATGGGAGGAACAGTAAATGTGGTCAGAGATCTTCAAGTATATTGCTTTGTCCCTGAGACACAGCTTCCGTCCTGAGGTTTTAGCCAAGCAGGGACTGGATCACTCAGAGCCTGAGTAACTCCTGTGTGGAGTAATTACTGATGCATTTCCAGAGTCTAAGATCCATGGGAGGGAGGAATAGACTTTCACATTCCTCCACTGGCAACAGGATTTTGACATTATTTTAAACGTTGGGAAAGCATGCTGAGATTGGTGGAAGAGTTTGGCTACTTCTGCATAAAAGTTGTCAAGCGCATTTTTAAGATACTTAAGTTTTTCATTTATACTATTCTAGAGTCATGACAGTGAACAGAACCTGAGGAACAGCACCAATAAACATACAATGGAGAAATCTCTGACTGCTGAGAGTGGGAGAGTTAGTCCTCTTCAGGGATGGGCCCCTTAAATGGTTATTCAATACCAAGTGGTCAGTTCTGAAATCATATACACACAAGCAGCACTAAACAAACCCATCATGTTGCATTTATGTATGTATGCTTACACGCACACACACACACACACACACACACACACACACACACCAGTAACAAAGAAAAGGCTATAAATTTGAGAGGGAGTGAAAGAAGAATGGGAGAGGTGGGGGAAAGGGGAAATGATGTAATTACTTCAATTAAAAAGTAAATTAATTAATTAAAAATCATATGGCAGAGGAAAAGTTTGTAAATAGAGAATTGTTTGTATTTTAACTATATGAAACCAACTGGTTGAAAAGTAGATAATATAATTACACAGGAAAAAAGGGGAAAGCTAGACATGTATTCTCTCTCTCTCTCTGAGACAAGTTTTCTCTGTGTATACCTGGCTATCCTGGAACTAGCTCTGTAGACCATACTGGCTTTGAACCCAGAGTTCTGCCTGCCTCTGCCTCCCAAATGCTAGGATTAAAGCCATGCACCACCACCACCGGCTCTCCCCCCTATGTATCAGCTCCTGAATTTTAAAAATTGAGAGGAATGACAGAACTTACTTCTTAGGCTTACTTAAAAAAAGTAAATAAAGCCAGATGTGATGACGTATGCCCTTAATCACAGCCTTTCGGAGGCAGAGGCAATCAGATCTCTGTGAGTTCAAGGCCAGCCTGGTCTACATAGTGAGTTCCAGAACAGCCAAAGCTATACAGTGAGACCCTGTCTCAAAAAAAATTGCTCCCCAAATAAATAAAACATCCATTCATGGTGGTTTATACTCATAACCCCAGCTCTTGAGAAACAGAAGCAGGGGGGTTTCTATAAATTTGAGGCTATTCTGGTCTACATAGCAAGGCCCTGTCTCTAAAATCAACAAAAAATAATATTAATAAAACATGTGGAAGAGTTGTCATAAATAATAACTATTTTTGTTGTTTTTATGACTAGCACAGTATTTTAAAGATAATTTATTTCTTTACTCTTCTTTATTTGGTTTCATTTTTGAGACCAAGTTTCCTGTAGCCCAGGTTGAGCTTGTCTCCACCTCCCACACTCGGGTTACAGGCACACCACCACATCTGGGGTTAACTAGTCCTGGATGCCATTTCTGTGGAATTCTGGTTCCTCATGTTCAAAACAATGGTTGTAGGCATCCCAGGGCACTGATGGCTCTAAAAACTTCTGAATGTTTTCTGTATCTTGGGGTTTGAGTGTGTTGTATGTAGATAAGGTGACAATGTCAGGATTAATGAAATTCCACAAAAACATACTGTGAAATGGAGCCGGTACTTTCCCCGCCTTTCTGCTCTATCTTATTTAATTGTAAACATTTAGAAGATAGGATACAGGTGATGGGAAGAGGAGATATAATTTAATTTCTCTCCTGGCACTCTTGGGTAATGGGCTTTAATTGGGATCTCAGATTGTTATTTAGATACAAGGCTTATGGATCAAAGCTATTTTGTATGTCAGATATAATTTAGATGGCTTCGGACTATGTATGAGAAACAAGGATGGATTTTAGTGGCCTTGATTAGCAAAGCCTGTGGTCTATTTTTCGGTCCATTGCACTAATACTTATATCTAACAGGAGCCAAGGCACACATGTGTAAGGGCTATCTTTGCAAAAATCAGCTGTCACTGCTGGCCAGATAAGTCTTTCTATCAATTGTTCTGGAAAGGCCTGGCACACATCTCTTTATTTTTCTAATGAATAAGAAATGATATATTGAATTAGCTGCTTTGCTCACATGATCTCATCCACAGATGACTGCTCAATTATTTTATTTGCAGTTAATAGACCAAGGAAATGATTTTTTGGAGTTGACAGGTCTGTCACACAATGCTTTTTAAAAACTTGGGTATTCAACTATCCACTCATCAGGAATTTAAAAAATACATCAGCTGGGTCTGGTGGCACATGTCTTTAATCCCAGTGCTGGGGAGGTTGAGGCAGGAGGATCAGGAGTTGAAGATCATTTTTGTTCATATATCATACTTGAGGCCATTTAAGGCTACATGAGACCTTGTTTCATAAAATGTTACTTTTCCGTGATAAGGTAAGGAAAAGGGCAAATGACTACTGGAGATGGGGCCACTTAGTGACTGTTCTGTAAAAGGTCTCCATATTGAAGAGAGTTAGAACTTACAAGCCTAGCATTGTTTGCTATGTGTATCTCCTCCCTCACTCTAGACACCTCTGAATGGGGAAGTACCTGACCAGGGAGGGTGGTTAGCTTGTACATGACAACCCCAAGATTACAATTTTAATATAGAAAAAGAGAAATAAAAAAGTAGCAAGTTTGTATTGTTCAGAGCTAAGGCAGACTGCATAGAATAGAGGACATACGGTGCAGCACTTGGAGTGAGTGACACAGCTGTCCTTGGCCCAGAGAGGATGACGTCTTACATGTAAGGAAAACTAGTATCTAATGCATACAGCTCCACCTGCCAGGGCTGATTACAGTGCCTTACCAAAAAAGAAATATTTTGTGAATCAGGAGTGTGTGGATTAAAAATTTATAGAAGCTATTCACAACATCTAAACAGCTGTGCACCAGTAAGAACAAGTCAGATGCTGCTGCAATAACAGCCACAAAGCTCACTTATAGTGGGAATTTACCAATACGGAGTCAGGTAGAAATATAAGGGTATTTAATAGGGAAAAGCCTTACTTACAGAGCGACCTAGCCAGCCGGCGTGGTAGTGGTCTGTACCGCAAGAAGCAAAGAGAAACTGAAAGCAGTCACACTACGTCACTCTGACCATGCCCTCACAAGCGTGGTCAGGCACACCTGTAGCCAGCCCCTAAGAAGGCGTGGCTACAGCTTCCCCTACACTCACTGGCCTCAAATTCTTCCATGGGTGCACCTTAGGCTACTGGACTCTGCTCTGTACAGCATATGGGGTACATCCCCGCCCAGCCTCCAGTATCTGGAGCATTGAAACACCTCACTGCAATGGAAAAGAACATGGGAAAAGTGTTGAGTGTGAAAGTCTCACAGGGAATGATCAATGATTCTTTACTCATATTTCATTGGTCAAGGCAAGTGTAGGAGAGGGTAGTCCCAAGTTACACTGAAATGTAGACCAGGTGAATTCCATCTGTCACAACCAGAAAAGAGTAAATTGTATTTCTGACTCCTAGTTAGTGTCAGGGTTTTAAAATCAAGAGATTAAGTGATGGAGACTCAATAGTCATCAACCACACACACACAAAAGGTTGTTATGCATGCTGGTGTGGGCTTTCTTTGAGGAAGTCCATTTAAGGATGCATCTGTGAGCATCTGATTTCCTGAACCAGAAACGTATGTTTTATTTCCTGAAAATATTAATTGTATGTTATCAGCACAAAGGAAAATCTTATTTCCTTTGTAAGTGGGCATATTTACTCAAGGTGAATATATACATAGCAGACACAAGAACCACCTCCCCAAGAATTCAGCCTAACCCTAAGTTTGAGAAATTCAGTCTTTACAATGCCCGATGGCATATTACTATGCTGTTTTACAGAGCAGGAGCTGAGGCTGGTAGGTCTCTATTTTCATAGTGCATTCGTAAGCAGCAACAGAGCATTTCCCAGAACCCCTAAGTGCTGTCATCCCTGGTGCTGGATGCCTGCAGCCTGTGTGATTCAGGGGAGTGACTGGGGGAGAGTTAAGCAACTAGCCAGCTAGAGTTGGGGAGGAGTCTTCCACCTCAGCTTTTTGTGGTAATCTTGCACATAGTCGTAGCTGAGCGAGCAAATACTTTGTTAATGGTTTTCTGAGCTTTGGCTTTAGGAGTTCAGTGATCCTTGTTTTTCCTGGCTTTGTCAGAAGTGGGAGCTGAGAGTAATCCAGAAGACACCAGAGCCCTTCCGGGTAGGTTCCTGGCAGAGCTGCCTCTATGCCTGGATGTAGAGAGTACATCAGATTTTATGAGTCTAAGCTCTGGGGAAGTTCACAGGCCTGTGGTGTTAGTCTGCATTGCCCTAAGACTAAAGGGCCTGAAAGGAGTGCTTTAAATCAGTGGCAGGCATTTCAGACAAACAGAAGGCAGACGGTGACACTTTCAGTCAAAGACAAAGCTAGCACCCTAGGAGTAGTATGGGGTCAACTAATTTTGGGCTCATGACTGTAAAAACTCTAAAATTTCTTTTAAAAAATGACTACTAAAACATGTCAGATACTGTGCCAAGCCCTTCTCCAGATTGTGTTATTGAATCTTTAATGGTGCTTTGGGAGGCAACTATCATTATCTCAATTAGAGGTAGGCAGATTGAACTCCAGAGAGATTACCTGTTTTCCCTAAATGATGGAGCCCGAGACAGTGGTACTCTGTGTCGGACATCTGCTTCCTTTAGAAATACCCTTTATCTGAGTCTGTGCTCAGTTGAGTGGCTCTTCACAAATTAAGAAGTGACAACCTAAAGTCTCCACTCAATGCTCAGTCCCCCACCACCCCCTTTGATTTGGTGCAGAAAGTGCCCAGGAGCATTCTTATGAATGGCTGCAGGTTTGTCAAGCACACATTGTTGTCACGTAATATCATTTTGCTCTGTGAGGATAGAGACCATAACTAAACATTGGCTTTATACCCACTATTCCTGATGTGGCAGCTTTCAATTGAGGACTGGTTTTATGAAGTGCACCTATTTTATGGTTAGCCTTTTTATTTTGCTCATTAAGAGAAGACTTATGCCTTCAATTTTAATGGGAGTCTTTGTTTCATGAGTGTGTTATCACATAAGGGGCTTACAGTTTGCTCTGAATTATGCCACAAAATGTCTACAGCTATTTAACTATATTTTTCATACCCTTAAAATGTGGGAAGAAGAAGAAGACTACAGATGTAGAGCTGTCGACAACTGGAACTTGTGACATTAGAGAATATAATTTAGCTGTTTCCAGAAAGCTACAAGGCGTGTCTTTAAAAAAGGTGCTGTTCTGATGAGCTCCAAAACATTAATTAATAAAATGAAAAGAAATGGGTGTAATGCATGGTGACCAGGTAGACAACTTGGGGGAAGTGGTAAGGCACATGGGACAAAGTTGTCACCTAGACTTGGTTCCCATCCAAGGTGTCTCACAGGTAGTCACATGACTCTCAACACCTTAAACCATTATTTAGAAACTTACTTCCTGATAGTTACTGTCTGGAGTTTGCAGTTCCTAATTTGTAGGGTTCTTCTGAGGATGAAATATATGATACTAGGTACCTGGGGTGAGCATGATTGAGCAGGGATTGCTGTTCTCATCATGGCAAAGCCCCTGAACCAGGACTATGGTCTTCCCACATCAGCAGATGTACTATAGGGCTGGAGGCACGGCTGAATGTTAGAGTGTTTGCCCAGTATGTGATATTCTGGTTCAATCTTCAGGACTACAAAAAGCCAAACCTAATGCAGATGTCATATTTTCCTTATATCTACAAACCAAACTGTGTCAAGGACAAATCTTTATGGTAGTCACTAACCTTGTGTGGAAATTTACAATTCTTAGTTTAACCATTTTCAGAGTCACTCCTCTCTCATTGACCTTCCCAGCCCTGTTTTTCTTTTGTGGTGCAGGTCAGTCTGTAGCTACTCCTCCAAACTAATATATTCCACTAAGCCTCTGGAAGTAAAATTTACAAGTGTTGGGAAGTTCCTGAAATGTACAAGATTTACAGGAATCTTCCAATTATACACTTTGTGGCAAGAGTAGATACCTCAGTAGAGCTGTCTCAGAGCAGCATGTGAAGCTACAGGGATGCAGCTTTCAGTAGTTATTGCCCATGATGAGGTGAATTTTTGGTGATGTAACTGCTTTAAGTCATCCATGCTCCTTTAAATAACCCCAATAAATTCAGTGACTCACTAAATTAGGCTTGGGTCTATAGTTGGTGCCCTGTAAAGAGTGAGTAGAGGTTTGTTCATGTCTTCCCAGGAAAAGTCACAGAACATGGTTTTGAACATGGGGCCTTGTGGCCAAGTGTTCTACTTCCCAGCCCAACCCTTGGCATTTTATTACATGCATTTCCTAATGTATACATGGCATGTATGTGTACACGGAACACTCTCATCTTCACTTCCTTTTTTGCCTCAATCAGAAATAAGATTAGGGAAAGATGAGAATTGGGAGATGGAGATGAAGTACTTGTAGGTTGAAGGTAATGGGGTAACTAATCATGTAGGATCACACAGAGCATGCAATATTTAGGCACTGGTGGTCTAGAAGGATATTTAGGGGTTGGCAGTTGCCTTTGCTTATGTTAAAAATCAGCATCTTAAGCTGGGTGGTGCTTGCCCACACCTTTAATCTCAGCACTTGGGAGCCAGCAGCAGGTGGATTTCTGTGAGTTTGGGGTCAGCCTGGTCTACAGAAAGTTTCAGGACAGCCAGGGCTACATAGAAGAACCCTGTCTAAAACACACACACACACACACACACACACACACACACACACACACACACACACACACACACACACAAAATCAGCATCTTGAAGAAATCATTTAGAGATACCGACATACAATGTACATATACTATGTATGTATTATGCAGATCTTGAAATTTTGAACATGTCTATGTTCTACCTTCCTAATTTTTTAAAATAGTGATAACACATAAAAGTTTAGCTTGAATTAAAGTTTACTCTGTTTTGTTTTTTTGTCTTCAAACAATGAAAACCAGCAGCGATTTTTTTAATTAAAGCTGCACAAGCCTGGTGAAGGAAGAGACAAATTAATAAGCCATAATAGAGTCAAGAAAGAAATCAAATTATATGATAAATGAGTAACTGTCTGGATTCAATGAAGGGGTTGCATACAGGAAACAGCTTTGATTATCTCTCAATATTTAACTTAAATAAATTCTGTCATCTCTCTTCCCTTGCCTTGGATATTTTCTCAAGTAATCTTCTGCCTTTTTGGTCACTTTAATGTGATAAAATGGTTTCCTTTATAAACAGTAGAAGTCTTGGCCAAGTATAGCAAGCCTTTACACTAATATCTAATTTAAAAATTCCGCCTCTCCCCTGCTTCAGAACTGACCTGAGGCTGACTATGGCGTCATCCAGGCTGAAGAGAGCCACGGTTACACTTTCACATGCCTTGCCCACCCTCTTGCTGTTAGCTCTTTGTGGAGACAGGAAGATAGCTAATAGAGAAATGGAGGTCAAGACATCGTGTTTTCCTGCCCATTTGCTAAGGTTGCTGGATTTGAGCAAGGGTGTTTCTGGGTCTTTTTAAAGTCATCGCAGTCCTGATAGTCATTTCTTGCTGCAATGCTTTGCTTACCCACCAGCGTTGTGCCGTGAGCACTCGAGAGGCAATGCCCCAGTAACTGCTTTCATCTTAAAAGAAATTGGATTATTTCCAGCTGGGAAAGCTTATGAACTTCTCCAAAGAAACTGTCTTGGTCCCTCTTTGTCCCACATGGTTTGCTTTGTGAACAGTGCCCCATAGCATTCTCTACCTAAAATTCTATCCAGAAGAAACAATATCCCTAAGAATTCTGCAAACTATTTCTTCTAACTCCTCATGGGATGGGTTTCTGCCATGTTCACTGGCTGAAGCTTCGGCTTAAATCCTGAGCCAAGAGAGTTTTATTCTAGATTCTCTTTTTTAAAGATTTATATTTGTTTTATGCGTATGAGCGTCCTATCTGCATGTACAACTTTATGTTAGAAGAGGAGATCCAATTCCATTTTAGATGACTGTGAGCCACCATGTGGTTGCTGGGAATTAAACTCAGGTCCTCTGGAGAGCAGCCATTGCTGTTTGACTACTGAGCCATCTTTCCAGCCCTTATTCTACATTCTTAATCAAATGCAATAACTAAACTGTTTGGAAAAAGTTCTTTCAAAATGATATTTTGATATTAGGCGAAACATGTGGAACACAAGGAATTTATCTCTACAATGGTACACATATGCAAAAATAAAACCTGAGATAGGCTGACAATTAAAATGTAAAATAAAATAGACTGAAGTGTTAGAAAACCATGATGCTGACAGCTTTCTTCCAAGCAGGCCTTTCTAAATATGATGCCGACGCTAAGGAAGCAACACGGGAAAGAAGGCTCAGGCAGTTTGTAAAAATTAACTAACCACACGACATGCACTGTTAACTGTGTCTAAAGATAAATGATACAATGTATAAAAAGCACTTATAGCATTCAGTATTTAATGAGATAATTAAGAAGAATATGGATATAAAAGAAATGAAAAAAGGATAAAAATAAACAACTTGACAAAAAGGGGAACATCAGTTGTTGTTCCACAGACAGCAGCAATTGTGACTGAGTGTTCAGTCACACAAATAACCTGTCTTTGTCACTTGCTTTTCCTCCCTGCTCAGTCTTTATTCTAATGCTTTATGTCACTCTCTGGGTGACATTGTCCTTCCTCCAATGAATATAATCTTTATTTTGCTTCCCAATGTACATCCAGCGCTTGTCCACAGTAGATGTTCATGCATTTGTGGGATGAATGTATAAATAAATGAGAGAATTCACAGAAAGTAAATTGAAATACTTACAGGACAATTTACCTTCTGTGTTGAAGAAGATTTAAAACTGAAAATACTAGCACGGGGGAAATAGTGTATTCTCATTCTTAAAGAGTATACTAGCAACTTTAGAAATTTATTTTAAAACAGACTGGAGAGAAGGCTCATAGTTAAGTGCACTGGCTGTTCTTGCAGAGGACTAGGGTTCAATTCCTAGCACCCACTCTGTGGTGCACAACTGCCTGTAACTTCAGTTCTATGGGATCTGATGCTTTCTTCTGGCCTCCTGGGCAATTATTGAGTGTACATTGTACTCAGACATATGAAGGTAAAACAACCATACACATAATAAAATAAAATATTAAAAAAGAAATTTATCCCAGGAAATTATAAAAGTGTACAAAGACACATTTAGTCATTTAATAATATATTAATTTTATAGGGAAATTATTATTGAGTAGAACACCTATGAATACATCAGAAATTGACATTTATAAGGCAATCAAATACTACTTAGTCATTAAAAGTGGTTTTATAGACCAGTATTTGTGGACATCAAAGGTCTTTGCATAGTCAGATATGCTGGCCCATGCCTATAATCCAGTATGTGGGAAGTAGAGGCAGGAGGATTAGGAGTTTGAGGTCATCCTCAGCTACATAGTGAGTTTGAAGACAATATGGGCTACAGGAGACCTTGTCTCAAAATTCAGTATGTAATTTAATTCTGTTTTTGCAAGCAGTTTGCAAAACATTGTTAGCTGCTAAAGTATTAACCACAGTTAACTTGAGTCATTTTAGTGGCCACTTAATTCGTGTGCCCATTTTCACAGTCTGAACACTTTATAGAAAAACACAGAAATCGGAACAAGCAGCTACTACAAGATTTTTAAACATTATTGTCTTAGTTAGGTTTTTTTTTATTGCTGTGAAGAGACACCACAGTAACTCATAAAGAAAACATTTCATTGGGGTGCCTTGTTTACAGTTTTCAGGGTTCAGTCCATTACCATCACGGCAGAGAGCATGGTGGCAAGGAGGCAGACACGGTGCTGGAGTAGTAGCCGGGAGTCCTACATCTTGTAGGCAACAGGAAGTGAACTGTGGCACTGAGCGAAGCTTAAGCAAAGACCTCAGAGTCCACCTCCACAGTGACGCACTTCCTCCAACAAGGCCACACCTCCCGGTACTGCTACTTCTTTTGGGGGCCATTTTCTTTCAAATCACCAAAGTCATTTAATTTATTATTTGTGTGTGTGTGTGTGTGTGTGTGTGTGTGTGTGTGATGGGCATGTGCACCTGCTACACACAGTATACATATAGAGTCCAGAGGACAACTTTTGAGTGTCACTTCTCTCCTACTGTACATCCCAAGGGTCAAACTCAGGTGGTCATCAGGCTTGTGCAGCAAACACTTTTACTCCCTGGCCCCCAAACAGTTTCTTTCCCCGCCTCTAGTTTGTTTTCCCGATTGTATTCTTATTTGTTGTTACTGCCACCTAGTGGGTGATAGCTCCATGGTTCCTTTACTGTTTCACTGTTTGAGATCATAGTATTTGCTTTTTTTTTTTTTTTTTTTTTTTTCTGCAGAAAAATCTTACAAAAGTGAAAAAAAAGAACAACAACAAAAAACAAAACAAAGCAAAAAAAAAAAAAAAGCTGAACAAGGCCACTGACATGTTAGCACACGCCTAATAGTCATTCTCCAAAAGTAACATTTCCATAAGTATTTATTTGTAAATTTGTAAAAGCTTCCCTTAACAATGTACTCAGTTATAAATGATACCATAATACTCTGCCTTAAAGTTGCATGTGGTTAATTTATCACAAGATGGCTCCATTGACTTTGGATGGACTCATGTGCCTGTTAGCAAACTGTGCTTGTAGCTGGGGGAGTGATATCCAGGTTACTACACACATCTTTTCCCTCTTACCACTATTGTCATTAGAGCTGATAGGTCTACCGTTCAACCATTTCTCATCCTTGTAGAAATTTTATGTTACTCTCAAATGTAACATAAATAAATAAAAGACCCAGAGGCAGATATTGGGGTTCGAGCTTTGAGCTGAATATCAGAAAAGGAAAACAACTGGCCACTAGCTTCTTACCTCTATGTTAGGCTGAATGGGTTGATCCTATGAGCTGTCACCAAGCCTCAGACTGTAACCTCTTCTCAGCATGGCTGGAGAAGGAATGCCTCTGTGAGGCCTTGCTTCTGTCTTATGTACTTCCCTAATGTTGGGATTAAAGGTGTGAGCTATAATTCTCTACACTCTTGTGTAGATCTGGGTGGCCTTGGACTCACAGAGATCTGTCTACCTCTTAATCCTGAGTCTTAGGATTAAAGGTGTGTACCACCACCTCCTAGCTGGGATTCAAGGTGTGTGCCTGGCTTCTATAGTTTGTGGCTGATTTTGCTTTCTGAATCCTCAGACAAGCTTTAATAAATCATGAATAATATATCACCACACACAAATTCTGCTCAGCTTTAGCACTAAAGGAAGCCCTTTTATAACCATTATAAAGCCATTATAACCCTCACCATCCTGGGTGCTTCAGCATGCTAGCCGAGGCTTGCTCTGAGTTGCGCACCCGGACCAGTAAATTCTATTGCTCACATAGTCCCATCATGGTTTCTTTTGGGCTTTAATGCCAAAACAGCAAACTGGATTTGGGCACAAGGCACCCAGTACAGCCTTACTCAGTAGTGTTTTTGCTCAGTGTGCTTGATAGATAATGACCTCAAAAGCATAAGTCATAGTAAAATACAGCAAATGCAGTAAAACAGTAGGGCGTGATGGATCTGAAAGATATAGTTAGCTTTATTTTAGATATAATTTAATTATAATTTTATATAACTTAGTTGCCAAACAACTGCTCTGTAGTGTTCTTGAAAATTTAACAATGGCTTCTGCAAGCTTGCATGAGCAGAGCCCACAACCACTGCACATCGTCACTGCCTTTGCTTTCAGAATTGTTTTTATTGTTTGGAGACAACTCAGAGTCATGAAAGAGAGTCATCCTTTGGGTTTCAAACTTGTTCTCAAGTAGCAAATGATTTGTACCAATAGTGCACGTTAGGAAAGTGGAAAGTGGTGCTCCTCCTCCTCCTTTTCCTCCTCCTCTTCCTCTTCCTCTTTGTTCTTCTCTTTCTCTTTCTCCTTCTTCTCTTCCTCTTCCTTCTTTTTTGTTTGTTTCTTGTTTTTATCAGTGTAGCTCTTGCTGTCCTGGAACTCACTCTGTAGACCAGGCTGGCCTTGAACTCAGAGATCCACCTTCCTCTGTTTCCCAAGTGCTGGAATTAAAGGTGTTGCTACCACAACCTGGCATGATGTGTTTTTTAAGTCTTTCAATACCCCCATGTTTAAGGAAGGAGGATGTGCAAAGGTTACAAGTAAAGTTATAAAGTATTGAATGAAAATATCACTATGTAGTAATTGGGACCTATGCTTCTCCTGAAACTGGATGTGGCCTAGCAATCTAGAACTTACCCATTACAAGGCTTTATATTATCCTTTCCAGATCCATGTACATGAATTAAAAAAATTATGTGTATGGGTGTATGTCTGTGTACCATGTTCATGCCTCCTGACCTCAGAGGCCAGAAGGGGCTCTGGATGCCTTGGAACTGGAATTACAGAGGGTTATGAACTGCTGTGTAGGTGCTGGGAATTGAAACACAGTTCTCTGGAGGAACAGTGCTCTTAACTACTGAGTTATATCTCTCCAGCTCCATCTACAAACATTTTAATCTTTTAATTAAAATAAAATTCTATCAGTTTCCGCTTCTCCTATCCCCCCCACCACCCACCCCACTCCCCTCTTGATGCCTGTAAAATTCATGGTCTCTTTTTCTTTAATTACAATCAATTGTTCTACATAATTATAAAAATAAACACACACACACACACACACACAACAATTTGGGTTTAGTGTTATTTGTATGTACATGATTTCAGGGCTGACCACTTGGTATTGGATAACCAATGAGGGGACTCATCTCTGGAGACCTTGTCCCTCTCTCAGCAGTCCATAGTAGCTTGTAGTTCTTTGTCTAGGGGTGAGGACTTTCAGATGTTCTCCCTCTGTGTTAGCTTGTCTGGTGGTGTTCTTCTTTGGGTCTTGTTTAGGCGGCCATATTGTTGAGGTGTATTGTGTAGTTTCCCTGTCATTTCTAGAGATGCAGTGCAGTCTTACAGCAGCTTTCCTGATCCTCTGGCTCTTACAGTTTCTCTACCCCCTTTTCTTAAATTTCCTGAGCTGTAGGTGCAGGACCTGTGCTACAAGGTTCGAACTATGTAAGCCAGGCTGGTCTTGAATTTCCATGCATTCTCCTACCTCTGTCTTCCTTGTGTGAGGATTAAAGGTAAGAGTCACCATAACTCTGTTTTGTTTTTGAGATGGGTTTCATGAAGCCCAGGTTGGTCTCAAACTCACTATGTAGGTGAGGATGATCTTAAACTCCCAACCTACCTGCCTCAACCTCCGAGTGCTGAGACTACAGGTGTGCACCACCACACCCGGTTTATGTGGTGCTGAATCTGGGGCCGTGTGCTAGGCTAGCATTTTACCGACTGAGCCACATCTCCACTATTTTATTTTTAATAAATTTTAGTGTGGACTCACTGAGGGATGAAGAGCAAATTATTTACTCTAGGACTCCCCGGTTAGTTCTTGCTAATAATTTTATGATAAAGTATTCATTCAATATCCGATATTTTAAATAATAGGTGGGTATTTTCTCATCAGTTCCTTGTTTCTCATTACTGAGATAGTGAGCTAGCAGATGCTTCTGTAGGTGATGGTGTGTTCCTAGTGTCCCTAGCGTCTGCTAGCTCTGCCTCTGTGTCCTGGACAGGCTCATATTTTCCCAGGAAGCCTTTCCTGAAGGCCCCAGGAGAATGCTTTTAGACTTCACCCTTTCTCTTTCAAAGACAAGCATGTTCTAAATAATAGCGCTGTTGCTCATTATTGTCATAATAATAATAATAATAATAATTATTATTATTATTATTTGAAGCAAGGTCTTTTGTTGATCACCATGGCCCTTCCTGAAGCTCCTATTATAGCCCCATCCTCCCCAGTGCTGGCATCACCACACTCAGCCATGCTTGATGATCTCGATGGACTAAATCCATGTCCACTTTTATAGCTGTAGTGTGTAAGGCAAAGACTTTATTCTTTTGAGACCTCAGTCTATTTCATGCATCTATTATCATCTGCTAACTTCAAATATTCAGAATGTCACAGGACCAAAGATAGTTGCCGCTCTTAGAGTTAGTAGGTCATAGTGAGATTTTCACTGTCTTTTATCTGTAGATGAAATCAATTCTGAATGATTTATTATATATATATTATATATATATATTATATATATATATATATGGTGAGATGGCTTAGTGGGTAAAGAGCTTGCAACACAAATCTAATGACCTAAATTCAATCCTCAGAACCCACATAAAAGGGAATGAGTAAACCAACTCCACAAAGGTGTCTTTGGCCTCCACATACACATTGTGGCACACAAACCCACATACATACACACCACACACACACACACACACACACACACACACACACCCCACACCCATCCCCCACAAACACATATCTACATACATAGATACAAGCAGACATATACACACATACATACCACACACATACACACCACACACACATACACATAGACACACATACATAGACACATACACACACACATCACACACACACACATATAAAATTTTAAAGTATGTATAGAGCTCTATATTGATATATGCTCACTTTATAAAGACTAGATTTTTTTTTTTGGTTTTTTTGAGACAGGGTTTCTCTGTGTAGCTTTGGAGCCTATCCTGGCACTCGCTCTGGAGACCAGGCTGGCCTTGAACTCACAGAGATCCACCTGCCTTTGCCTCCCCAGTGCTGGGATTAAAGGTGTGCTCCACCAACGCCCAGTCATAGAATTTTGTTTGCTGTAGGGAGTTATGCCATTTACATGGAGTGTAGTCATGACCCTAGGGAGTTATGCCATTTACATGGAGTGTAGTCATGACCCTAGGGAGTTATGCCGATTACATGGAGTGTAGTCATGTAGGATGGTGGCTTTTCCACCAGATGTTGCACTTCAGTTTTTGCACCCTTATGAAGTTTTATAAATATTTAATACTTCTCAGTCTGTGGTGTTTGAGGCATTAAATCCTGGCAAACCTTTATTGAACAGAGCATCCCTCCTGACCTTGTGCTCTTGTGTTGCCACATTTCATTTGCAGCCTGAATGAGCACAGCTGACACATGGAAGGACCCTCAATGGGGACTTTGGGGTGGGGGAGGGGCAAACTTCTGGTCTTCTGACATCAGAGCCATTTGGGATGTCATTAAAATATATTAAATAATTCTAAGAGGTGGGAGGAAATAGACTCTCTAAAGAGAATTCCGAAGCTTTTCAACTGAATCCTTTATGAAATAAGTGCCGGAAAAGTCTGGTACTGTCCTGAGTTCCAAGTGAATGTGGTGGATTGCTTTCCAAGGAGGAGGGGGATCTGTGAGTGTGGGCTACAGTTTGGTTTTCCTTGGGTGACGAATTCCAACCCAAATCTTTTCTCTTACAAGTGAGCAGAGTGAAGCCAAAGACAAGAAGTCACTTTCTCAGATTGCACAGTCCTCTGCTATAGCTGAACCTTGCACCCATAGGGCCTCCATTACAACCACTTTCTGTGCCTGACATTCAGTAATAGAAACTCTGAGCTCTCCCTTCTGATGCTCAAGGAGGACCTGAGATGACCAAAATCCCCCTTTAGCATCATGTCCTTTGTTGTCTGTGGAAAAGCCTATGCTTCCAAAGTCATGGCACAGTGACAATGCCAAGAGTATAGCATTCTGTAATAAGCCAAAAAGTTAAATAATTTAATGTCTCACTCAAAAAATTGTCAAATCCACGTATCTTTTGATGTTAAAGTTTTTAACATCAACATCCATATTATCGTAATCAGAACCTCACACTTCGGCTCGTTAATTGTCCTCTAACTGATCTTCCACACAAAATCTTGGTGCAAATGGCAGGAGCAGGCAGCAGCTTTTAGTATTTTAATATTTAATCATTTCACTCTCAGCTTGAGGTAGGTAGACAAAGGAGCTTGTGAGTGGAGCAAGGAAAATTGTGGAGTTCATTGTCCCTCACAGAGAGAAATCTAACACACCCTTTCATATGCCACACACAAAAATTAGATGATTTTTATATTTTCAGATCTTTTGGCTTTTTTAATTTCAGGGAGATTTGCCCAGAGAATATACCAACTCAAGAGCATCAAATATTCTTTCAGCGATGAACCATTTGAAGAACTTTCTTAGGCGCTATTGGTTCCTGAACTGAGATGTGTATCGCTGTCCAGGCTCAAAGACAATAGGCAATCCAGACACTGGAAGCACAGAGGCTCCTGGCCACAGGCTCTACTTCCAGAATGATGGGGCAAGTTCTGTCAGCTCCTCATGAACCAGGCTCCTTGGATCAGGCTGTGAGGAAGACAGTGGTTTCCCCTGACAGCTTGCTCTACCACACCCTTGGCTGACAGGAAGACCAACTTGAGGGGTTGAAGAATTGCATGTGAAATCCTGGGTCAGATTTTTTTTCTTCTACTCATTTTTGGTGAATTTATCCCACCACCAAAATTAAGAAAGGGGTGGGAGTATGGAAATTTTTTGCAGTGGCAAATTCCCCAGTAGAGTCATTACATGTGACTGTGGTTGCTATAGCAACCACCATATAGCATTCACAGAAGTTCTTTACTACGGTGTAAGGGGATCTAAAATTAGAAATCATGTGTCTTTTCTAGGCAGCAACACAATCTTTCATTATTTAATTAGCTTAGCATAGGATTAAAGCATTAACCATTCTGTTCTAGAGTGTAGGTTTGTGTTAGTGCATGCATGAGCTCATGTGGGTACACGTATGTAAGCCGATGCATGTGACCTCCATGAAAGTTCATTAGAAGGCCAGAGGTCACGTCAAGTGTAGTTCTTTAGGATCCATCCACCTTTGCTTTCTCTTATTTTTAAAGATTTACTTATTTTTATGTATGTGGTGTTCTATCTGCATTTACACCTGATTGCCAGAAGAGGGCACAAGATCCCCTTATAGGTGGTTGGGAGCCACCATGTGGTTGCTTGGAATTGAACTCAGGACTTCTGGATGAGCTGTCAGTGCTCTTAACCATTGAGCCATCTCTTCAGCCCTTAATTGAGCTTCCTATGTGTTGGAATTTTGTTAGTAGACAAGTGTGCTCCCCCCCAAATCTGCCTGTCTCTACCCCTTCAGTTAAATGCGTCACAATTTGCCATAAACTAGAGTTGCCTGGGAAGAAGGAACCTCAGTTGAAGAATTGCCTTGATCAGATTGGTGCAAAATTCTTGATTGCTAATTGAACTCACTGTGGCCTGTGCCACCTTAGGCAGGTGTGTCCGGGCTAGGGGAGAAAGTGAGTTGAATAGAAGCTAGTTTCAGTCCCTGGTCAAGCTCCAGACATGACTTACCTTGGTGATGAACTGTGTCCTGTAAGTGGAAGATGAAATAACCCTTTGCTCCCCACGTTGCTTTTGGTCAAGGTGGTTTATCGAAGCAACAGAAAGCAGACATAGATTCTGTGTATTAAAGCCAGCCTCATGCTCCTGTGGCAAGCTCTTTACCAGTTGAGCCACATTGCCAGCTCTTTAATGCTGGGCCCAAGTTTATAACTGAAGTTTTAGAGCAAAAACCTGGGCTCCAGCAGCCTCAGTGAGCTAGGCTTAGCCACCCATCCCAGTACAGCAGTGAAAAAGGTAAGAAAAAGAGCAATGAAGACTGAGATTTGGTTCACGGGCTACTTTATGGAGAGGAACCGGTAAAAGGGTCCAGTGACCCCAAGTCCATCATTGAACTTTGGGCTCAATAATAAGAATTGAGGCAAGGGGCAGGCAGTATTCATCCTCAAGGAGTCAGGGTTAAAATGCCGTCCCACCCACCATTGTCTCAATTTTGGCTCTTCTAGGTAGTTGGAAAAGTCCTTTTTACTTGAGGGAAAAACGTGTTCTGGGCTGGTGTGTATGTGTGGGGGTAGTTTCCATTAGGGTGCAGCCTCACCACCACAGATAATCGCCTCATCTGAGTGCCTGTGAGGGACTCGGAAATGAAATGAAGGACTATCGCTCTAGTAATAGGACTATGCCTCTAGTGAAAGAGGCAGACAGTGACATTACTAGGCTTTCCTTCTGATTTTAGGGACCATGGGGTCCTAAATGAGGAGTAGGTGGTTTTCTGTCAATGCCTGTTAAAATTTCTCCTGGGGCATACATCTTCCCTGATGACCTCTGCCACTCTAACCTTCAAATAGTGTGACCTGAGTGGCAGAGCTCACAGTGCCTGTCACTGGAAAGGTCAAAGAGCAGACACAGGAAGTGAATCTTTAAGTTGCACTGTATTTAGACAGGATGTGTTCTGAGAAAGTAGCAGATTAGCATTAAACGCAAAAACATAAGCAGCAAAACTGCCTGCCATCGCCATTCTAATCAGTGCTTTTCACAGGGGTAAGTGTGGGAGGGTGAACAAAGGTTTATTCCAGAGCTCAGTTTTGTTCCGATGGTCAGGTGGCCAACCGCATTTCTGGGCTTCTCTCATTATTATTGCCACCACTCTCTCCCTATTCTGTAAAGTCTAGGCTCCAGAGTAACAGGCGCAGATCTGAGTGTCAAGCATGTGCAAGGACTTCCTGAAGATGCTGTTGAAATGTCCAAGTTCCGTGTCCTGCCGCAAAGAGTTAGAGCGGGTGGGCAAGCTGTTAGAAGTATAGACAGTTCATCAATAAAGAGATAGCACTCCCAAGAATGAGAGCAGGCTAGTGAAGTGAGGGTAAAGCCCCCAATGTCTTAGCCATGACCCTTTATAGGCCTTTTGTAGAGTACCTGCTTTTCCCATGGGTATGTAACACAGGCCTTTTCTCTGCTCAGTGGCTTTTTTCATATGTTAATTTTGATCCTGCCCCCTTCCCCGCCCTCCCAGTCTTTACTCTCCCACTATGCGGCACTTCTTGAAATGCCAAGTATAGTTTGTGTGTGCTGGTATCAACCTTTTACTCCTCCAGGGACACGGGGACACAGGGACTCAGGGGTTAGGGATTAACTCAGAACAATCCAACCATGAACAGTATGCACATGCTAAGCTGTTAACAGCAGACATAGGACATCCCTTCTTTACAACATGGACTACAAACGTGTTTGTTATAATAAAGACGTAAGTCCTGGGAGAAAAGGTCTTTAGACACAACAGTCTCAGTTCTGACTAGCACTCTTCCTTAAAAGTAATTATGTACAGGATCATTTGGCGAGGACACTTCAAGGTCTAGGAGTGATGCTGAAGGTTCTGCCTACACTGTCTAATCCATACTGTAATTTTGTAAGGTGGGTGTGATGACCAGCATCTTGCAGATGAGAAAACAGGTCTTGGGAGGAGTTTGTTCAAGGCTGATGGGAAATAAACTGAGTATCTAAATCCTTCACTTGCCAGACAGTGAGCTCTGTTCATGAATTCACACTTAGCGAGAACCACCTGTGGCTCCATTTAGTTTTACACCCCATTGACTCCCTGGATAGGCTTTGATCAGGTTGTATGACATAGTTTTTCTCCCAAGAAAGAGGCTGTTCCTTCCTGAGTATTGGTTTGTCTAGGTGGGCTATTTCTCAATTTTTTTCTTACTTTCAAATCTCTCTAAAACAAAAGAAACTTCATCCTTTGAAACTTAAAAAAAAGTGTACATTGACTGCTTGATTGACTAAGAGTTCTGCCTGCTCTCCCAGGGAACCTGGGTAAAGTCCCAGAACCTACATGGCAGCTCACAGTCGTCTGTAACTGTAGTTCTAGGGGGATCCAACACCCTCTTCTGGTGCTACACACACACGTGGTAAAAAGACAGACATGCAAGCAAAACATCCATACACATAAAGTAAAAAACTAAAATCTCAAAAAGGAGACATTACAAACCACTTGTGACTGGAGTTCAAACAATGCATCTTATATGTGAAGATGGCTAAGGATACCTTAAGTTCTCTCACTCAAAAGAAAAAAAAAAAGAATGTGAGGTAATATATATGTTAATTCGCTCAATCTAGCTAGTACTCAATGGATAATATTTCAAAACATTATATATAACAATATATAGTTGTCAATTTAAAGTGTTAGGAATTATAGGATAGGATTATAGGATAGGATAGGATTATAGGATTAAAGGATAAATAGTATAAAGAATAATTTTACAAAATAAGCAAGCAAACAAAAACAAAAGAAAGACAAAAACCAAAAACAAAAATCCTCTTCGATCCTCCATCTTTCCAGACTCTTCAACTCTTCTTCACTCATCCTGGTGGCACTGGGCACTGTGGTGTATGACACAGTATACTCTTTTGTCCAGTCAGCTTTACTTGCAAATGTTCATTGCAAGGAGTCATTGGTCTGATTCAAGAGCTTCAGGCTTAAATGGAGGAAGAACTGAGGCAGGAGGCATGGGGTCTTATGCACAATTAAGCAGACTTTATCCAGACGTTGGTTGTCTCGACTCTCTTTCTGGAAGATGTCCCCAGAGGTCCCCTTAATTTGAGTCTTACAAGATGATCACCTCTATGTTAGGGTGTGGCCCCAGGTACTGGGGTTAACTACCTTCATGAGGTGTGTGGGATGAGCTGTCTGTCCTGTTCTGGGAATCCAAGGTGACTCGAGAGGCAAGGTTAAGGATGAATTGTCTCTGGGTCTCCAGCCTAAGAAGAAAAGACAGACACAGCATGAAGGTGGTAATGCCACATTTTAGCAAAAGGAGACATTTTTCTCTTTGCTGGGTACATGTTTTAGCAGGGCTCTTGTGGGGTGGTTTTACTGGAAGCATTCTGATTCTCAAGACCTTGTTATACTCCAGAAATGACAACATTCTCTCTCTCTCTCTCTCTCTCTCTCTCTCTCTCTCTCTCTCTCTCTCTTTCTCTCTCTCTCTTTCCTTCCTTCCTTTCTCTTTTTTTTGATGAA
Organism: Cricetulus griseus; assembly: GCF_003668045.3. Lineage (NCBI taxonomy): Eukaryota > Metazoa > Chordata > Mammalia > Rodentia > Cricetidae > Cricetulus > Cricetulus griseus. The sequence continues at coordinate 31,514,109 of NW_023276806.1, forward strand.
AAACATTTGATTCCTGTTCATTTTTTTGCCATTTAAAAAATTTTTTAGGTTTCATTTTACATTCCAACCACAGTGCTCCCTCCCACAGATTCTTATATTTTTATTGCAACTTAATATTGCTCATTTAGAACAAAACTGACATTCTCAATGTCATGAACAATAAGTTTTTTGGCTTCTTCAGGTGGGCTTTATTTGCCCTGTGACCAGCCAAATCTAAGAGTCCCAATGAGTTATCATCAGCTATGAGACAGACGACTAAGTCCCGTCCCACACTGGAAGCACCTACTCATTGTGTTTGTCTGGTCCCAAGCTTCAACCCAGTCTTTTATAGTGGCTTAAGAAGTCAAGATCAAGGTTAGGGCTCTGCAGGGAAGAGTTAATTAGCAGCCATTGCTGTAGGACAGTATAAGAAGTGTGTGTGTGTGTGTGTGTGTGTGTGTGTGTGTGTGTGTGTGTGTGTGTGTGGTACCTTCAACTGCAGACAGATGAGATTATTTTCTCTGGAATGCATGTGGTCCATGATTTTATTTTAAAAATGAAGGCAGGGCCTGGGGATATGGCTCAGCCAGTCAGGAGCTTGCTAAGCAAACCCAAGAACCTGATTTCAGATCCCCACACCCATGTGAAAGTCAGGGTGTGCACATCAGTAGCCCTAGCTCTGGAGGCAGGGCACAGGGACAGGAGCATCTCTGGAGCTCATTGGCCAGCCATGTCCAGACAACTAGTGAGCTTCAGAGTCAGCGAGCGACCCTGCCTTGAGTTATGATGAAGAGCGACCATTGGGATGGTTCCTTGAACTCACTCAAAGCATTTCTCTATGCAGTCATCAATTCAGTTTATTGTGATTTAAAAAAAAAAAATCCGAGGTGGAGCACAATAGAGGGCATATAATGTAGATCCCTTGTGCACGTGTAGACACCCATGCAGCGGAGCATGAGGAATGCAGTTTGATTTGTATATAAGGGCAGTCAGTGGCCGGTGCTGGGGCCGACAGTGTTTTCATAGGTGAACACCTAAGATGTCCTGAGACAAAGAAGTAAAGTGATGCGCTAAATGCAATAAACAGTCAAACCCTGGCCTCCGAGGCTGCTCCCGTGCTTTTCCACGGCATCTCTCCTTCCATGTGATGCTGCCCTTGTTTTCTTTACTCAGGTTTGTTGTGCTGCTTTTGACAGAGGATCCAGCCGGAATCCAGCAAGCTGATTCCTTTTTCTCGGAGGCTGCCCTGGCCTCTTCTGAGGCAGCTTCTCCTGTAAACTTAATGAGTGTGTTCTTTGTGCTGTCCCCAAGGACACTGATTACAATGTTCAGGAGTGCAGATTGGGGTCCACTGCTGCCCATTGTTCCTTCAGCCCAAATAGTCATGGCTTGGGTGATGAGTTGTGTAATGTTGGTGGTTTACCATTAAGGAACTGGATTGGAAGTAGAACATGATTTCTTCCGGGTCACCGAACTATGCTTAGGGGTCAGCCCCTGTCCATCTGACTGGAAAGATAAGTGAAAATGAGAAGAAACTGACTGCAATCCTAGGACCCCCAAACAGCTCACACCATCAGCTCCCATACTCTGACAGGTCATTAAGAGGAAGAATAACAAAAACCCTGCCTCACCCCAACATGTCGCTTGAGTCTCTGGAACAGAAAAAGTTATTTGCAGCTTCAGTCAGCCCCTTGATTTGTGATGTCTGAAAAACAATTCAAATCACGCACTGGAAAGAGGCCAGGAGCCCCATCTGCTGAGAGTTTGTCTTTCTAAATTGGGTGCAGTGGGTTGAGCCGAGGGAAAATGACACACCTCTCTTATGAATATTTTCATGAGCCATCCTGGTCTCTAGAGAATCCACCCATGCACTGTTAAATTGTGTCATTTGTGGGAACACAATGGTGAGGGCTTAAATTGGAAAGCGATACAAATTTAGCAAGAAAAACGTTTTCCATTAAAAGGTGGCCTGCTGCTTCCCTGTGTCCAATTTAAAGACCTGGAGGGATGGGAGAGAAACAACAACATCAAATGCTAATCCAAACTTGGCAAGCTACTAAGTATTCTAGTATCCAGTGGAATGGCAAGATTCCTGTGAACACAGAGACAGAAAGAAAGTAAAGGCAAGGAAGAGAGCATGCAGAGGGCTCTGGGCGCTGCCCCTCCCTCACCTCTGCCCCAGATACTCAATAGCAGAGCTGCCTGGAGCTTCTCAGAGGGCTCCTGTGCCTTCTCCTCCTGGGCCTTAGGAATGTCTTATTTTTCCATTTGAGGTGAGCGCAGTGTAGGATAGAACGGTTCACAAATTGATTTGTTTATCTAGCTAAGGTTCAATGGAGATCTCATTCTCTGCAGAAATCATTTCTTTCTTTTCTCTTACACTCCAGTGTAGCTCCCATCCTAGCTTTGGGAAAAGTAGAAACAAGAAAAAGGAAGTGAGAGTAGATGTGGCCGGTGGGTATTCTGCAAAAGGAAGCAGTTATTGAAAGACAGGCAAGGAAACCATGAAGGGGATCACCATTTCATCTTTGGATGGAGTAATTGCAGTTGTGGTGGCCCAGATTGTAACCCTGGTCCTTGGGATGCCAAGGGAAGAGGAGTACTACGAATTACACGCCAGCCTGGGGGTACATAGTAAGGTTAGAGATATATGGCAGCCCTGTCTTTAAAACCAACCAAGCAACCAACCAGTCAGCCAGCCAGCAGAGCAGTAAACCAGCAAACCAGGCAGCCAAATAATAATTTTAAGATAATCAAGTAAGACATTTAGCTAGAGGTATTCTTGGATTGGAAGTAACATTCCCTGTACCTTTGTCTTTCATACACACAGCTCTTCTTTGTTTCTAGCCAAGATGGTGTCCTCTTTCTCCAACTAAGGAATGTCTGTCTATCTGAAGTTCTTGCCTGTCCAGCATCATCTTTATATAAAGGCACATGAATCCATCTAGGACCCGTGTGCCACGAGCACAGGCTGCTGATGTTTGTGTTCGCTCAGCACCCTGCCTAGCTTCTCTGAGTTCATGGTTGTTATTTCTTACAGTTTTATTCTTCTACTGCTTGCTAGAGTGAATTGGAAAATGCCATTGCTTCTTCCAAGAAAAAGATACTGTCAGTGTTTTCAGAACTTTAAGTAGAACTGAGGTAAATGTATACTTGAAATGAGAAGAAAATTACTAGGTTTGGAAAACATCATATGAAACTTTAAATGATTCTTTATTGTTTGCTGTATTTAATGTAGCAACAACAACAACAAAAGGGTTGAATCAAACTCAAGGAAGTGAGGAGAGGTCTGGGGGTTTTATCCCATGTACAGTGTGAATCAGAAGCAAGTAGCATCCCCCACTCTGTTTGAGTATAAATCAAATGTAATGACTGGAAACAAATAGACCCCATCTCTAGTGGTGATGGCCAGGTGGTCCGGCGCAATGGACTGCCTCTGTCTCCACCCCAATTGTCAGGTGTCATAGCCCAAGGGGACTGCCTCTGTCTACATTCTGATAATTGGTTGTTTCATTACAAACACCAGATTATTGGATCTGAGTGCCAATTATTTGCATTTCAATCAATCTCCCCAAATGATAGATGGGTACACTGGACTACAACTAGACTGTATGTGATTTCATTTAATATGCAGTTTTTGTTATTTGGGGAGCTTTAGCTGTATACACTAACCCAAACAATATAAAAAATTACACTCACAATGCTAGGCAGCGCCCTCCTCTCCACCCACCAATGTTTAGAAGTTTTTCACCATCCTAACCTGTACCCTTGAAACAGCAAAAGACTCTCCATTCTTTCCCTACCTTGCCCTGACATCCACTGTTGTTTCTATGACATTACTCACAGAAGTTAGAGCCATACAAGAACTCCCTCACCTTTAAAGGCCTAGTAATGTTCCATTGTGTATGTGTGTCCTGTTTGGTGCATTCATTCACTTATGGAGAGACATATTTCCGTATGTAAAAAAAGTTCAGGTGAGGAGACCTTGGAAATCTATGGGACCTCTTGTAGTGGATCAGTACTTATCCCTAGCATAGGAATGAACTTTGGGAGCCCATCTCACATGGAGGGATACTCCCTGAGCCTAGACACAAGGGGGTTGGTCTAGGCCCTATCCCAAAGAATAAGACAGACTTTGAAGACCCCTATGGAAGGCCTCATCCTCCCTTGGGAGCAGAAAGGGTATGGGATAGGTAGGGTGTTAGTTGTGGGTGAAGGAGAGGAAGGGAGAGGAAGGGACCTGGGATTGACATGTAAAATAATTTTCTTTCTAATTAAAATTAAAAAAAGGAAAAAACAAAAAAATAAAATTCATATGTATCTTCAGCATTCTTGATAAAGTATTCTGGATAACTAAAGTCTGACAGCCTAAAAGTGACCCTTAAGGTCCTGTCTTTTGCCTGGGTAGAGGATTGGTTAGTATGCAGTCTTTGAAAAGTTCCATTAGTGGTCATTCTGTGAGTGGCCAGAAAGGTAAAAACACTTGCTGTGGGAGCATAACAACTAGAGTTTAGATCTGCTGGACCCAGGTGAAAACATAGGTGTTATTCCAACACTCTTATGAGGGTGATGGAATGTAGAAATAAGAGAATTGCATATTGTGTATGCAGGAAAAGAACGGAAGGCAAGACCCAACTCCACAAGGTTGTCCTCTGACCTTCACATGGGCATTCATATGAACGGTTTCTCTATTTTGAGGAAATGATTAGGGGGGTTGACAAGTACATAAGCTAAGTACAGTCAAGATATGAACCAGGGTTAATAGCTCAAGCCATTTCTACTAGGCCCCCAACTTACTATGTAAAGAATAAAGACAATTGTGTACTGTCATGGACAGTCACTCAGTCATTGGTTGTCTGTTGATTTTTGTTCACTGGGTTTCTTGTGCTGTTGCTGCTTGTTTTTCATGCTGGAAATTAAACTCCACACATGCAAAGCACATACTCTTCCACTGGACTCATCTGCAGTCTTGTTATGTTTATTTTATTTGTACGGATTTATGGGGCACCTCATGATAATTTGGTATATGTATACAGCATGCAATGATCAAATCAAGGTCATTTGCATAATGTAGCAATTACATGCATTTGTAAGATGCAGTGTGATATTTTGATATGTCTGCTCTTTCTGTACTGATCAAATCTGGGTAATTCACATTGCCATCTTGTAAATGGAGTTCTTAATTGGTCCAGATAATAAAAAGCAGGCGTCAGATATAGAGGGAAATGCTGAGAGATCAGAAAGAAGGAGCAAGACACAGCACACCTTACTTCCTTAGCATCTCAGCAGACAAGAGAGTGATTTCCTGTTTCTCTCTGCTTATATCCTGTTTTGGCTCAGTTACCTCACTTTCTGTCTGTCTATATGGACCTCCAGACCTCTAAGGTTAGCTAGTGTCAGACAGGCTTTATTTGTACAAGCAAGATATCACCACACCATGCTCTTGCCATTGCTTTGTGATAGGAGCTCTGGAGTTGCCCTCTTTGAGCTGGTCATAAACTCTGTGAACATGCTGTTATGAGATGCAGATCTGGGCTGTCCCACTCCCATTTCATAGAATACTACAACTGCCTGCTTCTGACACCCATGTTCCGAGTTTATTGTTAAAGTGGTTAAGAGTGAGCTATTGTTCCCAGAGTGAGTAGAACATTTGGACCATCTGAATCTGGGCCCAGCGTGGTCACTATTGTGGCATAGTAGTACATAGGGCATGATAAACTGAGCTCAGTGATTGTATAACTCAATGTTATACAGCTTGAATTTCTCTTCAACCTTAGAATAATTTGTTACGAGTAACAATATAGAAAAGCTAAAATAGTTGTGTAGTAATTATTCCAATACTCTACTCCTTCACTCAGATTTTATAATTAAACTTTATTTATTTATTTATTTATTTATTTATTTTCTCTCTCTCTTTCTTTCTCTCTCTCTCTCTTTTTCTTTCTTTCCTTCCTTACTTCCTTTTTTGAGACATGTTTCTCCCTGTAGCCTTGGCATATATTATTAGCTCTGTTGACCAGACTGGCTTAGAACTCAGAGATCTGCCCGTCACTGCCTTCTGAGGTGCTGGGATTAAAGGCATGTACCACAACTGCCCGGCTCTATTTAATTAAACTTTAAAAACTATTTTTATTTCATGGATACAAGTGTTTTACTTATATGTGTGTGTACCATGTGCATCCCTGGTGCCTTTAGAAGACAGAAGAGAGTGTCAGATCTCCTGGAAGTGGAGATTTACAGGAGGGTACTGGGAACTGATCCAAGGTCTTCTGCAAAAGTAATCAGTGCTCTTAACTGCTGAGCCATTTTTCCAGCCCTAATAAGCAAGTTGTCATATGGCTTTGCTTTTAAAAATAATAGTGATGTTGCCACCCAAACCAGACTGTGTTGCTGTGCCCACTGATATGAAGACGGAGGCACTTGTAATCTATCATGTATTACTTAAGGGCCTTCCTTAAAATGTACTTGAAAATATTGCTCAGCCCTTAAACCACTTCAACTGAGATATTATTCTAGGTATCAATCAGTTGAATATGTTAGCAAACTTGTGTTTGATTCTGACACAGAAGAGATTTGCATTACAATCGAGCTACCCCACAACACCCACCCGTGCCAACATATTAGGCGTGCTAACTCAAAGTATTTTCTTTTTCCCTGTTTCTCTCAAGTCAATTTCTGATGGATGAAAAATAGTCGCTGAGAGCAGGAAGACTACAAGACAAGTCACTGCCATGGTAGAAGCTCCCTTCCGTGTCTTTTTGAAAAGATATGACCCTAACTTTAGATTGGACAGAGTCTTTATTAGCTGTATTTATAAAGTAGTTCTCATCTGAAGACACATGAGTGCATAACTATACCACAGGTACCTAGTTGCCTTAGAAGCACTTCCTTGATGGTAACAGTGTAAAAGGACAATATCCATATTTAATTAAGCAGTCTAGAAGCATACCTTAGACGTTCAGGTCAAGAACCACAGCTCTTCCCTGGGAAGTCAGGCAGGAGCCCTGAGGTCAGACGCTCTGATTAAAAAAATGTCCTCTGGTCCAGGGATAATAGGATCACAGGGGTCAAGATTCCCGAGAGGTCTGCCGAACTTAGCTTTTCTGACTAATTTCGCCTAATGCTATGTTTAGGAAAATGCAGGCGCTACTTACAGTTTTTGTGGTGGGATATGTCATGCCTGTATATGTTGTCTAAGTGCATTTGAGGATTTAAAACATGCGATATTCGTCTGCGAAAACAGAAGCTTACAGAACCTAAAGCGCTTGAAATGGAAGTTTCCACAAGCCATGTTTTTTGTTTTGTTTCGTTTTTGTTTTTATTTTTTATTTTATTTTATTTTTTTGTTTGTTTTGGCGATGCACATGCTCAGGAAACTGGCCAATTGTGCAATCCGTAGAATAGCAGTGAACTGAGGCTTTCGCTTCAAGTTTCCCAAGTCAGGGATCTTCGTTGAGGGACAAGACACGCATGCGCAGAAATGGCGTGAGCGCGTCTCACATGCCCTTCGTTCCATGTGATGGGGACAGATACCTTGCTGGGGACATTTTTACAGAGGGAAGCAGAAGAGTGCTTGCTTTAGAGGAATTTCACTGCTGTGTATTACCCGCATTTTCAGATTTTTAAAAAAACACCTATTTACTATGTATACAGTGTTCTGCATGCATGTATGCCTGCAGACTATAAGAGGGCACCAGATCTGATTACAGGGGCTTGCGAGCCATCATGTCGTTGCTAGGAATATGCAGCTAATTGTGAGTGTCACGAAGATTAGACTTTTCATCAGAGACTAGCACAAAATTCTGCTGAGTAACCAAAACAAAAAGGTAGCAGCAATTCTGATGGGAGAGAGAAGGCTTGGTTTCACAATAGCCAGAAGGGAAGGGCAGATTTTCTAAGTTTCCCAAACTGATAGGTATGACTGCTCTTGCTGGGGAGACAAACAATACTTTATGTGTACATATATGTCTAATTTCTGCTTTTGTGAGACGAATTAGGAATAGTGCCAGATCTTGAACTCCTGATTCTCCTGCCTCCACCTCCTAAGGGCTGGGATTGTAGAAGTGTGCCACTGAGTTCTGCAGAGCTGGGGAGAGAATCCAAGGCTTGGTGTATGCTAGGCAAACACTCTACCAGCAGAGCTGCATTCCCCATCTAACTTGTGTTTTCCTAAAGGCAGATGAAAATCAGCACTCCGGAGTACTGGTAATTGTACTTAAAGCATGTCAATAGCTTCCTAACTTCGAAATTCCTGATAGGCTAGTGGAAATGCCTAACGAACTTTAACGTGACAGTTACAGTATTGATGAATGAGGCCTGTAGAAACAAGCATATGATAAAAACATGTGGTCTAACTGATTCATTGACTCCTCTGAACCATAATATTTACCTATCAATTTTCCTCTTATTTATAGCAATATTTCATATTTATTATAATAAATTGGTGCTGGGGATAAAAGCAAGCCCTCACCAGCCTTGTGCAGTATGTTCACTTTGTACTTGCAGAATTGTCCAGATCATCAGTGGAAACACCATAGGCAGATTTTAAATGACAATTTCAGAAAATATTCTGAAGTTTTTAGTGCACTCAGCTCCTCAAGGAGAGGGACACACATGAGAGGTTTTGCAAAGAATGCAGTTTTGCAAAGAATACAGATTTATTTTTTTAATAATGCATGTGTGTGTGTGTGTGAGGTTACGTGCACTTCCCTGTGCAGGCCAGAAGAGGGCATTAGATGTCCTGGAGCTGGAGTTTCAGGAGGTTTTGAGTCATTGAACCACTTAGTATGGGTGCTGAGAAACCAACTTGAGTCTTCTGCAAGTGCAGTGTGATCTTTTGGTCACCAAGTTATCTCTATAGATTGAGAATATGACTTAAAAGGAGTGACAGTTCCTCTAATCCCAGGACTCTGGAAGCTGAGGCAGGAGGAGCATTCCAAGTTCAAGGCCAGCCTGGGTTGTATGGTGAGGTCAAAGCCACACCGGGCTACAGAGTAAGACCTTGTTTTCAAACATATAATCAAACAACAACAATAAATAAAACAAAAGATGGTGGTGGGAGGTAAGGGAATCCTGAGTGAAGATAAATGATGTGCTAACCTTTAGCTTAGTCTTGCTCTGGAGAAAGAAATGCTTTTAAACTGACAGATCATAAAGAACCATGTGTGAATTGATTTTTGGTAGTCCATTACAATATCAATCCAAGGTGAAAATAAAAAAAAATAACAGTTCAGTAGCAGGGTCTTACCAGTTAGGCCTAGTAGGCAGCCAGGAGGAATGACAAGAGTCTCTAGACCACCCTTGCCCAACATCTTGGGGGGAGGTATCCCATACCTGGAACTCGGATTTTTATTTGGTAACCTATGGCTTCTTGTGTGAGGTAACCTTAATTAAGCTATATATGTTTATACATATGTGTATTATATATATATATCTCCCACTTAAACCCCCTCGCCTTTATTTCCCTTTCTGCCTTCATATCACCCATGTACTAATGTCCCTCCCTCTCTCCCTTAAGATCTTTCTTCCCAGTCCCAGTGTTCCCTTTCTAGTTTCCTGACTTCTACAGACACTTCAAGTTAGACACATAGACCTAAACATTTGATTCCTGGACCCACATAAGCATGAGAACTTGCAACATTTGTCCTTCTGTGTCTAGGTAACCTCACTCCTCAGTCAAGATTATTCCAGGACCACAATTTACATGCAAATTTCATAATTTAATTTTTCTTTATAGCTGAAAGCTGTCCATTTGTGAATTTGTGATTGATTTTCATTACCCATTTATCAGTTGGTAGACATCTAGACTGATTCCATTTCCTGGTTATTGTGAATAGACAATGATCAACACACATCTCTGTAGTGGGAAGGAGTCCTTTGAATATGTGCCCAGGAGTGCTATAGCTGGCTTATATGGTGGATTTATTTCTAGCTTTTTAAGGAATCTCGATACTGGCTTCCATAAGAGTTGTACCAGTTTGCATACCATAGAGTAACAGCCACTTTCCCACAGCCTCATCAGTATTTGCTGTCATTTATTTGTTAATCTAGCCATTTTGACTTGAGTAAGGTAAAATCTCAAAAGTAGTTTCCTTGCTGGCTCAGGATATTGAATATTTTTTTAAAAATGTTCATTAGCCTTTTGTGTTTCCTCTCCTGAGAACCCTGTTCAGTTCCATAGTCAGTTTTAAAATTGTGTTGCTTAGGTTATTTTTTTTTCTTTTTTGTATAGTCTAGACCAGTGGTTCTCAACCTGTGGGTGGTGATCCCTTTGGGGAATCCATTTACCATGTGTGTTCTGGAGATTGAATTCAAGTCACCAGGCTTGGCAGTAAATGCCTTCACTGGCTGAGCCATCTCACTAGCCTCTCCATTTATTTATTTATTTATTTATTTTCTAATGAGACAGGGTTTTGCATTGTAGCCCAGGCTGGTCTTGAACTTGAAGCAGTCCCTTCTGCCTCAGCCATGCTGGAATTGCAGGGGTGCACCATCACAGATGCATGTTTTTATCTTCCTTGTGCTTTTTAGTTGATACTCAGTGATAAAGACTGTGTGATTCAAAATTCTCTGTCCTTTGCTATTTCATTTCTTGCACACGTGGCTGCCTGGGAAGTGACATACTGAGAGACTAGGAGAGGCTTTCTAAGCACTTGAACTAGATTTTTTTGTATTCCAACAAGGTTTCCAACCCATTTCTGCACCAGCTCTGTAAGAGGAGACAGAACAATTTTGCCCATTTCTGTTTGTGTTTTGAAACAGGGTTTCACTGTATAGCCTCAGGCTCAATTCAAACTTGCTGAAATCATCCTGCCTCAGTTTAAGTGTCTGCTACCATATCTAGCTTGCTCAGAGTTCTGCTTCTGGCATCTGGGGACAGTGGCATGATGGCTACAGCCTGCCTCCAGAGATGCTCTGGGTATATTATACTGCCTCTAATGCAGTCCTCACTCATACTACCTCCCACTGTTTGGAATCAAGATTAAGTGGCACTATTTGTCCATCTGTTCTTTTCTTTCTTTCTTTCTTTTTATCAACTTGGACATACATTTATCCCACCCAGTCATTCCTTTATAAAAAAATTAAAGTGTGATAGAGACTGAAAGTTAAATGTCTACCGCTGGAAGGGGTAAATTGTTGACATACACAATAGTAAAGATGATTCCAAAAATACTTATGGCTAAGTGAAAATGGATACAGACTGAACATAAAATTCTAGAAAATGCACACCTATTGACAGTGACAGGAAGTAGACCACTGTGTGTCTGGGAACAGGGATAGGATTAGGCAGGGGCTGGTTACAAAGGGGGGTGGTGAGGAAACTTTGGGGTGTGATCCTTATCTTCACTGTGGTGATAGCTTCTGGGCATATGCATATATTAAGATTCATCAAATTATATATCAAATATATGCAAGTTATTGCATATCAATTATATCCCAATAAAACTACAGTAAGGAAAGAGAAACATGTATTCTAGTTCTTCAATGAAACCCTAGGCTTCTAGGAGTAATATTTATCCTTTTGTCACTCACACACATTGAGTTCAGTATTTTCTCCTAATGCTTTTGCATAGTGGTATCTTTCTCAATCAAAATTATGTTGAAATTAGTTTTCCTGCGGTTATAGTATACAAAGATTTTCAGACTCAATATACTTTGGTGCTTGATGGAATTTCACTTTTTTTTGAAGGTTTTTGCTGTCACTGTTTTTTAAATTGACAAATAGAAATTCTGTTTATGGAATAAAACATGATATTTTGGAGTGACCTATACAATGATGCAGCTGAACACTTGACTCATTTTCTTGTACTTTGTGGTAATAGCCCCAGAATCCATGCCCAGCTCTCCAGTATTTCTTATTATTGTTGTTCTTGTTGACACTTTTGCTGAAAACCGGGGCTTCCGTTTTGTTAGCCAAGTGCTTTGCCACAAAGTCGTACTTTCAGTTCCTACATACAGCAATTCTACTCATCATGTTACACAAAACATTTCTTGAATCTGTGGGATTTCTCTTACCTTTTTACTTTTTAGACATTCTGCTGGATGTGGAATTCAGGTTGGCAGGTGTGCTGGGTAAGGGCTCTACCCTGGAGCTGGGCCTTGTGGACTTTCTGACTGACAAATCTGTACAAATCTGCCTTCTACCAATCTTCTCTGTGCTCTTGGAGATCCTTGGATGCAGCATGTCTAACAAATGTTCCAAGAGCATTTCCTTTGCTCCAGTCATTCTGCGTGCAGAGACAACACCTGCATCACACGTGGGCTTTTCACCTTTGGAAGCTTGTTTCAGGTCAGATACTTAAAAAGACTGGACGGAACTCCTCTGGCTTTGGAGAAATAAGCATCTCTTTTTTCTCACAGAATGTGTGCACACAAGAGTTTTGGCTGTATTTTATTCATTTAACTTAAATGGACAAGTGAAATTTGGTGCATGTGTATGCTATGGCATTTTGACTCTTATTCTCAAATTGTGGAGTCAGTTTTCACAAAACTTTCATGTCATTGACTATTTTTTATAATGACATAGGACCATGGGGGCATTGTCACCTACACAAATGTCATCGTTTGAGTATGTCTCCTTTAATAAGATAGACTTAATTCCTCACAATTTATTCTCAAAAGCCACTGAAGTGATAAAAATATCCATTAATAGAGTTTAATTTTTATACAGAATGTGACACCCTACATTTTCCATGGATTGCAGATAATCCAATGGCAATAAATAATTGCTATTTTCAAGGAATATTTGGCTGTTTTGCCAAAGGCAAGCTGGCTCTCACCCTGGTGACAATTATGCCTGCCTCTTGTCAGTTTGATTTCCCTGCACCTTTGGGGCCCTTAGGGTGCAAATCAGAAGAGATTTTGTACCTTAAATGAGCATCCGTCTTTCATGACTGTAATACTCTGTGCCATTTGCCAGACGTGTCCCCCGCCCTCTGATTCAACCTTAGGCACACAGCAGCATCAATTTTGCTGTGTTTCTCTGGGGTTTCCAGGAGAGCCTTTAGGAAGGAATGAGAGAGAAAAACTGTGAAAGGAAGGTAGTTTACACTTAGTGCTGGTAGCTCACTTCATAAGAACCCCTGCGTGTTTAAACACACGCATCAGTCAGATTTCCCCAAAACTGTGTTATGTGGACACTGGAGGTTCATGAGATATTCAAAGGTGAACAGTCAAAAAATTAGATTTCTGTGCTTAATAGCAATCGGGGAACAAGTACATTAAAGTGGAGTAAGCTGCTTTGCTTCTGTGTTCCTCAGAATCTTTTAAGTATTGTGATTTTTTTCAATACACAAGATATGTGCAATACATGGCATTAGCTAAAGATATTTCATCATATTGCTTTGTTTTTAATAAAAAATGCCCAATTTTCACTTTTCAGAAAGGGAAAATAGTTCTAAATGAATTTAGGGAATGCTTACTCTGCGTTTTTTTGTATACATTTTAATTACAAATCAAAATGGGGAATATACAAAAATTAATTATAAAGTTAGCCAGAGTATCCCTGTCTTCATGTATATGGGTAAAGAACATACATGTATAAATTATGACAATGTATATATCATGCAAATACTGTCTGTGTATAATGCATGCCCTTTTAAATATTGAAAACTCAGTGTCTGATCAAGCTTCATTCCTCTCCTGTCTTCCGCTGCACTGCAGCTATATGCTAAGAGCTCATTAGTGTGACAGTCATTTGTGGAGTAGACAGGCCCCTACATGACATCCTTTCTCATTGAAGAATGGGGACCAGAATGATTAAAAGACTCAGTGGAGATCACACAATGTTAGGGTTAATATCTAGCCGGATCTGCTATTCTTCCTATTATCTGACATCATGGAAGGGACAAAATGTGTGTTTAAAGTCTTTATATGGCTGAATGTGAGAGGTTGAGGCAGGAAGATAATGAGTTCCAAAATATCCCTTGGTCTAGGCTACCCTGACACAAAACCAAGAAACCAACCAATAAAAGCAGATATATAAAAGACCCAATATTCCCAGACTTCAGAATGCTAGCCTGGAACCCTTTGGAGATTTTTCTTATTTTTCCCGGCAACATCTTGGGGTCTCTAGATCTAAGGGTTAATGTCCAAAGCCCAGAAAGACGAAGGGAGGTATTCAAGAACAGAATGATACTGTGGGAACAGTGAGTGGCCTCTTTGTTGGTTAAGAGCCTGAAGACTTAACTGACAGGGGAGCAGAGAAAAAATGCCTACATTTCCTTTTTATGAGCTTTAGAAAGTACGGGCCAGAGAGGTGAAACGTAGGAATTGATGTGGCTTTTAACAAGCTGACCAGGTGTGGCTTTGAGGAATGGTGCCGTGTGAGAGAGGCAACGAAGTCTGGAAGGAAAGTGGAAAGATTTTAGCAAAGGCTGCCTATGAAGACTACTCTGGTGACAATTCTCTTTCTTGGGGTAAGAGTCCCTGTCTTCTTCTGGGGAACACGAGGGACACTTTACAATGGGGAACTCGTGTTGTGTCTCTAGTGGCATAAAAGGACCAAGGATTCTTCCTGCATCTATTGATTTCCAGCAGCCTCCGTCTCAATGCAATTCACATGAAACGAGGAAGGGCTGTGTCCAGATCCCTAGTGGGGACTCTGTGTGTCTCTATTCACTGGCCAATATTTTTTTCATTTGTAGTACACTGGCCAAGGTTTATGAAGAAAGATAATCTGATAAGTGAGCTGTGAGGTTTCCAGGGACATAAAATATTATAAAAAGAAAGTTATGAAAACAGAAGTTGGGAAAAGCTGGCTACAGTGAGTAGAATTGTTCTGAGCACACTAGGAAAACTGGGTTTGGAGATGCATCTTCCAAAGGGAGAAGGGGACCAGAGTGTTGACCAGAAGATGCCTCAAAACTCCACCCCCTTGATGTGTCTCCTTGTCACATTTCTCAATCACTGACAACAACAAAGTTGTTGATGAGTTCTTCCTACTCAAGTCATTGTCACCGAAGACAGGAAGCTAACATTTGTTAACAGAAGACACGGAAACAGTTTGTCTGAAATTCTGAACTAGCATCTGAAATAGTCAAGAGATCAGATGGGCCACTTTGTTTCCTTTGCGTTTCATCACCTGTCTTTTTTCTTCTTCCTTAAACGCATTGAGCTTTTATACAAATAAGAATACCTTTATTAGGAAGAAAAACAAGAACTGTGAAGGAAAGCCATCCAAGGGATAAATGCAGCCAAAAGGTTATAGATTCCTCAGTAGTCTGCAAATGTTTTAGATTAATAAATATTTACAACTAGGACTTACTGCCCCACAACTCCAAATGGAAAGCACTTCAGTGTCCTCATGCTTCTAATTAGGTGAAAAAAAAATCACTCGAAGAGTATTTCATCTTTGCTTCTGGTCACCGTTCATTCTTTATGAAATTGGTCCTCCACCCAGATAGTGGGGTACTGAGTAAATTCCACTTACAGTTCTCAACCTAACAAGCAAGGGTGAGCACAAAATTATTGGACAGAATGAGGATGGAGAAAACATGCACACATGCTTCCTTAAATAACATCTAAGAAACTAGAGGTTTTCATACAGTACAACACAGTGGGAAAGTGGTAAGCAAGCTTGGTGCTGCTGTTGCATTGGCTGACAAAGACAGCAGGAGACCTTAATTGGTGGCTGGTCACTTATGCATTCTGCTAAGAAGGGTGATATGAAGGAAAGACCTTTGCTGGGGTTATTTATTGTCTTTGTGGCGTCAGGGCGTCTACAGAAGCCTGCCCTGGCAGGTCTAAGGACCCTCAGTGACTGCCTTCTCGTGCTTCATATCTCCCTCTGCCAAATCATCTTGTGACTTCATTTTTTGATTCTTAAAAAAATCTTTTCTCAGGAATCTAGTGACTCCTCAGGTGGTGCTTCTTGGGCTCCCTTCTGTCAGACACTGAGAGTTTGAGTTGACCCAGGTTTGTGTTCCTAGGCTTCTCTCCTGTCACTCATGCCCTGGGGCGAATGGCAATGAGATAAACTACCATCACCTGAACCTCTGCATCCCAGCCCCCTCCTTGTTGTCTCATCTCCTGTCACAGCCAATCATATGCTCAGACCAAAAAGATGGACTCCTCCCTCTTGTAAATCCTAATGTTTCTAACTTGTAAGCTTCTTTGTTTTTTACATTCACACTGCAGACGGAAGCAGTTTCCTACCATGAACATTAATCTAATCTTCCTTCTTCTTATTTTCTGTTTACACTTGTTGTAATATGTGGGAGGCATGGGCTTGCTCTGTTAATATTCTTTCAAAACTTGTAAGGTCCAAACTCTTGATAGAGCCTGTGACTGGGTCCTCACCTTGATGAGATTTAGAATCACCATGGAAAAGCACCTCTGTAGACGAATCTCTGTGAGTCTCAGACTAGCTTGGTCTACTGTGTGAATTCCAGGAGAGCCAAGGCTACAAAGAGAAACCCTGTCTCCAAAAGCAAAACAAAGAGAGAGAGAGAGAGAGAGAGAGAGAGAGAGAGAGAGAGAGAGAGAGAGAGAGAAAGGAAGGAAGGAAGGAAGGAAGGAAGGAAGGAAGAAAGGAAGGAAGGAAGGAAGGAAGACAGACACCTCTGGGTATGCCTATAAGATATTTCCAGGAAGGTTTGATTGAATTGGGGAGATTTACCTTTATTGTGGTGTCTGTATCAAGTGCTGGGATTCCAGATGAAATAAAAAGAAGAAATCAAACTGAGCAACAAGATTCATCTCTCTCTTCTTTCTGACTGAGGTTGCAATATGAACAGCTACTCCTGCTCCTGCCTCCTGCCTTGCCGACCCTGATGCACTGTGCCCTCCAACCGTGAGCCCAAACGAACCCATCAGTAAGTTGCTTTTGTCCCAACAAGAAAAGTGACAAGCACAGTCCTCATCACCTTTTGTCTCTTGAAGCCTCTACACTTCCGGAGATTTTCCTTGGGAAAGTTTGAAAAGGAACACAACCACACACAAGATATGGCTATTGATGTTATATTATAAATGATAACAATGAGAACAACTCACACATGTAGCGGATAACCAGATTTGGCACTCCCAGAAGCCCAGACCCAGATGCCTCGGAGACCTGGCCTGAACCCCAAGAGAGGAGGAGCTCCTCCTCTCCTCCCTTTTTATCCTATCCCTCTATGTACCTGTGACCACTCCCAGGAGGGCGTGGTCAGCAGTACAGGTATCCAAGGTCTCTCCCTACAAAAGATGGTATAGCAAATCCTTTCTCTCTGTTTAATCCTCTGTCATTTAAATGCTTTTTGGCTGGGCCTGATGGGAGACACTAGCCCAAGCTTCTGTAGACTCATTTCTGTGTTGTCATCCTTCATGGCCCCGCTGCTTGCACATCCTAGTCACGGATGATGTATCACGTTATATTTAATGGTTTTATTAAGAGTGTTTGGACTCTGTAAGTATGGAAATCTTCATTTGTAATTCTTTGTACCCCCAGTTTTAGGAGCAACAGAACACACAAAACACTCAAGTTAACAAATCAAAATGCAAACTTTTATGAAAAACATTGTGTGTGTGTGTGTGTGTGTGTGAGTGTGATTGTGCATGTGTGTTTAAGTATTCAAAGAGGATATGAACAAATGGAAAGGCATATTGTATTTTCATAGAGGACAATTCAGCTGCACAGAAGATTTTCTAAGGAAATCTATATGTATAACATAATCTCTACAATAATATTACATTAAAAATTTATACTAGGTAAACTGAATCCAACATTCTTATGGAGAAATGAATTAAAGAGGGGGCTAAGAAAGGAAGAATAATGCATGGTGAAAAGGAATACCCTAGATATTTTTTGGTAGTGTGTTTGCTTAGCATGCACAAAGCCCCAGTTGGCTCTGACTCCTGAATCAACTGGGAGAGGTGGTGTACACCTATAATCCTAGCCCTCAGGAGTAGGGCCAGGAGAGTCAGAAGTTCAAGGTCATGCTCAACTACATAGCAAGTCTGAAGCCAGCTTGGGTTACTAAAGAATTTGTTTTAAATAGCATCAACAATGACACCTACAAGGAGATAGATAGATAGATAGATAGATAGATAGATAGATATAGAAAAATAGATAGATAAATAGTCAGAGAATAGACTGGGACATATAATAAGGACTGAGTATATGTCTAAGATAGCATCAGATATGTAAAGATCCATAATTGATGACGGGTCAAGTGGTCCATTTTGAAAAATCAGTGTTGTGTTCCACCATGCTCCATGGCCATCAACTAAAGATGCAAATATGAAGAAAAAATAGTAAAAGAAAATTACTTAATTGTGGAGACATCTTTTCACAGTCTCAGAAGAATGAGGATCTTTCCATCTATGACATAAAAATCAAGAAGTTCTACATATAAAGATCAATATAAATAAATTCAAGAAATAATCAACAATTCAGAAATATTTGTGTTATGAATGCAGGGCTGATCTAGAACCTCTCTCCCCACCCCCTTTCTTCCTCGTGTGCACATGCATCCAAGAGAAAATGTTCATATCTGAGAAAAATACCAGCTATGGAGTAGTTAGTGTGACCATGTTCTTCTTCACCTTGCTTTCTGGAGCAGAGTAAGCCCTAAACTTTTCAGGAGGGAATTTTCTCACACGTGGCCACACGTGCTGTTCTGGAGAAGCAGGTGATCGTCCAGGTCCTGGACACCAGTGACCTGACTCGTTCTTAACCTGGCAACTGTTCTCACTAGCTGTAAACAATCAATAGTCCATCAAAGGATAGCCAAGTGCACCAATGTCCCAAGGATGCAATAGTTAATATTTTTCCTCATGTTTCCTTAATATTGGTTTATTTTTCCCAGCCCCAGAAGAAAACAAAATCAAACAAACAAACAAACAAAAAGCCCACCATGACTCAAGGGAAAAACAGAGCTCTGAAAGACTTTGAGATGAGGAAATACTTAGATTTGTACCATTTAATCAATAAATGAAGTGTATACTCATAAAAGTTACTGATAGTGTTTGTGGCTTGAAGTACAGAATTAAATTTAAAGAAGGGACTGCTGTGACCCTCGGTGCCAGTGACAGCAGGAGCCATGGTAGACGGCAAGGCCACTGCTGCAATGAAGGAGCTGGTTTGCAATTCCTTGCTTAGCAGTTCCGTTCGTACTCGGAGAGCTGACGTAGGAAACAATACAAGGAATTAGTTGGTCATGCCCCACCAGTGTGACTACTAGACCCACGCAATGCCGCTAGGACCAGCTTCTGTCCCTGTCTGTGGTCTGGGCCAACCACCTCTTCCTGGGTTGCAGTCACAATAAAGACCTTCTGGACAAGGTGATGGAAGCGGAAGACCTGCACAGTTTACAACCGGAAGTGAATTAATGGAGAAGCACCAGAACTAAGGCAGATCTACCACGTGTCTACCCCTGGCGCAGGCTTAGAAAGGAGGCCCGGTGAGGGTGACGGAGCCGTGGTAGCTCTTGAGATGCCTGGTGTTGGCATCGTAGAAGCAGCTGGAATGGAAAGGAACATGGCTGTAAGGGCTTCAACGAAGTCTTGGTTCTTCCAGAAGGTGTTGCTGTAAAAGCACATGTGCATAGCTATGCATTTTTAAATGGCCAACTCTGAGAAATTTCACCAGCATTGCCCCAGCCAATCTTCATTTGTAATGCCTTTTAGGTTGATATAACAATGCATTTTGTAATTTTATTTTATTTTTTAGCAGAGTACTTTTAAAGATAATTCTGTTTTTTTGCCCCACTTTTTTTTTTGTCTTCCCGAGGCAAGTCAGATCTTCTGTGTCATTATTTCTATCTGAATCCTCTCTATACTTGTACCTCACTGCTGATGACTGTGGAAGGACTGTGCGCCAACACTACCAGATTGCGCTACCGGAGCACCCCCAATCCTGGACTCACAGATCTTTGTGTAGGAAATGAGAATCATTTTGAGGAACAAAAGTAGCTGAACTAACTCACAGAAGAGGCAGATTACAAACAAACATCTGTCTCATTTTAAACTTCGTGGCATTTTAAAATTCATAGAAATATAGTTTAGGGGTAGAGTGCTCAGTTAGCATGCTTGAGGTCCTGGGTTTGGTCCTCAGTATAGAGAGAGAGAGAGAGAGAGAGAGAGAGAGAGAGAGAGAGAGAGAGAGAGAGAGAGAGAGAGAGAGAGAGAGGAAGGGGAGGGAGAGAGAGAGAGCTTACATGCCTATGTTCTCTTTGTTTCTAGAAGGCTTTCAGACTTGAAGAACTGTCTCGCACATCTCTAGATGGTGGTGTTGCTATTCTACCTGACAGCTGAGATATCTGTTCTGAACCCCATTCCAGTTCCTTTCTATTTAGTCTCATCATTAGGTGGATGCCTGGACTGTGGGCTCAGCAGTGGCAGACCCATTATGGCCAATAAGACAGTGGGCTCTGCCTTAGCTTCATCTACTGAATACAGGAAATTTGACACCCAGAAGCTGGGACTAGTGGTGTCTGGAGTCAGAACAGTGGGACAACATTCTTGCTTGCGGCTTGAGATGAAGGCCACATCTTTGTGTGGTTCCTAGCCAGTCTCCAGTGACCAGTAAAGATAGACCATGTCAAGATTCATTGATTGTAACCTCAGACAAACTCCTCCAGGGAATGAAGGTCAGTGTGCCAGTCGCAGAAGGCGATGGCAAGGTGGTAACTGCTGGAGGGCTGAGTTTCATGCTCACTGAGACTTAGGCACATCTTCTCCTCAAATGTATCATTGCCTTCTTCCATCCTGATCATCTGAGCAAATTTGTGAGGTTTAAGAACAAAATGAAAAATTGTGATGATTCACTTTCAAATGAACTTTATATAGATTAACTGTGGATTTCATTTTCTCTGTGCATTTCCATTGGTGGAAAAAGATCTAAAGGTGATTCTTACCAATTCTTCTCTGACCTGCCCACTTGTGCGGTGGCACCTGCAAACACAAACACACACACGTATAAAAAATTTTTAAAAATCAAGTAAGACTTAAAGATAGATGCCCCACCTGATAGTGTGTGCCTTTAACCCAGCTCTTCAGAGGCAGAGGCAGGTGGATCTCTGTGAGTACGAGGCCAGCTTGGTTTACATTGTGAGTTTAAGGATAGCCAAGGCAAAACAGAGAAACCCTGACTCCAAAACAAAACAAAACAAAAACTCAAAAACAAAAAACCAACACCACCACCCCCATACAAAAAAAACCAGACCAGCTGAAAATTGCATAAATTAAGCCATGCTTTACAAACAAGGCCCACTAAAATAAAAACCAGCCTGGGTGTGACTTGCAGAGTAATGATGAGGCCACACTGTGCTGTGGAAGTGACAAGTGTTGTGATATTGAGAATTAACATCAGAGCCCAGGTAATCCCACAGCTGCGAGTCAAGCTCCAGTTCTTCTTCCGAGACCTTCCCGTCACCACAGTAGACTTTTAATTGGCTGTGTTTTACAGGAAGTTTAGTCTGACCATATGTGCCTGCACCATTCCCTTCCTAAGTCTTCCCATTTCCACCCCCTTGATAGAATCATCATATTTTTCCTTATGAACTAAATTTGTGAAGGAAGTAAACTCAGGTTGTAATTTCCTGATTACACAGAATTGTGAACAAAGTAGAAAGCCTAGCAGGCTGCACGTTACTGGTTTGTTTGTTTGTTTGTTTGTTTGTTTGTTTGTTTTTGAGACAGGGCTTCTCTGTGTAGCTTTGGAGACCTTACTGGTTTTTACTGGCAGTCGTGTGGGGTTTATAGTTAGGGAAATAAAAAGTCTTGTATTTATAGTTAGGGAAATAAAAGCCTCACGTGACTACAATCCATTTACTTTTGCAAGGGTTGTTGTAGGATTAGTTCTGGCATACAGATATACCAATAGCAATGTGATTTTAGAGGTCGGTGAGGCTGAGATGGCCTAGCAGGTAAAGGCACTCACTTGCAAGTCTGGAGACTGAGTTCAGTCTCCTTCTGCCTTGTAACTTTTTCTACAAAGTGATCCTCTGACTCCCCAAACACATCATGTGCACACGTACACACAGTAATAATACATTTTAAAAAAATGAAAGTTATTTTAGTTTTAGACTAGCCCGTATGGACAGGGAGTCTAATTACACATTAAAGAGTATTTGTGACCATCAGATTGTAACCTACTTATTAGATTAAGGTTCTGAAATTTACTTGTTTCAAATTAAATTAAGGTGAGTGAAGCAAGACTTTCAGTTCAATTTATGCTTGGTTTACAGTTGGGGAGGGCTCACTGAAGTTCGCCTTTGATATTTCTATGTGAATGAAAAGAAATTAGGTATTTTCTTTGCAGAAAGGTGTAGAGCATGAATGCACCCAGATGTGACATGAAGGTCACAGGGAGATGCACATTTCAATGTGACATTGGCAGTGGACTTCATTGCAGACAATGCGTTTTTCAGAGGAGGAAGCCCAGCGCTTGCTGTCTGAGGTCCCTCAGCAGCCCTGAGATTCTGCCTACCGCGTCTAGGCGGTGACTGGGGAAGGTTCTATGCAGCTGCCCCACAGTTGTCCAATAACTGCAGGCTGCTCATTAGGGAAAGGCCTCGAGCTAACAAAAGGCAAGCTGGGGAGAGAAATCCCAAGACTGCAGCCTCTGATCTGCAGACGCCTAACTTAGGGGCTAAGCGTGTGGTTTGAATGGCAAGGCAGGACACCTGCCCACAAAGCGACAAAGGAAGGAAGGCTTTCAGGGACCGGGGTTCTCCCATCATTCCTAAACCAAGAAGATTCTTTTGTTTGTTTGTTTGTTTTTAGAGTAAATTTTGTTCTTCCACAATTTCACACATGCGGACTTATGTAGTTTGTCTCTTTCCCCCTCATCATCTGAGATTTTCCTCTCACTCCTTCGAGCCCCACCTCATCCTTAAAACCCCCTTCCCTATTTTCTAGCTAGGGTTTTGTTTAGTGTCCCACAGAGTTTAATCAGGATTGCGTGTGCGATCCTGAGTTTGGAAACTAATCATTTGACTGTGTGTTTTGTAAAGTAATCCACGGCAACTCGGTGGTGTGCGAAACCGATTTTACAAACTGTATGTTTTAAAATGTTTGAGTTTTGGGAAGTAGGTACATTCTTCTATTTCTCACTCTGTCCTCATAAATGAGCTCAGAGTTCTATCTATTTGCTAATGTATTTATTGCTTTATTTATTTATTATGTATTAATTAATTAATTAATTAATTTATCTATCTTCCCTGTTCCAATTTAGTCTCAAACTTGCTATGTAGTAGAGGATTGTAGGCCTTGAATTGCTGACCCCTGACTTTGCCTTGATAAAGCTTGGAATAGGGCTCTGTACCACCACACCCGGTTATCCCCTGCTGGGGAGTGAGCTCGGGCTTTCATGAATACCTGGCATGCAATATGCCAGCTGCATCCCCAACCCTTCAGAGTTATCCTAGACTGTTTTCCAATACCCCTTGCTCTTTTTCAGATTTATTTATTTTTATTTTTATGTGTATGAATGTTCTGCCTGCCTGTATGTATGTGCATACAGGAATGTCTGGTGACCCGGAAAGTCAGAAGAAGGCATAGGATCCCTTAAAACTGGAGTTACAGATACTTGTGTGCTGCTATGTGGATGCTGGAATTAAACCAAGGTCCTCTGGAAGGGCAGTCAGTGCTATTAACCAGTGAAAAATCTCTCTTTTTAAGGGAGTCTCACCGTGGGAACTGACCTTGAAGGCTGTATTTTTGTAATAAATCCTTCGAGGGGAGCATATGCTGTCCCATGAATTCACTTAGTGTGTGCTACCTACTTAAAATTGTTTAGCTACAAAACTAATTTATTTCTCCTATAGAACCTTTCTAACATACAAATAGACCCAATGACTTGACTTCCACCCCTCAAAGACTATTACTATTATTTAATTTTTTCCTTCTTTTTGAGGCATGTGATAGCTATGTAGACCAGAATAACTCTGGACTCACAATCCTCTGTCTCAGCCTCTCAGGTATGGGCATTATAGCCAAGCTGCACCTCTCCCAGCCCCTTTCACCAAGTTTTAATATTGGACTTTTAGAGTCAGTATAATTGCAAAAATTCATTTGTTCACTCGCTCATTTATTCATTCAACAAACTATGTACCTGGACTTGTGTTAGATGCTGAGAACTTGAGTGGCCCAGAAAAGTAAGGTCTGCCCCTCCCCCCTAGAGCCTGCATATCTGGGAAAGACAATTGCTAGATACTCAAAGAACTTAAAAGGTTGAGATATGAGGGTTACCCATGAGTTCCAGGCCAACCTGGGCTACACAGAGAGGCTCAGGCCCAAAAAAACAAAATAAAATAAAAGTAGTTAGCAAAGTCTGAAAACATGACAAAGGCTTGGTCTAGGGTAGCTCCTCGTGGGAGTTAAAGATATAGCTTAATGAGCACTATTTGCACAGATTTAGGGGCAAGAGCACTGACCTTCACGTCTCCATTCAGAAGAAATCCACTTTCCTTCTGGTATACAAAGGGTATCATATGGGGTGTGGTGATGTCCTATATATGAATTAAACATGGAGTTTAGAGAGCCCTTCTACTTGCTATTTAAAAAAGCATATCTTCATGTTTAGTTGTCAAATCTTAAGCTTGTCTTTTTGGTAAGAGTCTTCTATGTTGCCCCTGATGGCATGGGAGTCATGGGTGCCCAACTTTAGCTTCTGGAGCATCTGAGATTACTGGTGTGTACCACTAAGCCTTGCTCACCTGATGAGTTTTAAGTACTTTTAGCTCAAAATGCTATTTATACTAACATGCCTTCTTTTCTTTTCCTTCCTTCTTTCCTCCCTCTCTCTCTTCCTTCCTTCCTTCCTTCCTTCCTTCTTTCTTTCATTTTTTTTTTTTTTGAGACTGGTTCTCACTTTGTAGTTCCAGCTGTCATAGAACTTGCTATGTAGATCAGACTGGCCTCAAACTCACAACGATCCACCTGCCTCTGTCTCTCCAGTGTTGGGATTAAAGATGTGTACCACCATGCCCAGCTAAAGTGACATGTTTTGTGTTATTGTATTTCATCTTCAATGGTCAATAATTTGGTCAAAGATTTTTTTTTCTTTTTTGACTTTTCGAGACAGGGTTTCTCTGTGGCTTTGGAGGCTGTCCTGGAACTAGCTCTTGTAGACCAGGCTGGTCTCAAACTCGCAGAGATCCACCTGCCTCTGCCTCCCGAGTGCTGGGATTAAAGGCGTGCGCCACCAACACCCAGCAATTTTTACAAAGATTTTTAACAATTTATTTTTAGTAATGTTTAGTCATATGTGTTTGTGCATGTGACTGCAGTGCCCATGGAGGCCAGAAGAGGGTGCCAGATCCTTTGGAGCTGGAGTTCCAGGTGGTTGTGACCCTCTGTGTAGATGCTGGGAACCAAACTCGAGAACTATGTAAGCACCAGGTGCCACTTCTCCAGTCCCTTCATAGTCAGTGTTTATTGGGATGTACACACCTTTTTTTTTTTTTTTTTTTTTTTTTTGGTTTGTTTTTTAAGACATGTTTTCTCTGTATAGCACTGACTGTCTTGGAGCTCACTCTGTAGACCAGGCTGGCCTTGAACTCAGAGATTTGCCTTCCTCTGTCTCCCAAGTGCTGAGATTAAAGGTATGAACAAGCACTGATTGGCTGTGATGTAAACAGATTTTTTTTTGTTGCAGATTTCTTAAATAGAATTTGGTAGTTTAAAATAATTTATTAAAAATGGAAACATTGAAGGTAATTGCATCGTATCTATAGTATTGTACCCATAGCTCAAAATCTATAAGACTTGAAACCAATAACAACAATGCCTGGTTCTTGATTTCCATTTTAATTCCTTTCTACCCATCTTTTCTACCTATAATAGAAGCTTCATTACAGAGACATTGGATTTCTTTTCCCATCAATGGTTTGGGATCTAAACTTCTAGGAAACCATCTTTTATTTAGTCACAGAATGGTATGTCACATGGCTACATTTTTGGGTTAGTCTTTTCTCAATGTTTTCAGGTCTGATCATGCATTTGACCTTCCTGAGTAAAGTCTATCTGGCTGGTTCCAGATTCTAATCTTCCAAGTTTGCTTTCTTTAGAATACAGTCTGTCTGCCTTGGCACCAACTGTCTTAAACATATATTTGAGGCTGTATTTTTGTTAGACCCCCTCACTGAACCATATGCCCTTGCTTGTGTCTAGTACTTGTGCCATCAGAAAGCCAAATCATTGTTGGTGATGAATGTAATTTTTCCCCCTCACTATTTCTGGTAGTTCAGTAGAAATGAATTTGTAGTTTATTTGAGAAGCATTCAAAGCTACAGTAGTAGGAAACCAAAGATTCTGGGATTATTTACATATACCTCAAGAGTCAAATGGAATCCTTCAATTTCTAGCTGTACAAAGTGTACTTTGATATGTGTTTATTGGATGTATGCATGACATAGTCAGGGCCAGGAGGCAATGTTTATTACCACACCATTCTACTGGCTCTCACAGGCTTCTCATCTGTGGATGTCTATCACTGAGATCTGTATATTTTAGAAATTGGAATGTCAACATTATTCTTCTTGGAATAAATGAAGGGACTCTGTGGGCGTGAGTTGTGGCTGGTTGCTAAGAATATCTCATCAGGTTGTGTTGCTATAGCAACACTGTTGCTAGGACTTTAAAGTTTCCCTGTAATCAGTTAGAATTCACAAGTGAGAGACACTGTTTATCTGCATGGTATTTGAACGTGATCCTATCTGGCACATTGCACTTTGAAAAGGAATTGATATGCACTAATTAAATATTCCTCAGTTTACTGCTACTTAAGTACATATAACCAACACTATCTGTGTATTGATTTTCTAAGTCCTACTTGGTTTAAGGATATTTCATCAGACTTTTCCAGGGGTTCAGAAAGTTGCTAGATGATCAGTCATCAGTTCTCAATTATTTAAAAGGAAAAGTATAATATCATATGTATGTGACAGAATACTCAAGGAAACAAAATCTCTACTATTGTTGGTATTTATTCCTTTTATTAACTATAAAAAGCTTCAGTTTTCCACTTAGAGTTGTTAGGTCTCAAACTCAGGACAAATGGAAATGGCTAACTGAGATGCCTGTTTAGCATATCAAAAAATGCCAATCTCTTTCAGAACTCCTGGCTCCCCTCAATACCTCTCACCTTCACGCCTACCCTGACCTCCAGCCCCTGGGCTTTTTTTCCCTTCCTCCAGCTTCTCTGTAGGTGGAGTTCCTCTGTGTCCTAGAAGCCACTACCAAATAACCATTCAGAGACATATTAATTATAAATGCTCGGTTGATAGCTCAGGCTTGTTACTAGCTAACTCTTACATTATAAATTAATCCGTATTTCTTATCCACCCTCTCCCATGTGGCGATACCTTCTTTCAGCATGGCACATTCATCTTGCTTCCCTATGACTCCATGACTCCGCCTTTTTTCTTTCCAGCATCCTCTGTGTCTGGATGTCCTGCCTATACTTCCTGTTTAGCTACTGGCCTGTCAGCTCTTTTGTTAAACCAATCAGAAGGCACCTTGGCAAAGATACATCTTCACTTCTCTGATTCATATATAACATCAGCCATTTTGGCTATGTGGTCTCTTGGTCTCTGGGTTCTCAAGTAACCTCTTTGTTCATTCTTTCTTCTCTTCCTCTCTTGTTCCCCCGTCCCCTCATGTCCTGCTTCCATCTAGACCATTCCAGATGCCCCTGGCTCTGCTCTCCCTCATATCTACGATAACCCTTCTCCTCTATCATATCTAGGAGCAGTCATGTCCTCATTTTTCTCATTCAATAGTAACATTTCATACTCACCCCAAATGCAGCAACAATTCAGAAACCAGGAAGCATATAGTTTAAAAAAATCTCTTGAGTGTTAACTACTTTTAACATTTTGTAAAATTATGTGTGTCTATAATTTCTAAATAGATGCACACCCATTTGGCCTTGGCAGTTTCAAAAAAGGTAAAAATTTTTCAAATGTTTTGTAGCTATGTTTTTATTTTGCTCTGTTTTCATGTAGCCCAGGCTGGCCTCGAAGTCTCTATAGCAGAGGCTGCTCTGGGATACTTAAACTTCTTGTTTCCACCTTGTATGTCTTAAGTTGACAGGACTGTATATGTGTGCCATCACACCCAGACAGCAGAACTGAGAACTGTGCAGTCATGGGGCGAGATACTGGGATTTGTAAGGCTTTGCATGTGCTAGGCAAGCACTCTGTCATAGCTATATCTCATCACCAAGCTGGATGTCAGGCATACTTATTTTGGCTTTGAACATTCTCCTCACTTAAAGGTATACTCAAAAATACTGACACACTCGTCTATTGAAAGTTGAAAAGTTGAGATGTTTATTAATTACCTGCTCTGTCATATTCCAAAACCCCCAACTCCAGGATTTCATGTATACCAGCCTGGCTTCAAACTCATCATGTCACTGTGTAGCTAAAGATAACCTTGAACTTCTGAGCCTCCTGCCTCTACCTCCTGAGTGTGGAGATCACAGACCTGTAGTTTAAGGACTGTGTAAATTGACACTTTGATAACACTTAAAGTTGTCAATTTTTTTCATGTTTTTAACTCTAACCTTTTAAGCAAAAGGAGATGGGTGTTGTTCCTACAGAACGATCTAATTTTTATTTTTTGAGATAGTGTCTGTCACTGGGACCAGGGACTCACTGTCTGCACTAGGCTGGCTGGCCAGAAAGCTCCAGAGGTCTATTTGTCTCTACTCCCCTAATATTGAGATTAGATGGGTAACTCTCGAAGTCTAGCTTTTGACATAGGTGCTTGGGAGCCAGCTCAGAACCTCCTGAGTGAGTGGAAAGCACTTTGTCCATAGAGCTATGGTTCCTTCCTTCCTTCCTTCCTTCCTTCCTTCCTTCCTTCCTTCCTTCCTCCTTCCTTCTTCCCTCTCTCCCTTCCTTCCCCCTCTTTTCTCTCTCTCTTTTCTTTCTCCCTCCCTTCTCTTCCTTCCTTCCTTCCTTCCTTCCTTCCTTCCTTCCTTCATTCTTTCTCTCCCCTCTTTTTTTCTTTCTTTCCTGTAGGTCCGAGGAATTGAACTCAGGTCCTCAGGTTTGGCAGCAGGTGTGTTTACCCTCTGCCTGCTTGGTGTTGTAATCAATCTTCTCTCTGATCTATCTTAGATATTCCTATCCCTGCCCTCAAGTGTTAGAATTATAGGTATGTTTCACTAGCCCCAGCTTGCAAAATTTCTTTACTAAAAAAGAATAGGCGAATCTCAGAATTGTGCACATATAGTTAAATGGTCTTTGATGGACAAATTGTATAGCTGAAGCCTCTTATTTGGCCTGTCATAAAAGAGAAGCCAATATTGAAAAGTTAGGGTTGTAATTATTTTTGTTTTCATTTTTTTGCAGTCTATAATTGCATTAACCGGCTCTCCTGATGCACCCAGCATCTATGAATCTTTAGAAACCAAAGCGATTTGGCTTCTATCCAAATGTTGGATTTGCGTCCCTCATTAACATGCAGGTTTTCACATGGTTTTTAATGCACCAATTGTCTCAAGTGCACTGGAAGATGCACTGGGAAAACTTGGCCCGGTAGAGTATTAGCCACAGACTTCAATTTTCATGGCATTTCCTATTAACTGGACACTTTGAAGTGATGGTGTATGATGCCCTGGAATCCACTCCAATTGTGCTGAGAAGCGTTTTCTTCTACCATTTATTTTAGTGTCAAGTGACCCATCAGACCTGACCCTCTGGTATTGAGAACAGTCATTTTCTGAATAATTGGATGGTGGGCAGAAGAGCAAAGGGCTGCCGAGGTATTCTTTGTTATGAGGATGTAAGGAGATAGCAAAAAGGAAAGTTCCATGCTTGGTGTGAGAACAGTGGGAATTCATCACAATTCTCAATGATATTTCCCTTGAAAATCGCAAGATAAAATGTTCAATGCATTCGATTTTCAAAGAGCTTTAGGTGCCAGTCAGATTCAACGTCTCTGTGTTCCATCTGACAAGACCAGCATTCTGTAGCCTAAGGCAAGTGTCCGAAATTAATGTTATAAAACACAGGCTTCTTGACAGGAAGTCATTTTCCAGATCTAGTGGTTGTGACTAGGAGAAAATTTGAAATGAAGTCTGTTTTGGAGTAAGGACCATACTTTGAGAGATATTAGTTGCTGACCATCAATCAAAACACCAGCTTACAATTAAAATGCCTCGTTTTACTTGGAAGAAAAATCTCTAAGGGACCATTGTGCTAAGAATCAATGTCACCGGAATTGGGTACTTTCTTTTAAGAGCCATCGCAAGGGCAAGATGAATTAAATCATTCTTTACCATTTCATAGCTTGTCAGTTCAGAAATGTGAGTTCATACCTGAAGTTAGCACGTTCTTCACTTCTCTGGGATACAGTAGGTGAGATGATTTTCAGCGTCATAACCAGGGCCAACTCAAACCAAAGCTCTAAGAAATACATAGGCCCTGGCACCTGCATAGTTTTCCCTCCTGACATATTGAGAGGCAGAGGACTTAGCAAGGCCGTGGGGAGTTTGTCCAGCCGTCCCTGACAGCCGTTTTGTTAAGGGAAGCTACTGCATTCTCCTCCCCTCTTCCTAAAGGCTAGCTGGTGAGGGGCACCAGTCTTTCATGTCTTCCAGTTTGTTGGGTAGTAATGAATGGAATAGGACTGCTGACTTATTTACTACAATTTCACTCATTATTTCTATAGTCCTCTGTTACTCTTTATTATAATTATAACTCTAAATTTTGCATCTAAGGTTATATTTTTGACACATATATACAGTGAAGCTGAATCTTTTACATTATGAGACCCCTGCTCAAATTACATCTTAGAAGAGGACAGCTATGTACTTCTTTCCCTTGAGCATTTAAGATAAGGGTTCAGAGATTTAAAATTTAATACATTTAAAGTGTTTGCATATTCTTACATTTAAATATACACACATGTTCTGTATTTGGAAGAGCTGGCTAAAAATCTACTGCAAGCCTTTCCTTATTTTAACATATCGCAAAAAACATTAAATAAAAGGTTCTTACCAATTCTCCATCACTACATTACTGTGTGAAATCGATAAACAGAGAATATTTGAAAAAAAACACATGCAAATAAAGTTGAAAATAATGCCTTTTTACATATAAAATTAGCCTAGGTATATAAAAGTCAGTTTTTTTTCAAAAGAAGGATATTACCAGTTAAATGGTATTGTTTATGTTTTCAATTAAATGGCATCATTAACCTTTGATAGATAGATAAAATAAATTGGCCAACACATAAAATATCCCAGAGGGAAATTATATTTGTTTTTGGTGATTGTGTAAATATAACTTTTTTGTTCACATTAGTTTCTAAATTTGTTTGAAAGAATAAATGGATTCTCAGATATGAACTAGAGGTAAGTTATTTATGAACACAGATTAGTGATTATTTTTAGTATAAAAGGCCATCTGTGCACGGAAAAGTTGTAATGGTATTCAACAGAATGCCAGTGCCTGCTGGGATCTGACACTGGATTTGAGAGAGAGAGAGAGAGAGAGAGAGAGAGAGAGAGAGAGAGAGAGAGAGAGAGGTTCTTCTCCACTTATTTTGCTATAAGATTTGAATATGTGCAGGGTAGTGGTGACAAATGCCTTCACTTCTGACTCTGGGGAGGCAGAAGCCAAGGCAGGAACATCTCTGTGAGTTTGTGGTCAGTTTGGTTTATAGAGTGAGTGAGTTCCAGGATAGCCAGGACTACACAGAGAAATCCTGTCTTGAAAAACCAAAAGAAATAAAGATAGAAAGAGACAGACAGAAAGAAAGAGATATGGAAAAAAGAGAGGGATAGAAAGAGAGAAAGAGGAAGAAAGAAAGAAAAATAGATAGATAGGTAGATAGATAGATAGATAGATAGATAGATAGATAGATAGATAGCCAGTAAAGGCATTTGCCACCAAGACTGACAACCTGAATTTGATTCTTAGGATCCACATGGTGGAAGGAGAGAATCAACTGCTGCAAGTTGTCTTCTGATCTCCACAAGCATTTCCGTGATGCGCGCGCACGCGCGCGCGCGCGCGCACACACACACACACACACACACACACACACACACACACTTTTTCTCTCTCTCAAAACAAAAATAAAAACAAAAACCATACTTACCTATAATCCTTAGTTTATAATCTTCATGATGATCTGTTTTTAGACTATTTGTAAGTATGGCTGAACTTGTCTGTGTTGAGGGGTCTGCCTCTGAAATAGTCCTGGACTAGTGAGTCATCCCTTGCCCTGTAGTCTGTGTCATGACATTGGATGCTGCCCAGCAAGGGGAAGATGAGAGCCTTGAGGTTCAGAAGTGGGAGTGAGATTCAGCATTTGGAATCAGAGGGACAAAGGTGGTGCAGAAATTGTTTTGAATGTATATGACTTTTGAATTCCATGTTAAGATATTTCCTACTTTTAGATTTTTATAATTTAACACATTTTTTTTAAATTTGAGAATTTCATGCAAAGTACTTGTTTCTCCCCCTAACTCCTTCCAGATCTACATTTTGTATTTTTTGTTTACACATTTTTTAGTTAATCTGAGTCAAAGAAAATCATACATTTTGTTTCAAAGTAGTTTTTAAGTAATTTCATCTTACGTGTGTGTGTGTGTGTGTGTGTGTGTGTGTGTATACGTGCATGCACACTGCTGTGACTACCCTGGTCATTGCAGAGGTCCAGGGACAAACCCTATACTCTTTTCTCTTTCTACTGTAATGTGGGTTTTGGGGGTCCACCTCAGGTCTCCAGACTTGTTCAGCTAGAGCCCTCATCTCTGGAGTCATCTGCTAGCCCTGAAAGTAGATTTAATATCCAAATTTGTACAGAACAAGCAAGACTCTTAATGGATTCATTTGAAGATTAAGGGGTGTGATGAAGCAGTCCACTTGAAGGGCAGAAACTCCAGACCAGAGCACTGTATTGGGGATTGGTGATTTTTCTTCCTTTTTTTAACTCTTTTTTTTAACAAACAGGTTTTTATTGTAAGGTAGAGCTACAGCACAGGCTGACAGTTAATAGTGGCAAGTAGCATTTTCTCTGGAATGCAGTGGGACCCGGTGCCCAGAAAAGAACATCTGCTTCTGCTGAATTCTTGGAATGTGAGAAGCAGTGATGATGTAAGGTCTTCCGAATCTGAGAGAGCAGAGGGCATTGTTTCTTTTCTCCAAGCCCCAATGAAAAGAGTCTATTGTATGCAGCAGGAGCAAGTCAGAGCAGCACAGCATTTCTTCCCTGGGTGCCTTCTTATTTCACTGGGTCGGTAGTGGGAGTGGTTTCATGGGTTTCTGATAGCACATGGCTTTTTAATTTGTTATCCCACAAATCACTCAGAACCAGAGCCCTCTACAGTCAAAGTAGCATCTCATCAGGGGAGAAAATAGACAGCAATGCAATGTGGAGAAAATTTGGGTGTAGCTAGTGGGGAGTGGCTGTGCCACTGAAGGACTCTGGAGTTGCAAGTCTTATTGACACACTCACCTGGGCAGTGGTGGTGCATGCCTTTAACTCCAGCACTCCGGAGACAGAAGTGGGCAGATCTCTGTGAGTTGGAGGTGAAACTCTCATCTCTGACCTCGGACAACCTACACAGCATCTCTATAACTCAGATTTTGTCAGTGCCGTATGAACAATAGAACTGACTTCACAGTGTCATTAATACATAGCATCAGAAAAGATTTATGGAAAGAAAAGTGTTTGATCTTTGGTAACCACTGAATAAGTGGTAGCTATTTTTATGCTTTGTTCTAAAACACTCTGTAAAAGGTTGGTGTGCAGAATGAGACAGGCTATTAAATATTCTCTGTTTAAAAATGTATGAGGATGGGGCTAGAGATCTGGCTCTAGTGCAGAGGGCTTGCCTAGCAAACACAAAGTTTGACCTCTAGCACTGAACAAACCACGCATGACTGCCCATGTTGATCATCTCAGCACTAGGGAGGCGGAGGCAGCAAGGTGGGAAGTTCAAAGTCATCCTCAGCTACATAGTCATCTTGAGGCAAACCTGGGATACATGATACTCTATCTATTAACCATTTCAGTACCAGGTTTGAAATCTAAGCAGATGCTGGTCAGATGAGTGATGCAGGAAGTTAGTAACCTCGCTTGTTCTCATCTGATGAGTGGAGTAATAAGAGCACTGATGCCCTGCTAGCTGCATGCCTGGAGCTACAGACTGCCTATGTGCTCAGCGCTTCCAGTACTTCAGATCCTCAAATTCTGACACCTTAAGCGAGTGTAGCTATTATAACATTTTTACATAGTAAAACAAAAGTGCAGAGAGGAATCTGACTCTGCTAATTTATTTATTTATTTGGTTTTTCGAGGCAGGGTTTCTCTGTGGCTTTGGAGGCTGCCCTGGAACTAGCTCTTGTAGACCAGGCTGGTCTCGAACTCACAGAGATCTGCCTGCCTCTGCCTCCTGAGGGCTGGGATTAAAGGCGTGCGCCACCAACGCCCAGCTCCTGACTCTGCTAATTTAAAAGATACCCATTAAGTGCATCATTGTTCTCACACTGAGGGTGCAGCCGGAACCACACAGACAGAACTCCTGTCATTATGGCTTTCTGTTATGATAGGGAACAGGAGTGAATAAAAATTATTCAAAACAAACTCTGTTGTGAAGTGCAATGATAAATCCCAAGAAGAAAAAGAGAACAAAGCAGTGGAGAGCATGACATAATTTAATTTAATTTTCTACATAGTCACCAGGTGACAGTTTTGGCAGTAGCTGTAAAGGACATCAGTGTTCTAGGAGAAGAACTAGGAGGTGTTTGTGGGTTTCAGCCCAACTCTGTGTTGCTGCCACCACTTACTTACATCATGGGGACTCCTAAGAAAAGCTGATGAAACGATGTCAGCAAACTGTGAATAATAACACCTTAGTACCAAAAGAATTGTTATTCAAAGGATTCCAGGGTTGGGAGGAACACCATAAGAAAGTTTCATCCCAGTTCTACTAGGCATCTTCCCCCTTCTGCTTTCTAAATTTTTTTTGTTGTTCTTTAAAGCTACAATTAAAAAAATTATTCTAGTACAAAATATTTGAAGTCATTCCTCTAGGGTAATTCCCAATAGAAAAGATGTCTCACTCCACAATTCCACCTGGTGTAGATTCATATTGGGATTCAGTAGCTCCCAGGACAATTGCTGATCAGTTCTCTGGCTAAGATGGAGACTAGATGTACTTTATAAAACCTGTCTTGATTTCTCAATTGAAGGTTTTTTTTTCTTTCTTTCTGAAACTTCTTTCTAATACTGTCATCAAAACACATAGCTCTTTGAAAGTTAGTTTTCCTTTTTTCTTCTCTAAACAAACAATTGAGTAACTAGGTCACCCATAGAATTCATGCCAGCCTGATTCAACACACCCCGAAATGCTTGTAGGTTATAGTTAACAGTTTGTCCAGCTACTCTGATGAGACCAGCTTCTTCCATGTGACTGGCCACTTACTCTAG